>NW_009259035.1:3372432-3414181 GCF_000687185.1 Egretta garzetta | reverse complement strand
ATCAGGTAGAGAATTTGCATCCTGGCTTTCCATATCCATATTTTTGGGCCTTTACTTTTGAGGAGAAGTCTTAACGCTGACCAAACTGGCAGGAGCATTCTTGCAGAAAGTTTTGGTTTGACAAACCTGCCTGATCTTAGAAGCAGCAGCCACAATTTTTCTTTTCCCCAACTTATTCCAAACATTGGTGGGAATTTGAACTGCAAGAATTAGATACTTTCTGGGGGTTGAGGGTCTGACAAAAAGGAGATACACACTTCAGACGGACATGAACATCTACCAGTGCACCTAAATAATTTAAATGGAGAACAAATTGAACTGGGGACGGTCTCTAATCTCAAATGAATACGAAGCAAGTCCCATGAACAGATCACACAAGCAATAAAACAGGTCTAGCCTGGAGACCAGGGAAATGGCATCTTTCTGGAGAATGCAAAACATTCGAGAAGTACATAAGCAGGAGGAGAGGGTGCTCCTGACTAGCAGGAAGAGCAGCTTGGTCAGCAGCCGACAACCAAATCTCACAAGTATTGACCTGGCATCTAATGGAAAGTAAAATACAAAGACAAAAGAACACATACATGGTGCCAACATAAGGTTTTGTATTTAATGTTTTGGAAACCACATCAAGCCCATCACACAGAAGGCTACTGGTACGGATCTTGTGTTGATGGCACAAGACAGGACATTTCTGTGATTTTTTTTATACATGCTTTTCACTATTATTTTTTAAAATCAGATTGAAATTGCATATTCCCATATAACAAATACAGCCCAGTTCATTTCCTCCCCACTCTCTACCCCCTTCTTCATTAAAATTGACACAATGTAGACTTTCAGTAACAACTGAGAAGGAGAAGAATTCACAACCATCTCTTTTGCTGATAAATACCTATCTTATCTTAGAAAACACTACTTGTCCTCCTGTCTGATACACGTTAGCTGCCCTGCATAGAGACAGAATCCATCTTTGAACTGTACAATGCATAAAACCGATTCCTCAAGAACTAATTCCTAATCAAAGAAAGAAAATACAGCATTCGGCTGATTTTGCAGGAGCGTCTGCTTCTTTTCACTGAATAATCTCTGTGCACACATTTAAGCTCTTTACAGTACAAAAGGAAGATGTTCTGTCACTTTAAAAATCAATCATTGGCAAATGGGTAATGTAAAAACACGTCAGGCAAGCAGGGTTGTGTAATGGAATAAGCAATAGCTGGAGAACGTGCTACTCTGAATTCCCCAGCACTTTGCTAGCATCAATTCACAAGAGCTTATCTCTTGCCCTGTGTTAATCAAGGCCTCTGACACTGACTCTGCAGAGCATACTGATAACAACAATAATAATAAAAAAGGTTTGGTGCTCGGTCCTGCGTTTGCTGTTGTACTTGCGTGACAGGTATGACACACTCTACTTCCCATGATGGTTGGGGTTAAATAGCCAACAACAGATGCAACTTCAATGCACTGCTAGAACTGTTCAACCGTAAAATAAACACTGCTTAGCACATTTTAAATAAATACTAAAGAATTAGAGAGCACATGGTAGAAACATTAATCTTATAATCCTCCTAGCATGTCTGCTGTTTATGTGAACACAGACAGGTGGTTCGGGCTGGGGCCGATGGCTGCCATCAGCTCCAGCCTTGAAATACACACAGGTCTTAAACTTAAAAAACAATGAATAATCACGTTCTGCCTGTTGGATCTGGCCTGGTTGTTCGGGATAGCCTGCTAACTGATGTAGGCGAGATGTACATAAACCCGGCCTGGATATGTAACAAATAGAAGATGGACTTCTTCTGCCCAGAGCCCCTCCTGCTTTCTGCTTGGAAAAGGTGCAAAACATACAACTGATGGCTATATTCAGATTTATAGCCTGCAAGACATATCACACAGCAGGACTTCATTAATCATTATTTTTTGCAAGCCACCAGTGCTGCTGTTTTGCACCTCTTCTAGAGAGCAGATGCAGCTACTTGGTGTGACACACCAAACCCGCATGCAGGCCCCTACAACTTGGCATGCAGTAGCTAAAGATGACTGGTTTTCCTCAAATCAAAATCAGCGTGTCAGAAAACAAATACATGTATTGATCTTTACTTTGAATATGATGTTCATGACACAGCCTAATTTTATTTCATTCAAAACAATGGCAAACTATGAATGCACAGATCAGATTTCTGTTGAGATTTAGAAGCCTTCTGAGGTCTTTTCTGATCCATTAGCTATTGTCTATCAAAACCCCGGACATGCTGCGCACAAATGCATGCAGGAGGAAAAACTGCAGCTGATTTATGGTTTTATTATTTGACACTAGGAGAATGTACCTCAGCTCAGAAAATGCAATCTCTAAAATGATTTAGGTCTGGGTGACTTTGTCATTAACATATTATAACCAGAGCTTAGAGGTGATCTTTGAACCGGAGGTACTATTTCCAATTAAATGGAAACTGACGTCCGTTAATCTTGAAAATAAATTAATTAATTCCTTCCATAAGGAATCTAATTCCACTTCTACCTGTAAATTCCACAATATTTGGTTTCTCACAATTGCCGGTAAGATTTCTACAGTAGGACTAGTTGATCTTTCTTAAAAGCAAAAAAACCTCCCCCCCCCCCTTTTCTTTTATTCTTATTTTTATTTATTTAAGACATCCCCAAATTAGATGCTAAGACACTGCAGAAAGATTGTTCCGTGTGCTAGCTCATTTTGACAGCTGGTTTCCGCTAGCTACAGCAAATACTGTCGGTAGGAACCTCTCAGCAGCAGAGTTAACTAGTGAGAATGGGAGATGAACCGGTCCTACAAGGAAACTCTTAGTCACTGTCAAATCCAGGAGGAAATTTAAAATTAAACCCTTAGATTTTTTATTGTTATTTAAAAGGAAAATTATTTCCTTACTCTTACATGACTCCGCTTATACTATTCATTATCAGGGCTTCACTTTATTTATAAGTTTCCGACTTCATGACTCATCCCCTCTAATCCCTCTCTGCTTTGTTTTATTTCCTTTTTTTTTTTTTTTTTTTTAATCTAATGGTACAGGAAGAAAACAGGAGTGAAAAGAAAGAAAAGAAACAGAGGACAACTTATACGGGGTTCTCTTCCAAACTGAGTTTTAGGATGTGTGTGGATGAGGAGGGAGAAGATAGAGCAGTGATAGCAGGGGAAGTGGTCGGAATTGAGGAGCTGTCAGTGTAATAGTTCTCTTTTAAGCAATGAAGTCCACGATATTTCTCTTCCCTACTCAACCTAGCAATGCTTGCTCTTTCCATCAGTGCTGTTCTTTGAAATCCACACTGTCTTTCCTTCAACATGATTTTGCTCAAACCTTCCACTGTCTGGAAAATTTGGGTCAAGCTTTGCATAGCATTGCAATTTTTAAAAATCATGCAGCCTTCTCTATCCCTTGCCAACTCTCCAAAAGCACAGGAAAAAAGAAAAAAAACATGAAACTGTATGTTATTTTGCAGAGACAATGAGCCTCTTCTCAAATACAAAGAAAATTAGTATTAAGGCATTAACAGCAACATTTTAAAGCAGTTTTAAAATCTTTCCTTTTTTTTTTCCCTCCTTGTTGTTATTTCAAGCCCTTACTGTTAATTTCGTCCCTTCATCAAATTCTATGCGGGGAAGAATTGTGAGCTTTCCAATGAACTTTCCAGTGCTAGTGAGGTAAGATTTGAATATGGTTCTCATAACAAATGGATTGCTTTCTAGTTAACAACATAGAAGACCAAAACGTGAACCAAGTGCAGAAGACCAAAACATGAACCAGGTCTTAAGGACTCAAGAACATTCTATGTTTATCATCCTTCTATCTTGATGAAACTAACTACTGCAGCACACATTATAGAATCAAATAGTGTGCGAACCCAGCAATGGGGGAATTAGGCCATACAAGTACAATGATAATTGCTCTCATGCAGGAAAAAGCAAAATGCATACTCCAAGAGAGTCTCTCTTTTTCCACCTTCCTTAAGATTCATTAAGTGACTCTAAGACTGTTTACTTTTTACAAAGCCTTCGATGTTTCGCTGGGATTTTAAAAAATACCTACATGACATGGGAGCACAACTCCCATTGATTTTGCCAAGAAACTGCTTCCAGATTACTTGCACGCTTCTGAAAATCCAACCTCCCGTGTTCAACCCTCCATTCTGCTCCGGTCAAATCTATACAAAAGCTTTTGTGCTGCAAATACAGTATGTGCTGCCTAGGATGAGCAGTGATTGAAGAGAAGGGGAGGGATGAACCATGCCAGGGGCACGCCCAGAACTGAGAATTTGAGAAGTGCATCTCACAGGCGAAGACTGTTCGTGACGAAAGCGGTTAATTGCAAAGACTGACAGCACAGTTCCTGCATTCTTTTCTAAAAGAATACTTTGTGACAAGAGACGCCCAAGAAATTCAAAGAAGCTTCCCCAAACATCATAGAACTAAATGAATCATGTCCTAGTCTCTCCCAGACCTCTTTGATCAAAGTGGCTGACTTTTCCAGAAATACTTGGAACAGTATTTTGGCTGAAATTTTTTTGATGCAATAAATTAGTAAATACATATATGAGCGCATCTTTGTTTCTAGTTCAGGATCAGTGATGCTCAGTACAGCTTTGAACCAAACCCTCATTTCTGCAGTCTGAAAAGATCTGGAAAACCTGAGTATTACTTGTCTCCTACTTCTTAAATGCATCCCAAGGGACTCTGAAGTAGTCTGAATCAAATTCACTGCTTCAAATTTAGCTACTAAACACTGTAACATACAGAAAAGTAAATTTCAAAGAAAGTGAGCTTCATGCACGTATACATGTGAGTCCTCACTAACTAATACAGAGCTCACAGTATTTCAGGAACGATGAGCCATATCTTTTGCCCCATTTCAGATTCAGCTTTTGTGGTTCTAATAGCAAAACGTGGTCTTAAAGAAGTATTTCGGGAAGATGGAAGGAAGATGGGAAAAGGAAGATGCAGCAACACTAAGTCTTACCAACACAGCTGATCTAATGAAGTCCATACTGCTGCTCAGCCTGAAATCACAGGTCATTTCAGCCCCAGTATTAGGGGGAAAAAAAGAGAAAACTGCAGGCCACCTGCCTCCGCATTGCACAAGGTGAGCGCAGTTTTGCTCTCAACATACAGCAGTCCCTCACCCCTCGGCTGATGCATGGCTAGGGACATGCTGCATTAAAGAGTAGATGCCAGCAATTAGCACAAATGAGTCCTATTAATTAAAGTAATTTTTAAACTATTATCATTATGACTATAATGGAGTGAATGAATGGGGATGAAAATGCTTAATAATTTAGATAACACATTGGAATAAATAATTTTCCCGTGCTTTTGCCACCCATATTTCGAATGGAAATATTATATATTAGAATGCTCTTTCCTATATGTGTGGAAGGGAAGTTTAAGTACTGTACATGGGTACAATTACAAATCCATACCTGTTTACTACAATGATGACAAATATGACAGCTGGCTTTTCATACAATCTACTGCTACAACTAGGCCTGAAATAGAAATGCAACTTCATACTACTAAAAATAATACTGCAAGCACAATCATTTTAATAACCTGAAGCTGTCTATTTTACTGGTATAGGAAATGTAAAGATAAATCACTAAGATAAAATGACAACATTTATTTTACAAATACAATGAAATAAGATTTACTTCCCTTTCAATTTGTTTTCTGCAGAAAATATGTATGAGTTTGTAAACGGTAACGTATAAAAGTAGAAAACAGGTTTTTTCATTTAAAGCGAGAAAGCTGGAGTGAAGAGGCAATGTCACACTCTTGGGTGTCAGGACCATCGAGATCACAAAGGAATACTTCCTCTAGAAATAGCTTCAGATCTTCAGCAAAACACAGCGTATGTTTTCCTGCTCCGTTTACCTCTGACACATCAAGCATTAGCCATTGATGCAAGTGGGATCACAGCCTCAGCAAGCCAGTGGCTTTATCTTGTAGAGCAAGTCACATAGCTACTCCAGTGGTGGTGAAGAGCAAAAAGAGCATTAAAAAACCCCAAATAACCAAACCCAAAAAACCCCCTAGGAACCAAAACCCACCTGGAAAACCCTGAAAAGTCACATTACACTCGAAATTGGAAATTTCACTGTAGTTCTGTTTCCTAGAAGAAATGAAAGGAGCAAGGCTGCAGCAAATTACTGGAACTTGAAAAAGTGGAAGGATAAGAAAAAGATGGCACTGCAAAAGAGAAAGACTTAGGGGGGTTAATAAAATAGTCTTGGGATTTAGCTCAGAGGTGATGCCCATCAGTAAACCCCACGAGGTGGAGAATTGTATCATCAGTGCCTGGCTCCTAAGGCTTCAGGATGCCAAGGAAAGGTCTCACTCAGAAAGGCTGGAAAGTAAAAAGCTGGAAAAGCTCAGCTGCATTAATATCTACACTTGGAAGACAAATTGAATTTGCCTGAATTATACCCTGTTTTCTTCTATTTTAAGTGGATATTATTACAAGTAAAACATTTCATCTGATTAGTCAGAACAGTGAGCTTTGTGGAAATATTTCCCAAGTGTGTAATCAAACCAGTTTTCAACAGACGCCTGGTTGTCTTAAGTTATATTTGATACAAGCTGTAGGTTTGATACAGATTTTCATAGGTCAGCGCAAAATTACATGGAACTTCCTTAACAGCAATTTCTAAGCTTTGCAAGTTTTTTTTCTTTAATTTCAGAATTTACTTCCTTGGGTTCACCTCAGATTTTAGAAATCTATCCAACAGGTTTTGGGGTTTTTTTTTTATAATTCTTCCTTTTCCTTTTTAATGCAGAAAAGGTTCAGCCTGTAGATATATATTTAAATAAGGCAAATAAACCATTCTCTTCACAGATACAGAGAACAAAATTTCAAGGCAACGGTAGTGTGTGAAAAGGGGGAAAGACAAAGAGGCAAATTATCCATTCCTCAAAAGTAACAGACTTCAGAGGCATGGCCATTCTATTGAAAGTGGCCATTATGTAACTACCAACTTGTATATTGGTCATTTTGAATATACATAATTCCTGCGTTTTTAGCAATTTTTTTATCCTCTCGTACTAACTGGGAACCTTTCCTGAGTCCCTGTCAGACTGCAAGCACAGAACAAAAAGGACAGTCTCTGTCCTGTAGACCTGCCAGCCCAAGCACAAGGCACGAGACAACTGATGGAGAGAAGCCGGGGAGAATATGAAAACAATGAGGTATTGGTAGTCAGCCCAACAGGCACGGCAGTCACCTGACTGTTCTCCAGCATTTTCTAGAGACAAAAGGTGTATTAAGGAAAGATATAATGGAGAAACAGTGTGATGGATGTTTCTGTGTGTCGATGCAAGTTCTTCCCAAGCTAAAAGGAGGAAGCATACTAGGCATGCTAACATGTGGGTGACAAAATTCTTACATCACGGGCTGTCTGAAACAGGATGCAATGGCGTGGTATCGCACAAACAATACATAGGCTGGGAAAGCTTTCAGCGTCATTAACAGAAAAAATAAGCATCTTGTTCTGACGTGATAGAGAAAGTGAGGGCCGTGAGAGAGGCTAACTGAGAGCAGGCAAAATGCTCTAAGTCACAGATTAAGGAAAATATTTTGGCAGCAGCTCTGAATAGATGTGGATCAGAAAATATGGCATTTGCCAAGACCAGAAAACAGAACATTGCATTATTGGGATACAAAATGTTATGACTTTTAGATTTGTGCATGGCTAACAAAAGCTGTATGTTAGAGCTGTCAAGTAAGAAGAAAATCATGTAAGAAGAAAGCAGATTCTGGGATATAAAAGGTAATGAAAACTGAGAATGAAATCAAGGTTATAGGCTAAACAACAGAAAAGAGATGATACTGCCCAGAGCGACTGGGAAGGCTGCATCCTGCTCTAATGGAGAGGCAATAAAGAATTCTGCTTTACCCCTTTGAAATGACAACCGGTGCCAGGAAATTAAACATTTCCTGAAGACAACACCACCGTTTAAAAGGACACAAAGAAAGAAACAACACTGCTATCAATGTGTTAATTGTTTCTCACAAAAATATCTTTCAAAGAAAGAAGCTGTTATAGATGCTACCGATACCTCAGCCACTAGCTGGACCATTACTGATAAAGGAGGGCGAGCTCCCATATTTTTTATGGGGACCAGGGGTGTGCAAAGCAGTTCCTACCACCCCTACTTTAACTCAGACACACTGCCTTCACTTTTTTCAAAACGCCACAATATCTCCAAGCTAACATTTTCTCAGGCTGAAGAGGGCAGGGTGCAGCATCCTTACCATCCTTTGAAAAGACTCAACACCACCAACTATTTCTGTGCAACGTGAGGTTTTTCTCAGGGACCGTGATCATGATCTCCAAAAGCACCGCCCCACTCCACTCCTCAGGAAAAGGCAGCATTAACTCTGGGACTCAGAGTAAATTTGAGAAGAGAACACCATAAATATAAATTGTCAAACAAACAATCATAAATACCTCATAAAAACCAGGAGACCTGAGGCAGCTAGATAACAGATTTTAAGAGCTGAATAAACTAAACAAATGCCAACCCCCACAGACTGTTTTTCTTACACTTTGCAAGTACTTAGGCTTCATTTATACAAAACACTAAAGAAAAAAAAGAGAGAAGGAGAAAAGGAGACCTATCCTGTGATGCCTTTCAGTTCAGTAAAGCAAACATTAGCTTAACCAAACTCTCCTTTTGGGAAATATGTAGGGATTGCCCTGTGTATAAGAGTGGACTGGGAAGGGGGAGGGATAAGATGGACAAATGATAGACAGGTGGGATTAATATGTTCCCCAGGGGAAATAAGCAAGTGCCAGTCTAGTCTTATCGTCTATCTACAGCTCTGACTCCAGATAATGCCTAATTCCCCTTCATGAGAGTTTAAAAGAAACCTCTGTTCACAAGCCATACAAAATCAAATGTTCATGCAGATTCTACCAAAAGTGCTCGTATTTGCCTAGTAAAAAAACATTAAGAGCTTGGGAATTAAATACTAATTTTCAAACACCAAAAGAACAAATCACCATGCTTTTAAACCCACACAATTTTGTGCATCTCTAAACACACACCCACACTGTTCTGCACATACAGGAAATTCTCATTAATTTAAATCTGAGCCCATTTGCAGAGCTTGCAATGGTACCACAAACAAAGTGAAAGGTATTACAGAAAGTTCATGAATAATTTGGGAACAACAGAATAAGCTGTCTTAAGTGTTGCCAAAATGCAATAACGTTAATTCTGAAACTGGAAGAAATATTTAAAATAATGTGTTCTTAACTAGCTGCAGCACAAGCCACACTGCCGTCCTGAAACTAGATTTGTAGGTGTTTCTGTCTGTATGTAAGTACAACAAGATATACCAAAGACTTGAATCTAGGCATTTGTCTTACAATCAGAGGTAATTATAGGTACACTTGCTACAGGACTTCTGCATTATCTTCCCACACAAAGAGAAAGGATCCTCCTCTTTTTCACCATCATTGCAAAACATTTTCAAAGGTGCCTTTTTGTACCATGGGGCTAAAGCAGTGACTTTCGCAATGCGCTCAGTTCTTTGGAAACAATTTGAAAATTACAAGTGAGTTTTGATAAAAATAATTTCTTCAGTAAAATATTTCACCTGACTATGAATAGGAAGAAAGGCTCTGCATTTCAAATATTCATTACCCCCGTAGAGATTTAAGGTCAACCACTTGCACCACATTAGAGCCTAGATTGTTTTATTTACTTCACGTGTATTTTTTTGCTACCAGTTACTATGTTTCCCCATTTTCACTTCATCCACAATCCAATATTTTTCTGTTTCTTATGTCATATTTGCTCCTTCTTAACAAGGACCTTTCATAATAAAGGAATCCAATCTATTTGTTTAGCCAGGTTGACAAAAAACCCTTTGAGGTTACATTTGACTACCACGTGACTGCCCACCCTCTCTCACATACTTGCTATGCGCATGACCTCCACCAACACACTGGTGTTCTGTACAGGTACAGAAGAAAAACCACAACATTTTTATGCCAGACAGCATATATGATTATTTACGTCTTTTTATTTCAACACAATTACTTTAAGGCCTCTGTCACTTCCACTATTAAGCCAATTATCTGTACCTTCAAAGTTTTATTTGCTCTAACATCTGGCAGGATATTATATTGAGAAATGATATTTAGAGGTCACTCAACAGGAATTTAGATGCAAGATAAACAAATAACAGAACAACCGTAAAGACCAGTAACTTTCCCAAGTGAAAATCACTTAGTAAAATCAATTCTCCTAAGTAAATAAACAGAAATTATGATTATTATCACTGGCTTTTAATACCTGTGAAAGAATAAATCTTGTTGCAGATTGGAAAAAGCATGACAGATGGATTAATTCTCTGTTTTGGAAATGAAGGCAACACTTCTTAGTTCAGACGAAAGCTGTAGGAATCTCAAATTACCTAAGAGTGAAGAAGTCACTCAAGCTCCATACTCCTGAACCTTCCCAGACCAAAATGTAAGTCTTTGGGATCAAGTAGATAGATCTGAAAGAATCAAGAGCCTAAGACATAAATCTCAGAGATTCAATAAAAGAACTGATCAAAGGCAATAGCAAGTGGCCCAAGACTAAAATCTTAAACCCAAACTAAAATCCAAAAGGGGTAATTTTTGTGTTCCCTCACATCCCTAAAATGAACTGATCTTGGAAGTATCTTTTTCCAGCATGGGGGGAGGCCTGTTGGTTTTTTCATCCATAAAATACTGTGGCAAGTGTAATGCTCAACTAGACACCAACACAACTGCTCCACAAGGATGCATGAACCAAGGCCTTAGTTTGCAGGACAGCAAAGGCAAACTAGTGATTTTAGCTCTGTTCTTACATAGCAAATCAGCAGTTCCAGTTACAACTACTTATATTGACTGAAAATAACAGGACTGCACAGGTGTAAGTGAAGGGCAATTATACAATGAAAAATATCATTTAAGCACAGCAACAACATTAAAGTTGCAGCACAGCCTGATTTACAGCTCCCAGAGGCACTATGTAGGGCTGGCAGTTTAGAAAACACACATTGTTACTTGTAAATTTATACTTTATATGAAAATCACTGAAAAACAGAAATTAAATTCCAAAATGTCATGGTTACAGGTCCGCTTCTCAGTCTTGGACTTTTACCCTCTGAATACAGTACTGATTGAAGGAAAGGCTTGCACGCAGGGATGCAAGAAGACAAGAGAACAGAAGGTTCCTAGCACAGAAATGGTGCTTGGACTTTGACCAGACTCAAGAGGCTTAAAGCTAATTTAACATTTCTTCCTAGATGTCTTCCAGGCATGTGAAACATCAGAAATGCATGTCCTTCTAACAGCGCTGGTGAACCAAGCATGCCTTCCCCATACAACTTCAAAGCCCATACAGGGTATATTAAAACTGGCCTCTTCTGTAACAAGAAGAAACCTGAGAACAGTAGCAGTGGGTCATAAAACACTTTAAGGTAACTTAAGCATCATCAGCATAACAGTTTTTGTCATTCTTTAATAACTCTCCAAAGACTGCGGAAGATGACAAAGCTTCCAGAAAGCAAAATCAAAAACAATACCAAGGATAAATTAAATTTCGAATTTATTGCTAGGCATAACCGTGAAGCATTAACAACGTACAAAATTTCATTTAAAGTTATGAAGAACATGACCAATCTCCAGTGTTTTTTAAAGAAATTAAGCAATAATTTTATTCTAAGTGAATGTTCCAGAGGGTAAATCACTTCTGCAGTGCAATAAATGGCACAGCAAATTGAGAAGTATATTTTAAAAGTAGGAGCAATTTTCCTTCCATAACCTTCAC
Source organism: Egretta garzetta (assembly GCF_000687185.1). Classification (NCBI taxonomy): domain Eukaryota; kingdom Metazoa; phylum Chordata; class Aves; order Pelecaniformes; family Ardeidae; genus Egretta; species Egretta garzetta. The sequence goes on along the minus strand of NW_009259035.1, from coordinate 3,402,345 downwards.
TTGAAAGAACATTATTGCTATTTTATTAAATGGACTAAATGAAAAATAAATTAGAAGGCATTTTATGGGGTTTAAATACACTTAATATCACAGTAAGATATGTGGATTTAAATGGCAACTTTCTAAATTATACTGCATTGGCAGCACAGAATATACAGAGCATTTCAAAGAAATAATCAAGCAACATGACGGAACATTCACTATTGTTTCCTACAGGACCCATGAATGGTATCAAAGATCTACTCCGTCTCTGCTTTTACAACTTAGTATTCAAAATTTTGCTTCAGGTAAATCCATGGTTTTGGCAGGTTATTGCTCCCCTGCTAAAAAAAATGCAGGATAACCTAATATCTTCAGGACATAAAGCCTGTAGAACATATGTATGGGGGGAACTGTTAGATAAATCTTGCGTTGCAGTCTAATGCATTTCCCAACCAAGAGAAAGAACATACTACTGACATAGCAAAAAAGTTGCTGACCGAGGTTATTTCTTTAATAATGGGAGAGAGATTCAGTTCTCAGAAAATATGGAAGGAGTTTTTCACATTACAAGGTGTTCTCCAACATAGTACAAAATAATTAGGAAAATAGGTCTTGCATCGAAGCTGCGCAATACAACAAGAACTTGTAATTTTTTTACCAAGTCGCCCAGTGGGAATGTCAAAATTGAAGACTTCTTGTTTCATTACAAGAACAATGTCTGTCATGTTTGCCTAACTTCTGGGTAAACAGAGTATTCATGTTTCCATTGAATTAGTTTATTTTCATAATGTAGATAATGTAGCTAACAAACATATAAAATAGCAAAAAAATATGGGGCTATCCACTAAGCCTAACACTAAAAGGAAGTTGTTGCCTTATGCAGAAAGAGAAAAGCTACTGAAAAAAAAATACGCATCACCACTGCGCAGTATTATTTTTCATCAGCCTGTACTTGAGTCCCTGAGGATTTTCCAAGCTGTTACGTGGCTGTAAGTTGACTCTGGAACCTTTGCTGAGGTTGATGGCAAAGCAAGGAGCCCTCAGGTGAAGAACTGTGTGGCCAGGCGCAGTTTGCCTTTAGCATGTGTGAATACAGAGTGCAGTGTCATGGCGTTTTACCTTCCCACATAACACTCACTGCATTTCTTTACAAACCTACAATAAAAATGTATTCTGCTCCTTTTTAATGTGCTGGCAGTTTGAGACTGCCTCTTTGCTTCTGTTTTGGGTATTTTCTTGGCTGTAAGTTTTCATATGATGCTTCACAAAGTTGCATAAATAGGAGTATTTATTACTTGAGCTGCACATAGTGAAAAGGCATATGCAGAACCACGTGCAGAAATACTTGTTGCTGACTACAAGTCTGTAATTCTCACTACTCCTAGCATTTTTCCATGATGGTGCTATCAGTTTCTTGTTAGCTCCTATCAGGATATTCAGCCTACTTTTGGCACAATCCCCATTCTGCAACAGGGTGCAGATCTTCACCCTTTTATGCAGACTGAAGGCCAACCTTTTTGACATACACAATGTTTTCTCAGTATCTGAGTACCAAAGAAAAACGATCACAGCTCCAAACCCAAATACTAAAAAAACCAGCATAACATGCTTAGCCTAACTTTAAGGAAAAAGCATGGGTCCACTATCGTTCTTTCCACTTTTCCCCATTATTTTGAATTCACTGGCCAATGTATTCTCAAAAAAACCCATGCAACACCTGCTGAGAGGTAGAGGAGGACCACCATGGAGAAGCCACTCTGGGAAGGCTTCTCTAGCCCTTTGCCACCTGGGTATCACTCTTTGTTGCTGGTAACAAACATTTATCACCCACAGGCTGAGCTGAACTAGGGCCCTTTGCTGCAAAGTCAAATAGTACCTTTGGAAAGAGGGACGAGAGGAGAAAATGAGACAAAATTTATTAATACTTCTTTCAACCAAAAAGCTCTTGGACATATCATGATATTCAAACAGGCTCTGACTGAATCTGACAGGAATCTTCATAAATCATAAGTCTATCCCAGGCCTTTTTTGAGGTAATATGCTCGAGGCACAGATTTTCCTGTGGTACAAAAATGAGTAACATCTAGAATCATTTTGAGACTTCATTGGACTCTCAGTTCAGAGAAGTGAATTACCAGTAACAGTTTCAAAGCTCAAACGCACTCCTTTAAATCTACACTGAGCTAACTGAACCACCTCCCAATTTCTCTGATAGAGCCTTCTTATAACTCTTCCTTACGAACCAAAAATTACTCCAATCTTTCAGAGTTCAGACACGACCTGTGTTGCACAAATCTATCTTAAACATGCTTTCAAGTCTGTCACAATACTTTCCAAGCTAGGGATAGAAATCATACGTATGTCAGGAAGAAGCTTAATTCTGTTGAACAGCTGTAATTGCAAAGTATACGCATAAAGATTTTTGAAGATATGTGTATTTTTAAAAATTGATATGTATAGTTTAAGCAAATATTTGCTTTCTAAAATTGCAAGAGAGAAGTTTGGGAGTAAAATAAGAAGCCTTGAACACAGACAGCTCTTTGCACATGAATGCAACAAGCTGTCCCCCGTCCTGCAGAATCCCCACGGTCTGCTGTGCCAAGGGCAGCTTTCCCTATGCTGAGACAGAGTTTACAGTGGCAGATGTCTCACCCTTGTAGTCCAAATTAATCTGGCATAGAGAGTAAATCTGGCATAGAGAGTAAAGGATGCAGTTGGGGCAGGGTGGGGGGTGTGTGTGCGAGGGAGGGGGAAGTTATTTCTAAGGCTGTTTTGTAATACACAAGTTGTGTTCTGTTTTGTTTGGGTACCTTGCTCTTCTATGCACTCTGCCTTTTTCTCCAATACATCTCTCTTCAGGATTAATTCTTGCCTATGATTCATAAAAGCTATTAGTTCAGAAATTATGGCCAAACTGAGTGGCACTTGCAGAAAACTGGCATAATTTATTTATTGACACATGTAAAGCAATACTTTGAAACTATAAAGCTATCTTAAATCATAGTCATATTTTGTTATGCTGAACTTTGTCATTCCTCCCTTTTCCTCCTATTTTTTAGTCTTAATTACTGTGTTTTTCTTTTAACGGAACTAAAAGACTAGATGGCCCATTCATAGGCAAAGGCAGCTACTCACAGAAAAGATAATGACACCTCCTTTCAGACTGGGGACCTTTGGTGCTACTGCAAACAAACACAGAAATCACTACTAGTATAAAAGTAAAAAAAAAAAAAAAAAAGAAAACAACCCCCTGCTGGAGGTAGGTGAATAACACAGCCGGTGTATTTCTTCAAATACAGATGAATGTAGGTAAACAAATTGTCATTTTTTTCATCATTTTATGTTATTTCAGCCTCTTGAAGCCAAAAATGAACACATATTCCCGTTCTAAATGGCAATAATTAAATATCCCACCACAAAGGTACTTGTCTTGTCCATTTGCTCCTTGAATAGAACTAAAGAAATGCAGTACAAAATACCACCAAAAGAAAAAAAAAAAAAAAAAAAGAAAACAACCCCCTGCTGGAGGTAGGTGAATAACACAGCCGGTGTATTTCTTCAAATACAGATGAATGTAGGTAAACAAATTGTCATTTTTTTCATCATTTTATGTTATTTCAGCCTCTTGAAGCCAAAAATGAACACATATTCCCGTTCTAAATGGCAATAATTAAATATCCCACCACAAAGGTACTTGTCTTGTCCATTTGCTCCTTGAATAGAACTAAAGAAATGCAGTACAAAATACCACCTTGATAAAATCTTCACCCAAAACATACATCCATGAAAATGGCAAAATTAGATTTTAAAAGGTTCTCCAGAAACCAGCACATGGTCTGTCAGGTATTCATTAAAGTAAGTAGAACTTAGAGGCACAAATGCACAAATATGGCCCTGTACTACTAAACAGTTGGGGTTGAGTTGCATCAAAGAGGTGAAAGTTTGAATTTCCAATAGAAAGGAAATTGCTGGAAACAGACAACAACCAAGATGTTGCGTAGACAAGTCATTCGCTTTCTTGTTCAATAGTTAATCTATTTTGAAAACAAAACGATATTAAAAGATCACTTATATTCCAGCTTGATTGATGATTTGTCACTTTTGCTACCCTTTTACTGAGCAGCAGACCAATAAATAGATAGTGACTTTGAGTGACAGTAAACCCAGAATTTCAAGTGAATTAGAGGAAAACAATCTGTATGGATAGGAGTCAAAACAAATACCGAAGTCTGATTTTTATTTTTTTTTCTCTTACACAGAATTGGGATGTAACTTAATTTTTGCAATGACAGCTTTGAACTAAACCATCTGCTTTTTATTTTTTTCTTCTTACTTTTCTTACTTTTCCATGTAGACTATTATACTCTCATGTTCCTAGGAGCCAACAGCAAAGACTGATTTACTGAATAGCAACATTCTCCTAGGGAACAGTATATGAAGAGGAAGATTTACAGGTCACAGCACCTAGTCAGATAAACCTGAGCAACTCTCTGCAATGGTGTAGGTCAAAAAATGAACTTGGATGTGTATAACTAAGCAAATCCTGAGTAGGCTCAGGAGGGTACTGGTACCTCTGCTGTTCATACTTCAGAAAAATTGTTGAAGACTGAAGAAGATTCAAAAGGCAACCTCAAGCCCTGAGCCTAAAGAACCAGGAAAGTACGCCATAAAAAGGAGTGGCAATCTGTTTCACTGATCTAAAGGAACATGAAGGAATGACTTGATTACAGTCTTTAAGAACTACATGAAGCAGAAAAATTTGATAAAGGAAGAATCACAAATGAATGGCCAAAACCTGAAGTAAGATTAATACAGTCTAAAAATAATGAGGATATTTTTAACACTAGAGGCAATGAACCACTGAAGCACCATATCATGGATTGACATCAGCTCTGCAGCTTTAGAAACATCAACATTAAGCTCGGTGCTTTCCAAAAAGCTCAGTTCTATAGTTCAGCAACGGCTCTTCAAAGAAAGGTCTCTGGTGAAATGGCAATAACAACCCCTCACAGCTTCCAACACTGAATCTGGAGAAATGATCGCAGGGTGTGGGGGGAGAAACAACTGCAGTGAATGGGTCTCGATTAGGTGAGAGTCCCGCACACTGAAACCTAGCAGAGCAGATGATAACAAGGTAAGATACGTTCAGTTTCCAGCAGATAATATAAACAAACTGTTATAGCATCCACTTCTTAATTGTTTTATTTGAATGTATTTCAGATTCAGTGGCATCTCTGAATGATCCCTATTCGTGGGGAAAGAAAAAAAAAAAAAGCAGCTTAATTAAATTCTATGAACTCAAGAATTTGAATTGACAAAGAAGGCCAAACCCAAGATGTGTTGTCAAGGCAACATGGGCCAAGAATTGCCTTTGATATCTGTTAGACCTGACAGTTGATAATATTAGGCATCATTTGTACAGAATACTGATGCATCTAGCTGTAATTTTAATTTATAATGAGAGGCGAAAGCAATGCCTATAAGCAAAGATAAAATCTCATGTTTTAGAAATGTGATGTAATTTTTAGTTTGATTTTTACTTACGCCAATCAAGCAATACTGAATATAACCCCTGGATGTTGGTGTCAGATTCAACACAACACTGGTAAGGAAGTGTTATCTCTAAGGGCCCAATTTAATTTTTAGCAGTTTAGGGTTTGATAAATGTTGGAAGTTAAGCAAAAATGGAATTCCCTCCAGCTAACTCAGTTGGATAGTTTATTACAGCATTAATAACTCCATCTTTGTCATGTAATTAGAAAGTAAAATTCAGAAAGGTATTTGAAAAACACACTGTCATGAGCAACCCAGTTTCTAAAAAAAAGCAGCAGAAAAGGAAATACAATACAGAAGAAGGAGGAGCATTATTCTAATTCGTGGCAAGCACTTGAGCAAGCCAGAAATAAAATCAAAGGCGCTTAACATACAGATCTACAGCCATTTCAAGTGTACTTCTACAAGCTGGAAGACAAGATTTAACACAGACCATTACAATCAGAAAAAAAAAAAAAAAGGACAAAATTAGTGTTTAGGTCAGAGTGTGAATATCCTGGGGCATTCACTAAATCTATTTTTCTTGCTCTGTGAAGCATATCAGTAGTGCTGGACAGCAAATCTTTCTGCTTTGACTAATTATTCATTGCTAAAAGACCTAACTGGAATAAGCACAAACCTGGAGCTATATAGTTGTCAGAGAACTTCTGTTTTTCCTCCCTCTCCCTTCCCTCTTTACTTTAGAAGAAAAGCATGACTGACAAAGCAACCAATATTAATATCGCTCTACCCTGTTCCAGTTGGTTTGGAAAATAAGAAAGATCTTGTAGAAATTCAAGAACAGGTAAATAGACTAATTCCCAATATTACTAAACAGATTCATCTGTATCCAGATGTTCCTGAACTCCCTCAAACTACAGTTGCTTCTTAAGAGACTACAGATTAAAAATAGTTCCCTGAAGCTTTACTACTGAAGTTTGTTTTGTTACTCTATCCTCAGACAAGCAGAGACATTAGAAGTTCATTATAGCTGTAATTACAGTTTCTGCAGCTGATATTCAGAGACACAGTTTGGAGTTTCCATACTACTTCATTAGAAAATGAAGGTTCACTGAATTCCTTTCTATCATAAAACAAATTCAGACCCTACCACATACATCATGCAGGTCTGCAACACATCTGTTGCTGTTCCCAGAGATCAGGTCCCCATGATGGATGGGGAAGGTGCATTCCTCCATGATCCCTGCATATTTTGCCAGCACCTTGTACTTCTCTAGTCTCTCAGTGAGTAAACCTCACCATTCTAAAAATAACTAAATTTACAGCCTACGGTGGATGTCACCTTGGCCAGCTGCCAGGTGCCCACCCAGCTGCTCTCTCACCCCCCCTCCTCAACAGGACAGGGGGAGAAAATGAGATTAAAAAGCTCATGGGTCAAGATAAAGACAGGGAAATCTCTTACCAGTTACCATGATAGGTAAAAAAGACTCAACTTGGGGAAGAAGAATTTATTGCTAATTAAAAATAGACTAGGATGGTGAGAAACAAAACAAAAACAAACCTGCAAGACACCTACACCCAATACACAACCTGAAGGAAAACACCAAAGAAAGCACAATCTCTGCATGTCAGACATAGCTGTAAGTCCATGATTGTGAGTGACTGTCCAAATGTCGCATCCAAAGTGTCCCATCTCAGCTAAATGGCAAAATCCAGAAACTATTTGCCATAGCCACAATGGACTAGGTCTTTGGCTTTTGTAAAATGGCTGCATATATCTGCATTGCAAGCAATAAACAGCAAAACTTAATTTCTCTCCTGAGCAAACTAGTGAGGAGACAAAGCCCTGGAAACTGCAGTCTCCTGAATTGGCAAAAAGGAAACGTTCCACCCTGTTGGTTTTGCGTTTGGGAACAGCAGTAACCAGCACCAAATTAGTGAGTGGAAAGTTATGTCCATACAGCCTAAGGCTTGATGTCTAAGTGTTTCTACTTGAAAAGGTTCCATACAGGGTTTTGGGAACAAACAAAAATACATAACATGTGGACAACAGCCTTGCATATACAGTCCTGTGTGAAAAAAAATTATGGAAAACTAGACTGCATTATGGAACATAAGTAAGATACAATCCATCAGAGGAGAAAAAACATACAAAACTGAACTTGAGGGAGATGATTCATTTATATGAAGTAAATTAAACCTCTGGAAATTTATACATTCCCAATTAAAAGTCCAGAGGAAAGAATAAGTTATATTTCTAGTCTGGCCATTAGTTCTTCTCTGTGCTTTTCTCATTGGATCTGATTGCCAGTGCTATTCGTGTAAGAAGTTTCATTATTTTGTTGTTTTAATAAAGTAGTGTGAAGATGAATGGCCCTTCCCATGCTACTATAAGAAGATTAAATGATCAAAATAAACCTGCAGTTGAAAGTTAAAAGCATGTAAACTTATAACAGACTAAATTAAGGATTATCACAATACATGAAAGAAAATGACTTTCATGAACTATGCTTTTCTTAAAGCTAGGCAGCATCCTAGAACTGCATTTAATTAACTGAAAATGAGCACAGCTATCTACAGTATCACTAACACTCCACTTCCATAATTGTTTTTTATGAGAGAGAAAATAAGGAAAAATGAAAGCAGAACTATCTAAACAAGACCAAAGATCCGCTTGGTACGTTCATGTCTTTAGAACACATCAGTCTGCTTAGCCCATAATTAGTACATCTGTATGTCCTAAGACCTCACTTTGAACTACAAAATACATGCATGTAGATTTTCAGATTGATCTCTACAGAACTTACAGCTGAATTTCTCATCCTTCTTGCTTCATGCAACTATGAAGTACACTCGCATATTTTTTGCGGATGATATTTTAGGTAGAGAGAGGTTGGTCGGTACTTTCATCTAAGAGACGGTAAGTTTTTCTGTCTTGGAAATTCATGGCAGAGAAACTGAGACGAGAAAGGAATTATTGGAAATCAAGTGTGTAATGAAAACGCATACCTTCATTTTTTATTTTGCAGTGTTTTTTTACAGGCTACATATGCAAGCGTATGTGCATTCCAAAACATGTTAACCAACTTCAGAGTTACCCAGGCCTGCAAAGCACAAAGAAGCAGCTGTAGCAGGAAGGGGAGAGGACAAACTAAACAAAAGGTCTTTTGCTAAAGACCTGCCACTACCACTGCCAGCAAATGACCCCCAATTGTGTTGTTGTATTTAATGAATTCTCTAAATTGTTTCTTTTAGCATTGCTAACTTATATTTAAACACATCTGAACCTTCAAATGTCATCTCTGAAACCTCATAATACACTTAAGACTGTCATGAAAAACTACAGTCATATAAAAGAACAGCTCTGATATGAAGATGAAGGCAGGCAAAATACAGCAGAAGGAAGAGAGAATATTTTTATATTTGTATCTTTTATCAAGACTATAGATGGAAGACATCTTCCTTAAAAATCATTCTTTGCTAGTCACATGTGAATGCTTGAGCATTATATGACAAACTGTTCTGCAGTTTAAGAACGATGAGAAAAGAAAACCCATCGTATACCTAGCCCAAACTTCTTCTGCCTCCAGCTGTGACTGTGCATTACAATTACAGGTCTTTCCTGCAAGTAGAAAAGAACAAGTCATATTTCATATTCTTTTATAGTGAATAATACTTAATGTGTGTAGAAAAAAAAAAAAAAAGAGGTCATCTCTCAGTCTCTCATCCCTCATCTAAAATCTTATCTTTGCACTGTTTTTTCCTAAAATACATTTTTGTTACCTACATTGACCCGATCGCCGCTCATGCATGGTCTTGCTTTTCTACTTGCTAATGTAACAGGTGGCTATATGAGACAGCGAAACCCATGCATAGTATTTCAAGTCTGAGGTTAACAAGACCATATATCATAAGGCTAAATACATTTCCACTTTATTGATATTTTCTCTTTTGTATCCACTGCACTATCCTTTTCACTACAACTCTGATTATTCTTTTTGTTCCTCAGGGTGTTTTAAGTAAAAGTAACTAAGGCCAAATCCAGTTCTAATGAAATCAGGGAAAGCTTTGCCATTGACCTTAGTATTACCAGGATTTGACTGTTAGTGAATAAAAGCTATGTACCTTTTTATCCTCTGCATATTATTCAGTCTTCACAGCCCACCCAACACTTCTAGACTTTTGCTGATTTTCTAGTGTATTTACATTCACTTGCAAATGTGCAATGTCTTGTTGTGATGACCACCATCTGTTTTATTTTTAATTTGCCATAATGTACACGTATGTTGTATAAGGTATGTAATAACATCGCACATTCGATGACTAAGAAACCTGTTATTTGCTTTTTCCTACTGCTGCAAATTGGGTCACGATGAAGTTTCTGGGGACAGCAAGTATTTCCTTGGGGTTGAGATGCAAGGTGAGCAAAGAGAGGAGAGGAAGGAGGAGGACTGGGAATGGGAGCTTACCAGAGGGACGTGAGCCTGGACCGCAGAAACGGCTGAGACAAGCAAGAAGCAGACACACAGTCAGGCCTTGGAGCTGACAGCTAAAAGCTTCTATCTGGTGACCCGGAGGACACCACAGAAACACTGCTCTCTAGCTGCAGTATTGCTGGGGTGAAACCAAGCCTGAAAGAAAGGCTGTGGTGGTACCAGGGAAAGAATGTAAAGACTGCAAGTGGAGAGAAGTCAGGCAGAGTAAATTTTGTAAACTTTTAACATCAGTCTCAGTTTACATGGTTAATTTGAGGGTTTTTTTCTGCTTTATAGAATTAATTGCTGTATATTTTTACTCAGTGTGAGTCTGGCCTTTGGATTTAAAGCAATTTTTATCTTTTGGGGATACTTGCTCCAGAGAAGACTCTAGGCAAATCCACCTAGATGCAGCTGACTCAGTCTCATCGCATGTACAGAATACCACATATTTGTGAGCCTTTTCTATCACGTAACATATGAACTCACGAGCTCTATTTTGAAGACTGAGAAGCTTCATTACCCACACACAAACTTGTAATTCCACTTGCACCCTCTCTTCCATAGATATCACAACTCTGGCAGGACGCCTCCTAAATTCATGACTCTTGCATGTAGGAACTGTAGTCGTGTTTTTAAAATTTATTATGTATGCCCATTGGAGAGCTAGCTTTCTAAAAATGGGTTTGTGTACAGGAAGTTTTAATTTCCAAGACACTTGCCCTATTCTGCTCGGTGCTGGTCTCCTTGATGACTTATTGTTATTAAGTAGAATTCCCTGGATCTTTCCTGCAGGTAACGCTTGATCTCTCTCATAATTTCAGCAGTAGTAGCGGCTTATTTTGCATAATTAGAAAACTGCTCTAGTTCATCAAGCACTTTGATGAAATCATGTTTATATACTTTTATAGCGAAGTGTTCTCTAGAACTTTGTGCTTCAAGAAATCCAGTCTGAAACATTGTCCCCCTCATATTTGGTAAATGTTCTTCACTATTTGGTAAATATACCAATACACAAAATACATCAAATAGTTGTTTGGTAAGTGCAGTTGAGTTTTCTCTGCTAAATAGCTGAAGTGTTTTTCAATAAAAGGAGAGGAGAGGTATATATAAATGTGGAACTACCTATACGTGATCTATTTTATAATCTCTCGGAAAGATTAGATTAGCATATTATCTAAATGCTGCCCAAATCCATTAATTTTCCAGACAGATCCATGGCAGGTTTCGAAGACTTTTCTGCCTTTTACTTTCTCTGCCTTCCAGGAGGCTTGCTGTTATGCCTACAGAGTTCCTACAGCATGAAAACTTTGAAAAATTAAGGCTATTTACCATAATCTAAAAGCTCTCATGGAAATTTCTCTGATAGTTTCCTGCAGAACTAAAAGAACTTTTATTTTTCTAGGTTTCATAAAAATCATCCAAGGATTTGGAGCACAGTCTTCTCAGTGGTTCAAGAGGCAGAGATACAGTAACTAATGTTTTGAGGCTCTGTTTCATTAAAGACTAAGAAAATTTGGATGAAACACAAATCAGATACAAAATTTTAAACAGGGTATAGGCTATTAAACCTGTTCAGGACTGCTAATCCTACAAGGGGAACTGTCTGAGTACACCAGAGATAGTGTCTTGTACCAGTGTCAGCCTCTGACACTGTGGGTCAGGCACTACACCACCAAAATCCAATCCAGACACCCACTGCCCACCTAATCCTCTTCCAGTCAGTCTGCTATGGAGCTGAAAATATCTGCCTAGAAATGAATAAAATGCAGGCACCAGCCTGTGAAAAGAGTAGGTAGGGAAAACATCTTGGCAGTAGTGACTGGTCACTATATTTAGTTTGTAAGAGAAGCTGAGGAAAACCATTACAAGAATGAACAGATTCCTGCAGACTCTGGACTGAGGTGTCAAGATGGGACTGCTCCTCTATAGTTTCTGCCAACTACGTACTCCCAAATGGTAATGCCACTTGCATGTACAGCTTTTACAGAAGGAATTGATGAAAACCCCTATAATTCAAATATTACTCTAATCAAAAATTCCATTAACAAAGAACGTTGAAGTGGTGGTGTATTACAGATTAATCAGAATTCATGACAACTCTCTCCTGTGGTGCTAATGATTCATTGGTCTTTCAGCAGAAAACTGAGGGATATCTCTAGCAGCTTACAGGAGTTGTCTAAGAAAAAATGGATTAGCACTAGCTCCTACTAGCAAAGTGCTAGCAAAGTATTACCATACCAAAGAATAAGCATGTTCATAGCATGTATCAGTGTGGCCACACAGAAAGAAAAGCAGGTGCTTTAATCACTGAACTCTCTCAAAAATTAAGAACTCGCTCAACTCCCTCAGTAGTCTCAACATAGCAACAAAATTCATAATCATATTAGAAAACAGCTAAAAGAATGGGGCAGCAGGAAAGTAGATCTGTGCAAGTTCCGTTTTCGAGTCTCAGTGTTTACTTAAATTCTGGAGGGAAGCAACACTGAGCACGTGTGTTCTGCATCTGAGGGGGTGTTTTTTTGGTTCTTTTTCTCTGAGGCAATGCACATTTGATTGTAGTGGCATGCCTTTTAATAACTGAAGGCATTTAACCTAAGTTGCAACCCAAACTATTTTCTGCAACCTAATTTACAGTTCTTCAAGGCACAAGTTCTTTGCCCAAGAATAAGCAAGAGATGAACTGTGGGCTGCCATGATTTTTCCATTTGTTTTTTTATTTTTCTACTTCAGAAAGTGTCAACTATGCAGTAAAACTAGATAATATTGTGTGGCAGATTATACATTCTGTGGTATGTGCAGGTACTCTTCCAGAGTTGCAGTGACAGTGACATGAACAAAGGCAATTTGATCTTCCCTGGAATGCATTACAGCAAAAATGGGATGATAACATGAATCGACGCTATATTCCATTTTCCACGACAAGTATATAGACAACTGTATTTGTTACCTTTCCTTTTTCCTTCTCCATCCACAAATATTTATACTTTTCAATGCTACCTTCTGGTACATGCAAAAATAGCAAATAAATAGCACATCAGACATAAGACAATGTACGCTATGTAGGCTTTACCCATGGGCAACACAAAACCCAGCTAAGCACCTACATTACTGTTCTGCAAAAGACTAACAGGGTATCTGTTTTTCATCTTGCATCAAGATGCATTTGCCAGTTGCATGGAATGATATGGAAATTACATTTTTATAAGCCATAGTCTGCAGCTACCATATCAAAGTTGAGGCAGTGCTGAAAATGTCACTGAAGGGGAAAAGGCCAGATTTTATGTTCAGATGATACGTAACACGTAGCATGTCATGCCACGTGTAATTCTTTTTTGCTCTCATAAACACAATCCTTACTGTGATATCAATTAACATACATGCTGAGGAATGAGGGAATGAATAGATGCTAATGAGACCTAACAGAAGAACAGACTTAGATGTCTGTCAGACAGACTGTCTTTCCCTACTCTGAATTCTCCAAATCTTTAAATTATTTCAACTTGTATGTCAATAACAGAAAAAAAAGAAAGAATGTAGCATATCTTAAGCAATCTGAGTTTAACCTTAAGCAAAGAAGCAGCTGAAAATAACCTACATCAATCTTATATTTAAGAGACAGAATCATACCCAATTATTTTTAATTAAGTTACTCCATTAGCACTGATTTTCTTTGACACTGGAGTGCATGACCTCCTCTACACTATGGGTTAGCACCAAGGCAGAGCTTCCATCATAACAAACTACCTCACTTAAACTTCATTACGTTGTTGCAGTAATGGAGCAGAAAGGATAAAGAGAGTATCTTACACTGCTTTTGCCAATATCTCTGCCCTACGAGAGGTATTCTGCTAGTTCACAAGCTCATATACGCACTAGAAAGATGCTGTTTTCTGCTACAATAACTTGAGCATAAACTTCTACCTTCTGCATAACTTAGTTCTGTCATAACGTGTCAACAGGAGGCATAAGTTAGCATATCAATTTCTTACTCCATTTCGGCTGCTTTATTCTAACCCACTCATAGCAATTCCAATTCCCCTGCCATACCACATGCTTCTCCTTCCCACCCCAAACCTCTTCCCACCCCTGTCTGGAGTTAAAATTTAAGAGTATTTTGAAGTTAGAATTTAAAAGTATACAAATACAACTCCCTTCTGTTGTCATCATGCAACACTTCCCCTGAGCAGAAGACAGTGGGCCTCATGTTGTGCCCTACAGAGAAAAAAAAAAAATCACTTGCAGGAGAAAAAGCACATTTCTACCTCAAACTTCTATATCCAATTTACTGACACCTGAGATGACAACCAAGAGGAACTTAGAGAAAAGACATTGGCCTCCTTTTTCTTTCAAGTATATTTACTCAGAGCATTGGCAGCTAATCCAGGTGCTAAAAGGGTCCATAGATTTTAATAAGATCTCTTGGATGGAGACAGTGCTTCCTGAAACCTAGTAACTAATGTAACATTTTATAGCTCAATCTAAAGGTAGCTGAAGTCTATCACAAGAGATTGCTTTAGACCACTGTAGACCTCCAGAGATAATTTCATTAGATTATTTGAATACTAGGCTTTAAACAGCAAAGAATGCGATTTTGAAGACACTGCATTCTTAAAAACAGTAGCCCAAAGTTAAATTATTGGCAGAACTTAATATTAAAGCCCCGGAGACTCTTTAAAGCCATTTCTCCTAAGAAATGAGCCAAAACCTCTTGAATTATGAGAGGTGTCAAATCTGCTTTCAATAGAAACTCTCCACAGATCATTTCATTAAATCATTTGATCACTGGCTATTAAATAAAAACGGAAACAATTTTGCAGGAGAGCAGAGAGGAAAAAATAGCTATAATTAAGTATAGCAATTTAAAGTTGCATTCTTCACACATCATTACTGTCATTAGGAACATAGTAATATGCTAGCCAAGTCGTATGCTTGAACTAGTGAATAAGGAAAAGAGGATACAAAGTTTGTTTGAAGAAGTTCAGCAAAGTTCATTTATCCTCACAAATCCTGAATTGCTTGCTCAGCTTTATATGTGGAAATATTGAAAACAAAAATGTTAATCAAGTGGTAACTGTGGCCAATTTCCTGTACTTCTCCATCGCTATTTAGCCTGGGATTATTGAAAAAAAGTGCAAAAAAAAGTTTTAGAATTTGGATCCATCTTGGTACAAATTATGTTCTACTCTCTTTTTTAAGAACTTGATCCAATTTCAAATAATTCATATTATTTGTACATACATTAACAAATTGTAATGGAATTCATACATTTGTGGCATGACCTTGTCTTCCATTTTACAATTCTGGGTCTCACAGGGCAGTGACAAAGCACCAACATGCCTGCTACATTTTCAGTAACAAAAATTCAAGAGAGATGAGAGAGAAGAAAAGGAGAATTCAGGACTGTGTGTGAAGGGAAAAGAAAGGTGGCTGTCACGCAGAGTAAAGGAGATTATGAATTTGCTAAAATGAATAATTTACAGTTACACAAAAATGCATTCAAATACATTTTTCCTTAAGTGAATCTTAAAAACCATACAGAAATGGCATTGTCAAAGTCTTTAACGATGCAGAGTTTGCCAGACTGCATCAGGCTATTGGTCTATCAAGCCAGTAAGCCAGTGACAGAGGCTTCAGGCAGCTTGACCATGCACCAGCTACACAATTGCTTTGGACAATTATTGTTTTCCTCTAGTATTTATTATGGATGCTAAAAGATAGGTTTTGCTTATTTTCTCTTAGTGTGTGGAACTATAAATGTTATCAAACATAAAAAGGAGTCCTTGTATTACAGGTTGATTCTGTTTTGCCTGTCTTCATTGCTGCAAAGCACAGGAGAATAGACAATTGTACTGAATGGATGATGACAACTTCTGTCTTCACCAGATCTTTAACAGATAGTTCAGAAGAGAGCAAAAACTCCATAACACATCCTATTGTAGACCATTATACTGTTATAGAAAATGTCTTTGTCCATGTTGAGGCTATTAATTATTTCAAGTAGGAAGACTGAAAGTTCAAGGAAGTTTTAAGAATCAACAGCACTATAGATCTTCCCTATGCACATGTAAGGAAAACCTCTTAACTTCCTATTCCAAGAGGTACAGACCGCATAGCAACTGAATTATGTACACGACTCCCTGTGTAAGAAACATCTCACGAGACAGCAGTTACAACCAGAGCTTCATAACTCTCATCATAATGTGTAGATTTTCTTAAATTATTTTTTAAAAGCTAAGCAAGAACTAATAAAAATTATTTTTATATAACCCCGGCCTACACTTCATTGCCAGGAGGAAGACCTCTGCTGAGCAACCTAGCTAGGGAGCGCTGGAGCTGTGACTCCTGAAACTGCTCTGAGCAAGACGTTTCACGAGAGAGCTGATCCGACAAGCTGCTGTTTATGAGAACAGGTAGTTAGCACATCCCAGTCTCCTGGCCTCCTACTCACAGTCCTATTTCCACTGAACAAGACACTCACTTCTTTTGGGCTGGGTTTGTTTTCTCCTACATTGGTAAACTGAATTGACTTGCCAAGGGAATAAGTGACCAACGGAGATCATGCAGGGGGGCAGAAAAAGCATGCGGCCAGGAGCGGAGGGAGAGAGGGATGGGACAAAGTTGTTAGATCATGCAACCTCACTTGCACATTAAATGTCATAATTTAACGAGTTAATTTAAATTTAAATATTAATATAAGTCCCATTTAAAATTTATATATTAATAATTTAATAAGTCCCAGGATTTCCAGGCCAGACTGAGATAACACAGAAATACCTTCTCAGGTAATAACCACCTCCTCAAATACGTCTGAGACCTGCTTATTTATTACCTGGCTCTTTCTGCATTCATTTGCACTTGCACAGAGGGACTGCCACCAAGTTTAGGAGTATTTTATATCCCTTCTCCACAATTTTAATGATGATACAAGCATGTAATGCACTGCTCTAGTCCATTCTAGTAGGGAATATTAAATATATATTTTTAACAAGTCAACTGATGGATTGCATGATAAAGCTGCAAAGCTTGAATATTAGAAATATGCAACTCTGAGATCCTGACCTAGGTGACTTGGCTGATAATCAAACTGCCACTGATTCCTTCTTAGGCACTGGAAGAGGACAAAAAATACCCCAACAGCAATCAATCAATTGAAGCATTCTGCTCAGTTTGAGATATTTTAAATTTTTTATCCATGAGTCAATAAACAATCACCATGATTAAAGAACACATCTTGAATCTCTGAAAAACTTTTTCTGTGAGGAGTTTCCTCCTTTGCTTAAAGCCCAGTGATGCAACTTCCCATTAGCAAAAGGTCCGGGAGGGTGGCATTAGGGCATCGCATTGCAACACAGATTCATATTTGCAATTTTTTCATGTTTTTCACGTTTCTAAGACTTCCTGGTCTGTGCCACCATCACACCTATGCAAGATAATGCAAGCACCTGGATAGGCTACCGAGTCATTCCCCTTAGTCCTAGTCTGCTTTACAACTAACAGATAAAAAGGCGACATACTTGCAATGACCTGGCCTTATTTAGCTATTTCTCACATTTAGTTCATAGTTTGTATTTAGTTTGTTGAGACAGACAGATGACAGGCAAAAGAGACAGATATTTTAGTGCCTTTCACCACAGCTTCTAATCATGAATCTAAATAGTGTTTTGGGCAGAAAAATAAAACGAAGGCTGCGATCTCAGAAGGATGAGATTGAAACTTCTTGACCTCTGATCTTTTAAGCTGAAGAGTGATGTGTCCTCTGAATTTCAAGCCAAGGAACATAAAAGGAAAAAATGTGTGCTGCCACCATGGTCTAATCATGCATAGTTAGGTGTTCCTAGCCATCAGCACTTTAGCATACTTGACTAGTGATGTATGAAGTAGGCCACCCCTGGAAATTGGTTTTCTTGCCCTGTGTCCAGCACCGGTGTAACCAGAGGCCATAAATACTTGGGCTGTTCAATATCCTCTTACTTTTATTTTTTTAGAATGATTTATTCACGTAACCAGGTTAAAATTGCAGCAGTAATTCAAATTGGGGATTGAAAAGCTGTCTGGCTTCAAGGCACTTGGGAGTTATTACCCATTTAGACTACAGGCAGAACAAGCCCTGTAGCCTGATTTGCTGACATTTGTCCAAAAAGGTTTCAGCACTGCTGTGTTAATCGACTGGCCTTGATTTGGGAAGGGGACAGAGCACAGATTTACTCCCTTCTTTCACCATAATCTCAATTCCTACTTCCATCCTCTTTTGGACCACTTAAAATCTGCCACCAGAAATAATTAGTGATACTAAACCAAAACGCTGCTGTTGCTTCTGTTACCCAAATGTTGCAAAGATATTCCAATAAAAAGGAGGTGCCTACTTCAAGCTTTCATAAAAACAGCCATTTTAATTTTCAGGCACATCACATCTAGAAAGCAAATGCTCTGAAATTTTCATAATTTTCAGACTATATTCCAACAAGTGACTTGCCTATCTCCCTGACACAATCCTGTCACCAAAGAGCCAGTTTTGAAAGCAGAATTACTCACACAATTCATGGCAACACAATGGCATAATATATCCCCCCCCCACACACACACACTCCATTTCACTTACTGGATTTAGTGAGCTTTCCATGAGGGCACCTAGAAAGTGAATAAAAATAGATCTTCTTTCCTAAATAGCAAGACAATTTTGATTCTTCACATCTGTGAAATAATATTATTAGCTGAAATGGGACTACAGTCCCAGGAATAGCATATTTAAGGGAGCTGAAAAATCAAAGGACATTCAAACTGATTATCTACTGTTAGCAGTTTTCACTCCTGCTTTAAAATTGGATGAACAACAGCCTATCCCTTTCCTGCCAGTGATAACACAGTAGCAACCCAGATATAGTGAAATTATTTTATAAATATGGGCCTATCAGTTTTGTTCATGGTTCTTGTTCTTATCTCAACAGGGGTCCCATATGCGATTAAACACTTTCCTAAGCAACATGTTAATGCAAGTGTGAAAAAATGCAAAAAGCAGCGAAGGAGGATAACTCATTGAGGAGCAGAAGCCAACCTGGCACACAGAAGTACACTGAGACACCCTTCGTGTCTGCTTGCCTGGATGCTGGGGTAGCCATCCTGATGAGCACTTCGGATCTGTATCATTTCTCCTCCTGTCGCCGCTTCCATATTGCTGAGAGATGCGACCAGTATTTGCCCAAAGGGCAGATCATTTTTCAACTGGACGCCATAGAGCACACACAAATTGTGCAGAACTGGAAAGAATGGGGGCATAACCTGTTTTATTTTGTAGAAGTATTACTGCTACCTCAGTTTACCTCCTTGATGCTGAGCTGGCTAAGTGCACAACTTGAAACAGAAGAGAAGAAAGATGATTCCATCCCAAAATGATTTCTGAAGTATCCTGTTGACCTGATTTGAGATATGAAATTTTTGCCAAGCTCTAAATCTGGTGACTGATATCTCCTTTATGTTAGCACAACTTACAGAAAGGCACCTGGGAGAATTTTCTCTACCTCCTCATAGCTTACTTAACTTACTTAGCATCGTATCTTAAGCCATAATTGCAGAGCTTATCTACAGATATCCCAATGCTACCCTCTGCTTGAAGTGCAGGTCTGTGGGTCTTTCCAAAGGTTACATTCTTCTCCCTTCATTCTGAAAGTATCTGATCAAAGAAGGTATTTTAATTCTTTTTAATCAGATCTTGGTCAGAGGCCTTGATGCTGGCATGCAGAAATGAGGAAGCTGAACCTCTGAAATCCACCTACAATGGAACCGTTAGCTTTAAAATAACAAATCCAAATAACTGTGATGGCACAGAACTCAGTAAGCAATATTAATTCGGTACCAGGCAGCTCTCAGAGGTTCTGCTGAGCTTCATCCTCATGCAATCTCCAGTATCGGCAGGCTCTGTCCATAGTGGGATAATAGACTTTCACTGGGGGGAAAGAAGGGAAAAAAAAATGCAATGGGTCCGGTCACCTGAAGGGTGCAATGGGTAGGGTGTGGCAGAATGTACAGCAACTTGCTGTGCCGGGGCAGCAGAAAAAACCCTGTGCTCTGGAAAGGGCATGTGTGAGTGCATAAAATTGCAAACTGGGCAAAGGACTAAGAGACATACTGGGTGCACCAGAGCTGCATCATGCCCTGTCCAAAAACCTGGGTGAACTTCACAATACCTACAAATACAAAAATACCAGCCCACACCTGACTGACTGCTCCTCAGGCCAGAGGTAGCAAATACTAACACTAGTTACAAATCTTCTGCAAACATATAGGTATTTGTGCTAGACCTAATGGGGTTTCAATTCATGTTGTGAGGAACACTTTGCTGGGCAGTGAGAGAGAAGCTAGAAAGTCTGTGTGTGCAGAGATAAACAGAATATTAAGCACAATGATCTGGGAAGTGTTTTCAATCACTGGAGTACAGAAACAAATTTAAAAACCAAACAAACAAAAAACCCCCAGAAAACTCACCCCACCACCAATCTCGCCAAGTAGAAGGAATGCTTGAAGTACTTTCCCTCCAGATGACTGATTGCCAGGTTTGTTTTTGCAAGAAAATAAAGGTACTGTAGGATTTTCCAGTGTTCAGCAAAAGGATGCCTAAGAAACTCTCAACTAATGTTGATTATTTCTGTCAGCAGCCAAATTCAAAACTTTTTAGCTCCTCCCTAACTTCAGGTTATACCTTTCTGTCCTTTAATGTTAGTCGTGGACAGAGTATACTTGAACCTTTGGACCAGCACAGTCATTACGCTTTACAAAAAACGTATCTGTGAGAAGTGCAGATTTTGTAGGGTATATATTCTTCCTTCTTCACTTATAAACAAAGGTGTTTTGCTGCGTGGTGCTGGGAGGAAAGGCCTGCTAGAAATTTACCCCTCATACTAAATTCACTACACATACAGCTGCAGGAACTGGAAACTAAAAAAGAAAGAAATGGTCAGTTGTCTTCTGATCTGAAAATCTAGGACTGAGATTTTCACCCATCCTATAACTTGATGGGGATGACGCTGAACAGGTCAAGTTGCCCAGCTGCTTATGACAGTCCACATCAGAAAGCTTCTTCAGGTAGAATGGATATAAAATTCAAAATAAATGTGTTTTATTTACACATATATAGGATATATATGTTATTACAGCAGCCTCTAATTGCTTCTTGCATCGTTCTAATGATAGAAACATATTCCGATTGCTACCCAATACATAGGATAGATAAATAAGCCACTTTACTAATTTATTTGATAGCAAAAGGCTGCTGTCTTTGGTGCTTTGTTGGTTGCAAAGCAAACGAATCTAAAGTCTACGTGCAGACTGCCAAATGGGGTGGCTAATGAGAATCTATGAGACACAGTAGACAAAGACAGTGGTTTACCTTGCTGGCTCTCATGCCAGATTGCTTTTTTTCCTTTTGAAGAAACTGTGGTTTTTCTGAGTGAGGAGGAAGGAGGCAAAATCACCACTTAACTAGATTTAATGAGCCTTTGCTTTTCCTATTCAGTAATTTCTTTCACTGTGGAAAACTTGGTTAGCAATACATCTTACAGTCTACATGATATTTGTGCTGTTCTAAATGAAACTTTCTTATTTCCCCAGCCTAAGCAACTTAGTCAATAAGAGAGATAAAAAAATAAGGGATATGGACACCACAGGAAAAAAAAAAGAAATTGTGAAATTCCCCAGTTTTTTATATGGTACATGAACTATATCTTCTTGATCTGTATATCACATTAAAAAGATTCTACTCAATATACAGTAGATATAATTTATGCATAACTATCTCATAAGAAGCTATGTCACTGATTTTCAAAGACCTAACTCTCATTGCAATATCCTCAAAGAATATTAGCAGAAATAAGGAAACTAAATACCTTGCCAGATCCAAGCCTTTATTATTATGCTTGGCAAATAGCTAACGCTCATTTGTTATAGTATAATAGACATCTTCTACAGTACAACAAAGTTATCTGAATCATGATGCAGATTTTACACATTTTACTTGTCTTAGTGTGGCTGAGATCTGTTAAGGCACTTCTGTTTGTAATAATAAAAGAATATTTTTCCCTTACAATTTATATTTCTTAAGGAAAATGGGCAAGAAAGAAAAAATAATAATGAACAGTGAAGACTATGTAAAAAAAATTTACATTTAAAAGTACCCTCTTGAAAATGTCACTTTTTGCATTACATCCCAAAGGAGAGAGATTAGTACTAATTGAGAGTAGTATTACTGCAGTAATTCCAGGAATAAATTACATGGCCGTGGTTCAAAACCAAGAGAAACTCACTGACTATTATACACCACACAGATTAGATACGCTCGCAAAAAGAGAATCTTTTCACCTCAGGTCTCTCGTATCTATGGCACAGGGTCATGCCTACCTCTGCCAAACACTGTGCTCAATCCTGTTGTCATTTTTATATATCATTTCTATTTTGCTTTTGTTCTAACTTCACTTAATAATTTTATTGAATGTATTACTGAAGGTAAGCTGAATTTACCAAGGTTTTTTGACCTAGCCATTGGGGTCAGCAGTGCTCATCCTGTCTTTCTCGTGTCCCATCAGTGTTCATAACAATATCATTGCTCTCCTTTTGGAAGTCACAGACAGAAGTGACATCAGATAAAAATTAAATCCTACTTGGCAGATATACCAGGCATTTTTCCACTGGATCTGCTGCTCATCTTTGATATTTCCACCTTGGCTGACAGGGACTGATTTTCTACTAATCAGCACCTGTGTATGGTCCTTCACAAATTATGCCAACTGGATGGAAAAATAGTGTAATTTTAATCTGGTAATGTTTTCCATCCAGATTCTGCAAATAATTAATTTTTAAAGGTTTCAGAGAAGCATTGATTTCTTTTTTATCTGGTATGCCTCAGCGATCTCACGTAAAGAATTCTAACATTCCCTTGTTTTATTATGTCGAGACGCATATAGGTAATGCAAGTCAGTGGACAATCGCAGCCATAACTCTGATTAATTTAAGGGTATAAATGGCTAAATAAGCCACAGACATCATATTTCTTTCCACGCACAGAGCAAACACTGAGTACATTAAATGGCATTTATAAGATTTTTGGTTGGAGACTGGGTTATATAGCTCAGCTATACAAATCTGAATTTCCAAACTTGCATACTGCTCAAATGAAAAAAATCTCTTATCTTGGAATAGGGCCATCTCTAGCTGGGATGCAGGCAATGCTGCTATTTATCACATATTCGGTCAGAATTTGTGTAACGAAAAATTTCCCACATAGGTATAAAAGGTCCATATGGAATGACAGTAAATTACGATTTCTAAATCAAAAAAAATATCCAAACTGATGAAAAGGACCGTGGAGATACAGCAACTGTTGCACTGGTTTGTGGGAAAGCGGAAAATGCTTAAAAAAACCAAAAATCTTACACCAGACTTCCAAGAAAGGAACAGTATGTGATCGAATGAGAAGCCAACAAATAATAGCGAATTTTCTCAATAGTGTAACTTACAGTAAGTCCAGATTCACATACACACATTAAAAAAAAGGGCGGTTTGGCTAAGGGCTATTGACAGATTAGGTCATGGCATAATTAAAGAGGAAAATAAGCTTCTGATTATTAACATCACCATATTCAGCAATTGCCAACAGTTTGTAAAACCTAAGGAACTACTTCTACTGACACCATTTTATTTTCTCTGTCTCAAGGAAATTACATTTAAGTGATTTGACCATGATCACACAAGGAATAGAGGTGGACTGCATCCTCCCTGTTTTGCTTCTATCTGAAGTTAAATAGGCAAGGTGAAACAGAAAGTAGGGCATAATGAACACTGACCTTGTGAGTTTGTGTGGAACTTCGTACTTGCAAAACATTAAACTGAAAGCAAAATACAACTACGATACTTTTACAGCCAAATTTTTCAATGCAATGCATTCCACTTTGTCTGTGATGGACATCTGTTTGTAAAGAAGGATGTTTTCCTAGCAATAAGGCTGGATATGGACCTTATCAAACAGAAGAAGAGAAGGAATCAAACACTGTTTCTTAGCATCTTTTCACGTAAGTCAAGAAATCATAATCAAAATTTACACCTGTCTCCCCTCTCTGTGGGGGGGGGAATCCGAAAAACCCTAAACTTACTCAAACCCAAAGCACAGTGTCCATCCAGCCTTTCTGTACCAGAAGAGCAATGGCAGGAACCATAGCTACTAAGCGAGGAAAGAGTATAGGTCAGTGGAAGAAACTTCTGCCAAGGTAGCCACAGACCAAAGGACAAATGACGTACAGAAGCATCCTTCTGCCAGTGTATTTTCCTTTGTGCCAGGAGCTCTCCCAGCAGAACAGAGGTGGACTAATTTTTCTTTCTCTGCATGATTTACTGGCTATTTCATGCTGCTGGTGGATTTCTAATACAGATTGGCTCTCAATTATTTCTGGGATACATCAACCTACAGTACAAATGGCGTTTCCCTTGCAAGAATCACACAAGATTTTGTAAGAAATCAGAAACTTGCCTCTAGGGGTAGTGAAGGAAAGAAAACAAGGCTTTATACTCTTTCATTGTAGGACTTTACAAAGGAACACACAACTGCCAGAATACTCATTATCCAGTGATGAAAAGAAGCTCCACAGAAACAGAGGTGCTTTTCCACTACCGTGCTATGAAGTCTAGCACGAGCCTCAGCAAAATTGAAATTGCCAGTGCCGACACCTACAAAAGTAAAATTAAAAATAAATCCTTCTACTAAACAGGTGGTAAGTTCTGCTAGTCGTGATACACTCCAAAAAAATCCCTTTTTACCATAAAACCACACAAGCAATAAATTGACATTAAACAATAAAAGCAGCTTTTTAACCATTCTGAAGTGTCATAATTTTGCTTGTACACTAGTTTGACGAGCAGAAGTTGAGCTTCTCACTGTACTCAAAGCTGCACCATTAACATAAAAATGTATGACATCTATAAAAGTTAATAGGCATAACGCTAAAAGCTGCCAAGTATAAGAGCAGAATAAAAATGAAAGCTCTTGCCTTCAGAATCCCCGTAACTGTGAAATCCATACCCATCACAGCACTGTGCCCTAGGTTTTTCTGCTCCAAATATAACACTGCCAGAATGTTATTTAAGCAGTGCTGTGAGAGCTCATTACATTTCAGAAACACAGCCACTCTTCAATAGACAAACTAACAGAAAAAAAAAATATGTGTACAAAATAGACATATTTCACAAAGGGATTTCAAGTCACACACCAAACTGGGAGTGAATAAGTCTTCCTGCTCTATTTTAAGTACTACTCTTAGCTTGCTTAAATGGAGTCTGGCATCACACATTATCTGTATTCACGCTTCCAGACTGATGGCAATACCCAGTAAACAACAAATCCAGTAAGTCCATTAACAAAGCTTTTCTTATTACCATGCTAAGGGGTGAAATGGTTGATGTCTGCAGTCAGTCAGCTCCTCCAGCAAGATCTGATGCCTCAGAAGGTGGTATAAATTGCTCTCCAACTGACCTACTCATCTGTACGTAGGAATAAATTATCTCATCGAAATGTTTGGGAGATCAATAACAATAGAAATCAGATTTTATGCACATTTATCTCATTCCACAATTAAGCCTCAATTGTTCTGCATGCCTGTAGCAGTGCTTGATGCTGTTTCTGACAAGAAACATAAAACATAAGCTCAAGCCTAACTGTGTTTAATTAAGAAATCCCTACACTCCAAAATAGATGGTTGCTTAAATTAGACTTATAAAATCACCATGAAAACTTACCAGTGCAGATGCAAAGACTCATTGTTTCCACTTAGAATGATTATGAGAGAAGAGGATGATCATCTTAACAACAAACCATACAATGAGAAGAAGCACATGCACGTTAACATCACATCAAACAAGTCTGATGGGGTAGGCTGGCTGAGTAGAATTTTATGACCCTTCTAATAAAATAGTTGTTGAATTCCCCAGTAGGTATTAGTGGAACAGGACATCAGTGGACCAAGCATGAAAGTTGGCCATTTGGTCAGGCAAAAAAATCTTTTCTACTTCATGTCCTTGTTAATATCCCAGGAATATCATTCTCCTGGAACCATTAACAAATTTCCCTCTGACTACTATACTGCAAACCGAAAAGGAAGAAACCAGTTTCTACACATCAGTAAAGCCCACATGATCTGCTTCTCTATGCACAGCTTGTCTCATCAAATAGGATCTCAAATACAACCTAGACCCCATACCGTACAAAAAAAATTACTGTTCAGGAATCAGTTTGTCTAACTCAATATCCATCCACCTGTGGATGAAAACAAAGATGGCATTTGATAATATACAGTAATGCTTTACAGACTTCAGGAAGCATAATTTGTATTCTAGCTAATCACGTATGGAGTTAGACAAGATGATCTAAGTTTATCCCTTCAACCAATTAGGCTTTTGCTCTTTAATTGCGGAGAGAGAATGACAGCTAGACAGAAAAGGTGCACAAATAGCATTAACTGAATCAACAAACATGGAAAGACCAGAGCAGGCAAGAACCACCAGAATTTGGAGGAAAAAGACATGGAGTAAGACTGCAGCTCGTGGGCACTGAAAGTTCTGCTCAACAACCACAGACTTGGAAAGGAAGCACAAGAAGCCATGTGCAGCAAATACAGGTGTTGCCCAGCACTTCTCCTGTGCGCCTGCTACTGAGATGCCTGCAGAGCAGAGGCATCTATCTCTACAATGCTTTGGAAGGAGTTCTTGATTTAGCATGACATTAGTTTGATGGCATGTAATGCCAATTTCAGCAGCATGGCATGTACCTTAGTGGAGGGAAGATGGACATTGCTTGTAGATTTTGAAAGTAGAAATACAGTAAGTGTTCTTAACAGTTTCTCATCAGTCACCATTTGTATTGGGTTTGCATGGCAAAGTTTTTGTGTGGCTTTTCTGAGAAGCTGCCAGAAGCTTTCCCTGTGTCCCATAGACCCAATGCCAGTCAGCTCCAAGGCAGACCCACCATTGGCCAAGGCCAAGACCATCAGCTATGATGGTAGCACCTCTGGGATAACGTATTTAAGAATGGAAAAACCTGCTGTGGAACAGCAACACCAGCCAGAGAGAGAAGTGAGAGGATGTGAGAGGAACAGCCCTGCAGGCACCAAGGTCAGTGCAGAAGGAGGGGAGGACGTGCTTCAGGTGCCAGCGCAGAGATTCCCTTGCAACCCATGGCGAAGACCATGGTGAGGCAGGCTGTGCCTCTGCAGCCCATGAAGGTTATCAGTGGAGCAGATACCCATCCACCTGCAGCCCGGAGAAGACCCCATGCCAGAGTAGGTGGATGCCCAAAGGATGCCGAGGCCCCACAGGAAGCCCATGCTGGAGCAGGCTCCTGGCAGGACCTGTGGACCCATGCAGAGAGGAGCCCAGGCTGGAACAGGTTTGTGACCCCATGGGGGACCCACACTGGAGCAGTCTGCTCCTGAAGGACTGCACCCTGTGGAAGGGACCCATGCTGGAGCAGTCTGTGAAGACATGCAGAACCCCAACGCCATTCCCCGTCCCCCTGCGCCACCTGGGGGGAGGAGGTAGAGACAATCAGAAGTTAAGCCCAGGAAGAAGGGAGGGTGAGAGGAAGGTGTTTTAAGAGTCAGGGTTTTTTTATTCTCTCCCACTCTGATTTGATTGGTAATAAATTAAACTGATTTCCTAAGTTGAGCCTGTTTTACCCATGACGGTAACTGGCAAATGATCTCTCCGTGTCCTTATCTCGACCCATGAGCCTTTGGATATATTTTTTCTCTCCCCTGTCCTGTTGAAGAGGGGCGTGATAGAGCAGCTTTGGTGGGCATCTGGCATCCAGCCAGGGTCAACCCATCACACCATTTTATACTTTCTCTTCCTTCCACTGATGGAATCAAGACATGATTGCCAGTACCTCTTCCCCCATTCCTTCCACTTGTCTGCAAAAATGTGTATGTCATAGCTCTTTTCTCCTCTTCTCTCTCCCTGTAGGGAGAATATTATGGACCTTTTCAGTTTCCAGCAGCTCTTTGCATCCTCAGATGCTCGTCTTGTGCTGCCAGGTATATGTGTACCAAGTTGAACGTAAAGTCTTCCTACGACCACATAGAGCAATGAATGAAGTGAGGAGATGAAAGAAAACAGCAGATCCTTCAGCGTAGGAGTACCATGAGGCGAGAGGGTGTCATAAAATATGTTTCTCTAGTCTAAAACTGTTGCACTGGAAGAGTGAGATAATAGAAAGTTGCTTGCAGTTACATTTAACGATATCCTGAATGTCAGTCATTCACAGAAAGTTGTTATACATCTCAAGCCTTGGGTTCGGTCCTTTCCCAGAGGTGTGGGGCTTATTTGGTATGTGGATCTACAGTGAAAGCACAGGCAGAACTATGCCTTGGATGAAAAGTTCTCATCTCTCGCCCTACAGTTCCTTGTGGAAATAAATAAATTCCTCTTACTTGATGTCGAACTCACACAAAGTAGTTTCAGAGGTACCTAGGCAAGTAACAGGGTTGGGCACTTCTGTAACTTTCCAGGTATGAAACCCCAGCCTGCCGAATCGCACTGTCATGACCTGCAAGCATCAGTGGGGCAAAACCTACCACCACGGGAAGAAAAGCCTACAAACAGTCAGTCTCACTCCTCTTGGAGCCAACCCGTTGTCACACACTCCGCATCAAAGCCAACAAGGCACATGCCAGTCCCTCTCCTCCTCATCCCACCATGCTTTCTCATTTGCTGATTTGGTCTTTTAACATAGTCAAAGTAAGAACCTTAGCTGGAAAAATGGTTTAAAGCACTACTGATGTATAACAGATAGATAAGTAACGTCTCAATGCATGTACCAAGCATTGCAAAAGGTTGCTAAGCCTCCTGTTTGCTACAATCTCACATTTTATTTATATACATCGTGGTGTATAAACACATGCCCAGATCTTAAGCAAAAACACAGATATGAAATACGGAAGAAAAAGACAAGAAATTACTTGATGCCAAGATTATGTGGACAGCTTCAAGGACAATCCTCAGTAACCAGTCTTTACATGGCTCTCTCTACGTGTTCTGGTTTTTTAATAATACATAATATTAAAGCTTCTTGCTTTAAGAGCTTCTGCTTGAGGCCTTACAACATTTTCTTGTAAAAATGTTTCTAAATGACGAAATCTCCTGTGAAACCGTATTTGCACCTAGATAATTTATCAGAGAGCTCTTTGGTTATAACCGAGCACGGTAATCTCAGGGGAAAAACCCTATATCACAAATGAAAGAGCCTAACACTTGCTGCCTTTTGCCAAAATAGGACTCAGCTCCTTGTTTTAAACATGACTGTAGCATTCAGTGATGTAATTTTTTAAACCAGTGCTTCAGACCCAGAATTATTCTTTCACTGTAGATTCAGAAACCCCTTTGCACAAGGTTTAACCATCTCCGCATGGTGCCCTTCAGGCCTCTTGTTGTACAGTTAAATTAAAAATAAAAGAAAGGCACATTTAAAGCAGTGCTGTGTCTGTCAACCCTGGAGTCAATTTCCCACAATTGCTTCTTTGGGAATTATGTGCTCATTTAGCCAGTGGATGCCCTTCCCAGGGCTCCCACTGCTGTGCAGGAGTTGGCTGGAGCAAGTCATCCCTTGTGTTGTGGAGTTACTTGGTGAAACGTCCTGCTTTTCCTTCACAACCCTGCACTGCAGTGTACACAGATGAATTACACACTCCCTGACTGCTCTTAATCTGAAAGCACTAGTTCATCACGTAAAAAATTACAAGTGTCAAATAGCATAAGTGTAATGAAAATAAATTTGCTCCCCTTTGATTTTCTCTTCATATTTTTGAATAGGTTATTGCACTGTATATGCCGTAACAATACAATTTCCAACGGGCCTTGATAATTTGTTAGAAGATAAAAATATATTACACTGTGTCGTAATGTCTTGCAAAGACAAATATTCTTGGGATTAAAA
>NW_009259035.1:3349965-3372417 GCF_000687185.1 Egretta garzetta | reverse complement strand
TAGAAGAAAAAACAACTGAAGAGGCAATAAAAATTAAGTTAACTTTCAAAAGAGACCAGTGACTTGGGAAAACAGCCACAACTGGAGACAGCTTTGACTGGAGTTTATTACTAATGTACCTGTAAAAAATAATTTTAACAATTGCTAGTAAGTGGGATGACACAACAGTGCTAATACAATTCCTAATCCATTTTCTCTCCTCCCTCTCTACCTAAATCCGGACATAAAAAATGATGCTGCAGATCTGCATTTTATTAATAGAAGGAATAATTGAAAGATTTTAAAAGCCTGGCAGACAAATTTCTTTGAAGTTTTCTGCTCTAAAGCCAAATAGTTGAGTTGACTCCAACTCACTACTATGGATAGATGGGTGAACAGGGAGGCCTCTGAGTGCTTTCTTGGCATGTTGCCATTACCTGAATGGCAGCTGGTAATTAATAACTTTTATCTAAACAATAATTCGTACACGACTAAACTGCCTTAAAAATGCTATGGCTCGATGCTGCTGAAATTATTGTGACCTAATTTTAAATCAGTGTTTTCAATGAAATCATCCCCTGACCCTTTCTATGCATATATTTTGGCTTACAAAGGGTGGTAGGAGGTGCAAGGATGTTTGATCTGGTGAGTCACAACACACCCACCTTTTCTTTTTTTTTTTGGTAATTCTTATGTCAAATACATTACAGAGTTAAGCAGCCTAAAAATCTGCCTAATGAAGAGAAAGTTAATGAACAAAATGGCAACCTCCTGCACATTGCACAGGACATCTTCGTCAACTTCAGATAAGTAATAATGAGCATATTCCTAATTTCAGCTTACCAATAGTAAAAAATACACCAGAAGGACAAAAATAATTAAGAAGATACATCACTGTAGGAACAGGCTGAAGAGGAATTTTGGGAAGATTCACCCACTTCAGGTCAAAAATTTTGTTTCAGACACTTTGACCATTTTCATAACCATGCTGTAACTATAAACTTCACACACACACAAAAATCTTCAGGAATACTTTAGAAGAAATGAAGCTTTAGAGAAAAGAAGAAATCAGTAAAAGTTGTGTATTATGCGCTAGTCTAGAACTGTAAATTGGAATGAAGATGTAGAAGCAGGCTTGGAAGAGGAAAGCCTATGTAGTGCCTCTGTATGTACGTTCAGTTCTAGGACACCAGCTTTGCTGACATACACCTTTTCAAGCAAGCAGAGACTTATATCTACCACCAATGTTATAAGTAGTACAAAAAAGCGGGCACTCAGCCATACTGAAGAAACACTGTAAAAACAGTACCTAATTTCTTTTTTAAGTGATCTCTATTTTGGTAATGACAGCTTGATAAAATGGGAGCGGTACAATTACACACTATAGATAAATAGCCTCTTTGGACCAACTTTAATTACTTTAATTTGATTAAAGAGATTTTGCTATCTGAGTTCGCACTTCAGAACATTTATTAGCTGGTTGTAAATATTATCACCTCAGCATCTAATTTGGAGAATGCAAATCCTTTTCCTTGATAAAATCATCCCCATCTCTAAGTTAGGAACAACGTAGCAAAAGGCATACATCAGCTATCAGAAGTCCTGGAGTGCATTTGTCTCTTCTTACTTGTGGTATCTTTCATAACATGCAATCCACACAGGTAAAAGCTGGCGTCTTAAAAGCCCAGATCCTGCAGGCAGACACTGGATTAGGAGACATAAATTTCACTATCACAAACTTTATATACTCCCTTTTAATATGGGCTATTTTTTGTTCTTCCACTTCTCAGGTACACAAGTAATAACTTCAAAATTATAAACACAACCCTTTCCAGTGACAGTGAAATTAAAGGACACATTCAGCAGTGTTTAACATGCCTTGGTAGCCCCTATTCATCCCTTCAGATTTTGTTTCTCCTCCTGCAACCATTGGAAAAGAAATGAACAGGCAACATGGAGAGAGCTGCGCAGCTCCCTGCTACGTCATGGGGTGAGGGTGACAGTTTATTACAGGTGATCTTTTGACTGGTACGCTCATTTAAGGCTCTGCAAGACTTCCCAATGAAGCCATTTCTGAGAATCCTAGTATTGCCCTGCAACCAATTAAATTACCATGTTCAGCGCTGCTGAAGTTATCCTTCACCTTCAAAAACATTAAAAATGTAAATTAAATATACATTATATAAACTGAATAAAACATGAAGCTCCCTTGCCCTCTTACAATAATGCAGAGCAAGGAGCAAAAAGTGAATCGGGCAATAAACTTGGGCTTGTCTGTCCTGTATTCAGTTTTAGTTGGAATAAACAGATTTAACTTGTTTGTACAGCTATTGAAAAGAGCCAGAACACGGTGCTACAGGAAGCGGGTAAAGGGAATGGAACAGATTCATGATGCTCAGGGATGTCAAATTTTTGCTGCTCAGGTATGGTGCCTTTCAAGCAATAGCAATTATCATCCTCTGAAACATCTCCTCTACCCCATCCCTTGGATTCTCAGCCTCCAACAACACACATTACGCTAAATGGCACTCTCCAGAGCCTCCAAAACTTGCAAATGGCAAGTGGTATTAGCTCAGCATGGGGAACATTTCCCTCTTCTCCTTGGACATCTGCACTGCATTATCATAGCCTTGCTTTTTCTGACAGATCATCAGCATGCAACGCGGACAGCCCTTCAGAACAGCCCAAATACCGATGCTGTAATCAGATAGGAAGGCTGGGCTGCTGGCTGCTGCAAAGAGACACCGTGGGGAAAAAAAAAGCACTACCATTCATAAAAGGGTACATTTTCAGAATCTGTTTACATCATTTTCTGGAAACAAACTATTTCAACAAGGATAATATTTTCAAATCAGTAAAACAATGTCTATAATCCAAGAATCCTAAAAGTTATCTGAGGAAATAATTTCTAATATGCTGGTACGAAATTTTAAAATAAAACTTGAAATAGTGGAGGTTTTCTGCAACACTAAAAATGTTACTATTGTAATACTAAAGGAGGGCGACCCCATAACTATAGGCCTCTCACTGTGGTATCAACCATCACAAATGGAATAATGAAAAATTATAGAGGTGATAAAGAATTAGAGGACAGGGTATGATTGGTACCAGTCAGTTTGCTAACTGTGTAAGGCTGAGATGCAATGCAGGTACACTCAAGGGAAAATACATATTTTATAATATATTTTAGAAAATTCCAAAATTAAGCTTTGTATAAGCTGCTATTTACCTGGAGAGACAAAACTGCATGAAATGACAACTGTCCCTAGGGCAGCTCTGAGCAAGATCACAAGACACTTTGTCTGTGATGAAATCTTATGTAAGTTACTTATTCTGCAGAAAACTAAATGCTATCCAAAACCTCCTGTTGTATAGGTAGAGAGCCAAATAAAACACTAAAACAAGAGATAGGAAAATTCCACCTCCAGGAGCACTAAGAAGTTCTCTTCCGCTCCCTCCTGACCCTCTTTCTTCCATCTTCTCCAAACAAGATAGTTGTTTACATATGACAATATTAAGCAACAAGAAAACCAAAGCAAGCGTCCAAAACAGTAAGGGATTTTTTTGTTTGTTTGTTGTTTCTCTACACTTTATGGTGAATCTGTGTCTCGGGTAGTCTGAAATTTGAATACCTTAGATTCTATCTGCATGGAAATTTGTTCCAAAATAGCTATTCTTAAGTAAATATCTTTGTGGATATTCATAGCCAATAGTCTCTGCAGACTAGAAGATACCACAAATAGATTCTATCAGAAGTAGTTATTCCCTGTTTAATCCATACCCTAGCTTAACAAAAATAAATTTCTCTGGGTACAAAGTAACCTTCATCCCCCTCTGGCCCACTGTAGACTGCTTGTTACTAGTCCATATGACCACAGCCCTGCAGATCTGTAATGAGGAGGTCTGCCACAGGGAACCCAGCCAAGAAGTATGCAGTCCTTCCAAATTTTGTGAAGTCCAGAGCACGTTACACAGAAAGACAGAACTTCAACTGTTCAACTGTTTCAAGAGGCAGCCTGGAAACCGGAAAGGTAAACCTCATAAAACAGACCATTTGAATTTACACTTACATACTTATGCTCTATATAGTTCTATAGCAACAATCAAGATATGAAATCTTATTATTAAATTGAACTTATATGAATCTGGAGATAAAGAAACAATTTAAGTAATAATCAGACTGCAGACTTTGAGCGAGCTCTAGGAGAGCTGATAGACAAGCTACCAAAAGCAGGTAAACGCTTCAAAGTTCACTTTCATCCAAGTGTAACATACAACCTGGGAATCATATTTTACTTTTCCAAAAGTCTGGTATTTCCAAAACTGCAGTCTATTCTATCTAGATGTATATTGAGCTGCCAGATGTAATGACTCTGCATGACAGATACTTTGCCAAGTAATTCTTATGCCAGGTAAAGCTTTACGAAATGTCTATTTCAAATGCTCAAGTTGCTCCTACAATGATAGGTTTAACAGTAAAGACTATTGATGCATTTTAAGATGACATCATATATGTTCTTCTGGCCTCGGTAATTATAAGAATTTTATCACAAGTTAATATCCTGTACATACCCACACACATCTCTACCCAAAGCTATTCTTTGGGATTTTTTTCTAATTGCAGTACTTTTCCATTAATGCATTGCTAGGTATAAATACCAAGAATTTATATAGATGACTGATTTGAAGAAATATCCTCAGATACCTTATGTTAGCTGAGAAATACAAACCCTTTCCTTTCTTGCAATGTCACTGGTCAGGCTTTCTGCAGAGTCCAACAGAGGTTACAGGCACAGGTTTCAACTTGATTCCTTTTTTGAAAGTGAGAGCTAGAGCATTAGGCTTAAACCCTTCATATCTGTTTCTGTGATCTATACACCAATTAAAAAGATACAACCCAACCCCAAGGGAGATAGCTTTTCTTCTCTATTAACAGAATTTGAGAGTCCTCAGTAGACACTGAGAGAAAAGGAAAAAAAGGAGATCCTGGGTTAGTCAGCCACACTAGACTTGAATCATTCAACTCATGACAAGCAGGTGCATTTCATATTTTTCTAAAGGTTTCTTTCTGGTTCTTTTGTAATGGGAAATTATACACAAATGCATTTTAAACCTTGGAAAGATATAATTTACTCTTGCTTGATAAATATTTACAGTTTAAATAAATTTGGTTAATTTTGCACATTCTTCTCTGCATCACAGCTGAGACCCTCAGAGGCTGCAATCCTTTCTTCTTCCGGTTTCACAAAGAAACAAAAAGAAATAGCACAGATTTTTTCTTGTACGCACGACCATTTCTCCAGCTTTTCCACAGTCTCGTAGAATACAGCTCTCTACAGAACAGATAACTATTTAGTACTAAACTCTTCTGACTTAAATGAAAAGCCTGTTAACCCCTTCAGCAGCCACACATAGCCACACCCCATTACTTCTAAAGCTCTCAAACTTTGCAAAGTCTGAATAGTAGTATGTGTGTAAAGACTTACGCTTATTGTTTGAAATCAAAATAGCCAGTCTAATTCACCTCAAGAAACAGAACAATTTGAAAAGCTGCACAAAGCAATCATTTCCTAGATAAGAGAACCTTCATTCACTCTGTAATCCCGGCAGCTGAGTAGCAAGTTGAGATCTCCTGTGATGAAGAGATTTCACCAAAAAATGCATTCAAAAATCTCTTACTTCCAGCTGGGATGTTTTTTTCTCAAAAATGTACAAGCCCTCTTATACAAGTAATACGAGACTTGCAATGAATCCTGCACTGCTTCCCAAATGGCTCCATATCAACAGTAATGTTCAAAATCTGTGGAGGTTGCAGGGAAGGAAGACTTCAAGACATTTTTATTGTGCTACAGTCAATAAACACCTACATTTTTGTTTACTTCGCTTCTACATCTTCTAGAAAACATTAAAAAAGACACCATGAACTTTTTGCATTTGCCCTTTGGATAGTTTATCAAAATCTCTAGCTTTAACACCACTGCATTCTAACATGCATGATATTAAGCATATTTGGAAAGGCACTAACAAATCTTTAAATGTTATTTTCACATTTTTCACTTTGTACTACCCCTTGCTCTTTTCCTACACTTCGGTGGCACAGTTCAGCTTGTCAATTTGTGAGAAAGAAATCTTCTCTGAAGAAAATATGACAGCAGTCTGTCTCATTTGCTATATTGCTTCTGTTGCTTTTTCTTAAATGTCCTATATTTCAGCTACTTTTACTGAGATTGAGCATCCCCCTTTGCACTGTGAAGAATCAGAGTCGAACTCTGAAATAAATTCTACTGAAGAGTGGCACCCACCAAGATCTTGTACAACAAGAAAACTTTGCAGAAACACACCAAATACTACAGTAAGCTTATGACTTATGTTAATTCCCATTTGTTTCTATTATTTTCAGCCTTAACTTCGAATAAAATCACTACAGAAGACACATTGTTGAGTCCATGGATTTTTTACGTGTAATATTTTCCAACTTGCTATTGTACAACTGATCTCACTGAAGTTATCAGAAAGATTTGTTGAGCTTGGTGCTTCTGAGGATGAGTAACCATACTGATTTTTCAGAGGTAATTTAGAGTATGGAATTTTTATTCTTTCATAATGCCAGCTACAGCCGAGTACTTTTGTGCTATATTTTTGGATATTCATCTCATGTAAATTGGCCAGGTAAAAGCAAGCAATGTCAGAAATAACCAGTCACTAGCCAGAAATAACCAACAGAAATAAATTGGGCAAGGGGAAAGGAGTGGATATGTTATAGTCATCCCTTAAAGAAAAGTTCAAGAAGTTTTTTTTCTAGAATTTCTTTGTGGAGGAAGATATTATAGTTTAGCAAAAGAAGAAGCACTCACATGAAGAAAAACTACTCAAATTCCACTTTTCATTATCAAATCAAACGTTAAATCACTTACCACAGGCACTCTTGAACTCACTTTTTTTTTTTCATGTTGTAAAATAAATTACTATTTCAGTTTCAGATAAGAAAACTGTATCTGTTGGTTTCATAGCAGCTTCTAACTGTCCCATGAAGTTAGATTGCACATGAAATGCATGCCTGAAGAGTAGAAAATCACCCAAAGAGAGAGAAGCATATGTGAACTGGCAAACCTATAACATGTATCAACCTAGTTTTGGAACTTAACACAAAAAAATTCACGAGATATGATCCTTTCATAGTCAAATACACTTCAAAGCTACATTTCATTTTTAAAAAAGTGATCTGAGTTTTGGAACTAGTTCTGCTCGAATTCCAAGGACTCCTAGGATTACAGCACTTGCTAAAATCAAGTATTTTAACACATTGCCTTTCTTGCTGAGTTTATTGAGAGAAGGAGGAACAGAGACCAGCCATACCCAGCCCCATCTGTAACATCCACAGCTGCTTTTTATATGCAGAAACGAATTCTTAAAGAATTTTGATGCCACATAACACATCACAACCTGTCAAATGATTTTTGATGGCATTTTGTCTGCAAAGAAACAGAACCTACCTCAAGCAAGCCTTATTGGCCTAAAGACTCAGCTGGCAGAAGGTTTAAGTAGCACTTTACATGAATTATGACTGCTTATCCTCCCTTTAACACAAAAACCCTCTTCACAATAAATTTTAATTATATATTTTCAGGCATGAATTGATGAGGGTCAAGGGATCCTATGCAGAGAGAAAAAACAGTATTACAGAAATTCTTCATGGCATATTGCAATATAAATAACAAAATGTTTACTTCCTTCAAGCCTCTCAAAAAAACCCAAGTTGACAAATATTGAAAAAGTAGTATGTTTTATGCTTAAAAAATTGTGAATTGAGTGCAGCTCATAGGGCCAAGCAATAACTGTGCACAGGGCTTCCCTGGATGCCAACCTTCTTTTAAAAGGTTAATCCTCCAAATAATGAAAGTCAATGAAAAAAACGTTCCAACTACAGAATTCCTGTGAACTACCAATATAATGCTGTTATCTGGTATTGAAAGATACAATTTGCCTATTAGGAAGTAAGGGCTTTTTTGCTAAAAAAGACTGCAAAGAAAAGTCTTGCTTCCTGGAATACAGAAAAATTTCTGAAATAGTTATATATATTTTTTCAAGATAAAGATAAGATAGAACAGTACATCTTTTAATGCCATAGGTGAACTAACACAGCAAAGACAATTACTTAAAAACATTTTCTCAAGTTAATATTTTCAGACCTTTGTTTTATACTCAGTTACTAATATCCTAAATCAAGGTCACTGTGGTTGTCTAACACAACTGAGTTAGGCAAGGTACTACTTGCTCCTATGTTGCACAGGTATCTCTAAGATTCTCTCCCCCTCTCATCAGAGAAAATAATTTCTACCCCATGACATGTGGAACTCAATGAGCCAAGCACATAGAAGAGTATGATTTTGCCTCAGCATTTTATTCAGTAACAAATTAAGATGAAAGGAAAAATATATTAAAATTATAGAAGGTACTGGAAAGGCGAGAAAACCAAGTGGAAGTTGTCTTCTGATTCCTTCATCTATACCCATTTACTCCCTTTTCCTTTATTCTAACAGAGAATTAGGATTAGCAAAGACTTCAAGAAGAAACTCAAATTTCATGTTTCAAGTAGAACTACCTAGCTTTTTTACAAGTGTCTTGACAACTCTGTCTCTTTGCATCACCTCACATTGCACCCATTAGATAGCACATTAGCTATTATAACCTAGGTAATTTTTTTTTTTTTTTAATGCCTTCTGGTAGTCTGAATGGATTTCATCTTCTCCGTTCAGGAAACAAAGTTTTGGCTCCCCTTTTCACTGAAATGGCATCTCAGAAATGCAGAAGTCACTTCTCTCAGGGCAGCTGGCTGCTTCTGTATTTGACCAACTAACAACCATTTCCCTTCAGCTTTTGGTGCCCAACATGATAGCAAAGCTGGTCCAACATCTGGCTGCAGCTGGAGGGGGGGGACACACCATGCTCCCTTCCTCTGCCCTTTGTAAGGGCTAGATATCACAGGGCTTGCCACTGAGCCACAACTTAGAATTATAGCATCATAGAGAGTTTTGGGTTGGAAGGGACCCCTAGAGGTCATCTAGTCCAACCCCCCTGCAGGGAGCAGGGACACCGCTAACTAGATCAGGTTGCTCAGAGCCCCATCCAACCTGGTCTTGAATGTTCCCAGGGATGG
Source organism: Egretta garzetta (assembly GCF_000687185.1). Taxonomy (NCBI): domain Eukaryota; kingdom Metazoa; phylum Chordata; class Aves; order Pelecaniformes; family Ardeidae; genus Egretta; species Egretta garzetta. The sequence continues at coordinate 3,363,281 of NW_009259035.1, read as the reverse complement.
GGCCTCCACTACCTCTCTGGGCAACCTGTTCCAGTGTGTCACCACCTTCACTGTAAAGAATTTTTTCCTTATACCCAGTCTAAACCTACCCTGTTTTAGTTTAAAACCATTACCCCTTGTCCTGACACAGCTGGCCCTACTAAAAAGATTTTCCCCATCTTTCCTATAGGCCCCCTTTAAGTACTGAAAGGCCTCAATCAGGTGTCCCTGCAGCCTTCTCTTCTCCAGGCAGAACTTGGTACTAAAGAGACATAATATAACATTTTTTAAAAAGAAAGCAGCTTCTTGCTGGCTTTCTTTCCTGCACCAGGTCACAAAAGGGATGGAATAAACATAAACTGTTCACCTGTAACACGAAACTGCAGTTTCTGAGTACAGCTCTCTGGTGCTTTGTGATGACCAAGCCCAGTACATCATAACCCTTTTGTCATAAAATATAGCGTCAGAAACAAAACCTCTGTGGGCTTTTACTTATTTAACTGTGTTTTGTGGACTGGCAGTGTGGAAGTTTCATTGCGATTTCAAACTTTTTTTCAGATATCACAGGGCACAGCCATGACCTGCAGCCACATTTGGTGCTTCCAGCAATGGCAGAGGAGCTACAGCCGCCCGGTGCAGTCATTCGGGCAACCAGAGGTGCAGGATGTGAAAACTCTAAGAACTACAAGTTTCTGGAGAAAATATGTCCTTAAAGTAAACAAAAGAATGAATACCAGCTGCCAAAGAAAATTAAGTCACTGATTTGGGATTGCTTAAGTATATCCCTGTCCAGGAAAGCCTTTAAACAGGCGCTTAATTTCCACATGAAGTTAAGTCCCATGTGTCAGTGCTTTATACCGTGACATAAAGATCCCAAACCCAAACCCCCTCTTGTGTGTCAACAGCACATGAGAGGCTATGCAAGGCTCCCATGTCTATTCCAGGCTCAGAGTAAATGTTTTCTGATTACCATCAACACTACCTGTTGCATCTCCCCCTGAGAGTGCTCCGCTTAACGGCTGCATCCTTCAGGGCGGCTTGGCTCACCTCAACGCTCTTTCAGACTACGCAATGAAGAATTGCAAAAGACTGGATTTTAAGGAGGAAAAAAAAGTTTCAGAAAGGCCAGTAATCACAGAAGCTCAAGGCACGCCGACAGTCAAATAGAATGAGCATTAAAATCCCACAGCAGACATCCTTTCAAAAAGATAACATGAAAGGTTATGGTTTTCTGATACGATTAGTGTTTTAATAAAACACTGCCTAGTTTCAAAATCTGTCCTTGTAACTGCTCTCTTTTGCTCAGATAATTTTTCATAAATTGATATTTAGTCAAAAATTACTCGGTAGTGTACAATATAAAGGGTCTAAGTAACAGGGAACCAGGCTAAAATATAATTAATTTCCCCATTGAAGAGAATGACCTTCATAATTCACCTCAGGCTTCACCTCCAGAGTATCATGGCGCATTTCCTCATTATCAGAATTAGATTTTAAAACACTGCTGTCCTCCATAAAGTACACTTTGTCTCTGATTATATACACAGAGAGGAGTATGTTTAAAATTATTTGCATCACATAAATACCCAATTGTCTCAAACACAGATCAGTGTACTTACTAAGAATTCAGCCTGAGCCCAAAGAGCTAACAGATTACAACAACAAGAAATGCTTGTAAATTATTCAGAAGATATTTGAGAAGGGAAGGAAGACGAGCAAGGAAGGCTCAAAGGGGAGAACTCAATTAAGCAATTAATTAATTAAAATCAATTACACAGACTTTTAGACAAACACAGATATAGATGCATACAGCAAGCACAGATCTGTACGCAGTCGGATATGTATTTGTACCTAAACTGTCAGGTGAAACAAAGACTTAGTGCCTTTCATTTAGTTCAGAGAATTTAGTCAGGAAAAGCAAAAGCAAAATCCCAAATTACCATTATTTTACAAGAGGACTCGGGAGGACTCCATATAACAGAAAACCATTGAATGCAGCAGTTTATTGTTTGGTAGTTGCCACAACGTGCTGCAAGCTTGTTGGCTGTGAGGCCTGTCTGGGAATATACATTTCTGGTTGGACAGTGATGATTGACTGCTGTAGTGATTTTAGTGGACACTGCTTCGCAAAAAGACGGGGAGAAAATCCAGATAGGGTGTCCATTACTTATTTAAGGAGATTACTTTGGGGGACTGATAGCCTAGGGTGCTAGCTAGATAATTGGCATCTAAGAAGATGAAGCATCTCTCATTTGCTTTGTGTCTATACTTCTATTAAAATACCCCAAAAGCCTTCAGGCACAGTGGCTTTAAACATTTAAATGTACTACTGATATTATTTAATCACATCACAATTTGTATAGCTCTCTTAAAAGTAAACCACTAGCAGCGTGTCAGACTACATTAACAGCAGACTGAATCACTGTGTTTAATGTATGAAAACATTATATTGGGCACTTGTGAACTGCAAGTGGAAATATGCAAATTGCAAAATCAGAAATGATCCAATCTGGATTTAAAGTGTAAGTAGTGCAGAATATCAGCCTATCTAGCTACCCCCATAGTAACGTGCTAAAATTCACTCTGCACTCCACCAAAGGGCATCACACTTGTCCAGTTATTTATTCATTTATTAGATTCACCTTTTTAAAAAAGGTAAAAGAGGTTAATAGCCTGCCTCACGGTCACATGCTTTTTAAGCAAAAGCCTGGGAAGGAAATTCTTTCAAGCTTATTAAAATTCCTGCCTGTCATTTGAAAGTGGAAGCTCTCATAGAAATGTCAAAATCTGCCATAAAAATTAATGTTGAGCCTAACTTTCGCAACCGGAAACCGCAAATGGCATCAGTGGTAGGAAAATCACTCTTGCCATTTTAAAGTCATGAGAAAGCAGAAGGGAAAAAAGAGTCCAGAAAGGTAGTGGGGTAGGCAATACAAACTCCAAAACACTAGTCCTTGGTTTAATGTGTGGCCCTATGTAAATACCTCCAAGCCATATCGTTGCATCTGAATGTTGTGATGCAGCAGAGTGTAACAATGGGATGCTACTGGGTTTTCTGGTCACGTGAAGAAAAGCGGTTTCCATAGAAACACTAATATTCTTTCCTTAAACCACAAAGACATGCAGCAGTCATAAAGTGTATGTTCAGTGGGGTTTAGGTGAGACAACGACGGTAACTAAAAGATGGCAGGATCTTGCCCTAGCCTGCACTGTAGAAAGCCTCTTTTTTTCCCCCCTTTGGCTCAGTGATTTGGAGAACATGCTTCAGAAAAGGTTCTTCAAATGCACTGATATCTGCAGTTTAAATTTTTTAGATTTGCCATCTGCAAATACAAAGGACTGCTGAGGTTTGCACCTCTTTTCCTCCAACTTAAACTTAGTTTAAACTACCCTGGAGAAATCCATTCTTAATTGGATTTTTTTTTTTTAATTTATTTGGATTTGGGGGGATTTTTAGGAGCTGAAGATAAAGGATTTTTTTTTTTTATCTTGGAGTATATGTAAGTTTAGTGCAGCTTACAGCTGCCAGAGTTTGCTTTCAAACTGGAAACAAAGATAATGGAAATTGTCTTGCAATTGGAGAAAACATTACTACCAAAAGAATTTGGAACTAGAAAACATTGGAGCCCAAAATTCAACGACTGGAGAGCAGTGGAAGTCTTGCAATTACTGTAACTGCTGTAACTGTATGAGACCTTACTCAAAATAAATCTGGGCCCCTTTTACAGTTTGCAGTCTGCTCTGCGTAGATTACTTCCAGGCAAAGAAAGGTTTCAGTAGGTTTGAAATTGCTGCTGAAAATGTGTTAAGCATGCATCCTGCTCCTCCTAAACTAAGCCCCTATCGCTCACCCCTTTGCTGGTTCAGTCAACGCTCACTCTTCCCTTCTCCCTGATCTTCTCCCATGCAACCACTGTCTTTCCAACTGTCATGATGTTATCACCAGTGTTGTAAATTTTTTTTCTTAAGCTGCCAACACTTGGACTCCCGTGGTGCATTTATGCAAATCGGAGATCTGATTGATTTTGTGGAGTTAGCAGGACTAAAAGAGAACAAAGCCTGGGTAAGAGTAAAAGGCTTCTAACACAGCACTTTGAGAACAGGGCACAGTGCCACCACTGCTGGTACATTATGTGGATGCACAGAGGATAGGTAATTCAAAAGGGTTTTTTTGCCATATTTTCTGAAGTACTGATGATACAAGCAATTTGCAATTGCAAACATCTTCAACAGTTTCCGATTTTACAATGGAGTTTTATATCACTATTGAAATGCTTCTCCTTCTCTTCTCCCTTAACTTTTATAGCTCAAATCCCAGTTGAAAATGACGTTTTTCCTCCTCAGTATTAGTGTTATCATTTCACATCAAAATCCATTTTATTGGGAAATAAGAAAGCAAACCTGGAATGAAATGGAAGAGCAGTGAAGAAGTGCAACCCTGTAAAGGTTTAATCTCAAACTGAACATGTACTGGTTAACAAACAGCACAAGGAAGGCTGAGAAACTTGAAGAAATAAGTGACACAAAGTGAAAGGCAGTTTAGCAGTCTATGAAATCTCTGGATTTAAACAGGTTTCTACAGCAATCAGAGAAACGGGAAAGGACAACCTTATTACATTCACCTAGTCCCAAAGGCCAAAGCAGATGTATCCATCAGGCCGCAATTTCTGACCATAAAACTTTGCTTGAATAAAATCCTGCATGTGACCTTCATACATATTGCTGCCCTACAAACCTCTGTTACTCTACAGCTGAATCCCATTTAGTTATGACTCACTGCCTTATTTACTTCACTGATCACAATAAGCTTTCAAAAGCCATTACGAAGGCTTGAGTTGGTGTCTGTAAGCATACTCTGGTGACTAACCTGAATGACAAAAAGGTTGGTTTAAAAAAAATAAAAGTAAACCCCACATATATGATTGCATAGGAAAGCTTGTCAAACAAAGCAGATTTCAAACAGCATCAGTCAAATCTATTTGTCATGCATTATAGGTAGCCTATAGAAGAAAACTTTGGATTACTGCAGAGATACTATTTAAGATAGGTAAAGCATGTTATTGTCAAAAAAGGAGGTAGGAAACAGGAGCAGGATAAAAAAATATATCAGCACCAAATAAAAAGAAAACGTTTGCCATGACATTTAAAATATTGGCAATGGATCTCTGAGGGCCCTACACATCTTCGGACGTGGGTCCTGCTGAGCTCCGACAACCCTCCAGATGCTGGAGATGCCTCCAGCACTGCAAACACCTGCAGAGTTTGCTCCGTAACTCTCGGCATACAAGTGGAAATGGCAGCATGGGGGCTATAGAAACTGTGCTGCCCAGGGAGGCAGATCAGCAGGAGTCAAAGTGTTCAAGTCACCAAAGCTCCCCCCCCACCCCCGCCTCCTTCCACTTGCTTTGGGACAGGAATTATGGATATAATAATACCTGCATCAATGGAAAATAACTTCCCCCAAACAGAAGTAAATTGGTATTGAAAGAATAAGACTTTGTGGAAAATGTTTATAAGACAAGGAAGGTTTAGAGAATCATTAGCAGTGGATTGAAACAGATATTTAGTGGTCTGTCTACCAGGGTAACTCAGCAGAGAATCCCACAAAAATGCACAGGCTATTGCGTATTTCACATTAGCCATTCAGCAACCATATGATCATATTATTAATGAGAAATTAAGGATTAGAGGAAATAGTAGGCTTTGAATCATAAAAATTTAGGCTTTAATTGTTAGTGTATTGAAGTAAGCACAAGAATAATAGAAGTAAGAGAAAGATAAGAGAACACAATGACTTTCTGACAAACAAGAAAGAAGCGATGGATTTATTTCGACCAAATTTCCCAGTGAAAGAAAAAAAAAACCCGGTCCATTAAAAAGAAATATAGAAATATGACTCTTTTCAAAGATAATTACAGTTTAAGTATACTGTAGAACTCAAAACCTTTTGAAGGCCTATCCCACCCCTATTTCAATTCCGCTGTAAATTGAAGTCTCACAAGAAAGGAAGTAAAGTTTACGCTAACATATATTATTATTGCCGCTAGTATGGATCTGGCATCATAATTCCTTGTTTTGTAGTGCTAAAAAACCAACTTGCTACCATGCAAAAAAGGACTATCCCTACTTCCTTCTTTGTCTATACAAAGAAAACTTAAATTCCTGTTTTCCCTTTGTAGCACCCAATGTGGGCACAGAATAAAAAAGCCAGCCACAATATCTTCCTCTCTCAATCAAACAAGCACACACATATTTCAAGACATCACACAAGAAAGTATTATCAATACTGTGAAGTATTTTGTATTGAAGAAGGAAAGGAAGAGAGGAAGGAACATGCCATGTTGGACATTTCCACAGGTATGTGTCACTGTGACACATCTCAGCAACTGGGCTGCAGCTGCTGTGAGGATGCACTGCCTATGTGCCTCAGCCGCCCTTTCTCAGCCATTCTCCTCCTCTTCAACCTCTTCTCTGCACCCATGAGGCTGGAGCTACACACACCTGGCCGTGCACCTTGCTAGTCCACATGCTGACTCACCAACCAGGCTTGCCCTAGACTTGCCACCCTCCTCGCGGGGCAACCTCATCCCATCCTGATAGATGCCCATGCCACCCTACTATGTTGACATGCAAAGAGGAGTTGCACAGTAAACCGCATGCATCACACCCGCTGTTGGCCCTCTGCGACAAAGCATATACCAAAGGGGAGAAAAATGTCACCAACTTAAGAAACTCAATTTCCCACGCACCAGAACGTGTCTCTAAATTGTCCCCGAGGGCACTTCCAATGATATTATGGGGCATGTCATTCACAGGTCTTCTAGAATAAAACCCTTCAGCTTTGCAACACAGTCTCATTGCTCCAATCAGAACTGTTAATGCAATGCCCCAAGGTAAAAATGGATGACATTTCAGGGCACCATAATAATTTATAAAAACAAGTTCAGAAGGAAGAACAGTAAGTACCGCACAGCAGCCAATCCTCTCAAATTAATCATCTTTACATCCCAAAAATCAGTATTACCTGAGTGTTCTTGTTTATATTGTTTGGGACTTACTTGCTAATTTTGCTAATAAAATTAAATAAAAGGTAGAAATAATACATGTTGTCCATTAGTGGATCATTATGAAAAATAAATTTGTAAACATCTCCTCTGTACCTAATGTCTTGTTTTATCAGATCTTTGATTATGCATTCTTATCTTTTGAAATTCAAAATCCTAGGCAAGTTTCTATATTCACTAAAAGGGGCATATTTTAGACAAATTTAGACCAATATTAAGTTATTATTATGGGTCTAATACTTAAAATACTATAAAAAACCAGACATTGTGAACTAAACCAAAGCAAACTTCAAGCAGTTTATATAAAAAATAACATAAATAAATAATAGGATATAGTAATAAATAAACAATATAATGTTTGCACTTTAGGCTCTACCTGATAGGAGATGCCAATGTACCTCAGAATCTTATTAGTGTTGTTGTGCTTCCAAGGAAAGGGTCACTCCACCATGGAAACTGCAAGTTTGGGCATATTGAATGCCATACACATTTAAAAACATGAGATTTAGCCTCACTCTAGTATTTATTTTACAAATGGAATACAGAAATAGCTTGGGTGTTTAAATTATTTTCTTCTGGTGTTTAGTACAGTGCATTTTGGCTAAGTGTTTTTCTAAGGAATAAACCTTGAAACATGTGGCAACAGTTACAGAGGACTGCTTTCCTGCTACTAATGCTTGTAAGAAGTCTAAGAACAGGGGGCAAGTGATATAAAGATGTGGAAGAAAGAAGAAAGGGAGGAAACTGGTGCAAAGTAACTGGAACATTGCAGTGCAGCTTATGCCTATGTTCAGTAAAAACAAATTAAAAGAAAACACATTAACTGTGGTAAAATAGTTCGGCAAGCAACACTTCACAGATAATGCATGCAAAAGATGCAACTTTTGTTCATCACTCAGATTATGCCAAACAAAACACAGGGCACTTAAAAAATACTGAATACGAGGCTTTGGTAGCCATGTAGCCGTATTTGATCATACATTTACAAGAAACAGTTTTTACTGTCAAATACTTTCTTGAACTCATCAACATCACAACAGACCTTTCCCCCCAACACATGGTAATAAAATTCATGCCAAATCTACTCCATTCACATTTCAAGTATTGACTATACCAAGACATTTTCAAAAATGAAAAATGTAACTTTTGCAAAAAATAAGTAATTGAATATTGAAATATCAGGTCACCAACTCCTTTGGAATGTTCTACTTTACTAGACACTCCTACTTTAAGTTAGAAATAAATAAGTTGCTTAAAATATCATTCTGTGAAATAATTTGCAACTGCTCTAACAACAATTAAGGAAATTAATTACTAAGTTTCATTGTTTATCAATGTTAATCACTGAGCGTCAGCTAACATTATCCATCCTGGACGAATTGGAAAGAAGCTTAAATTCTAACAGTGTGGAACGTATCTAAAAAAAGATTGACCTCACTTACCCATTTTCCCCCTCTGGATTCTAAAAGTATCCGATAGCGCCAGTTTTTATGTTGACCTTTTCAGATTGAAATAGATTGAATTGATTCCAATTGGAATACTTTCAAAATCACTTCTTTTTCTGCCTCAGCCTGTAGCAAGCCCAGACTGTAAAGCTTATCATTACACAGGTCTACCCACTTGTAAAATTTAAAAAAAAAAAAAAAAAAATAAAAATCCTAAATTCTCAAAAATTAAGAATATCACTGATAAAAAAAATTTGTCATATAAGCATTAAATACCTTTTCATTAATACTGTCTTGTCAATAGTCCACTGAAGTCAAACAGGTATTGACCTTTGACTTCACAAGTATTGAAGCAACTGTTTGCAAGGTTGCAGCTTATATCTCAAATTCTACCTCAAGAGTCAGTACAGAGCCAATAAAGATGTAGAAAATCATCAAAATTTACTTTTCTTGTTAAGATAAGTTTAATAATATACCTACAATGAACATGTGTGTCCCTGACAGAAGTTAGTGTGCTAAAGTGGCAAAGAAATAATGAATACTTTAGAAATAAGGATTCAAATTTGTTTCCTAAGACTTCACATAGCTGTCTTTCCAGACAACTGCTCAATCACACCAGTGATTTACTAATCCAGCTCAGAGAGATTTCCAATATTGAGTCCTGTTACCATCCTACCACTATCACATGAGGCCAAAGCAACATCCTCATCTCTTGTCCAATAATTGGGGAATGACAAAGGACAGACTGAGTACAAAATCATATTGGACACAGGTGGCTTTCCGAGTCATCAGGTTATCTCTAATCCCTCCTATAAAATAGGTAACTTTTTCAGGTGTCTGTGCTGAAAAGGTTATCCACACAACAATCTATGTCTTCCAACTAAGTGCTGTTAGTTGCACAAAATTAAATGGAAAAGAAGTATTAAGAAGTCAGAAAGTAAGCGCTACCGGCTTGACAATAACTTCAAAACAGCCTGAAAAAGAGGCAAGATATAGGCAAACTGTGTCTTCCACTTCTCTACCATTTTCAAGACTCTTTGCTTACAAAATGGACAAAAGTTAAATTTATAGCTTGAAGTCACTAGACCAACACAAACAATACCAGCTAAATCCAAAATTAAATGCAGTGTTTGATATTCTATATAAAAAGAAGCCAACAAAACTTACAAATTTCTCAATAAAGTTAGGAAGCTATCAGGGTAGTATTTTGCATGCCTCCACAGAAACAACAGCAGGAAATCTATTTAGATGGCCTACCTTCTTGAACCGCCTGAAATGGATTGTTGCCATCCACAAATGTCACTGAACACGTGATTTTCTCTGTCTGTAAGATTTCGTCGTTCTGGTTGAGATCAGCAACTGCCATTCGAAAAACTTCCTCATCTTTTTTGGCAGATTCATCAAAAATCGCCCCTGAGGGGAAAAAAAAAAAAAGAAAAAAAGAACAAAAATCACATTGCACCTTTCACCTGCAGTATCCCAAAGCATTAATCATAAGCACTTCAGACATTTTATGCTATAACATCATACCTTTGCTCGCTCCTGAAGAGCAGTTATCTCAACATAGAGCCCAGAAGCTACTTCAAAATATACATTTCTACATTTGACATAATTTACAACATAAAAGTTGAAGAGAAGCATTGATTCCAGCTAGAAATATTGGGGAAGTCTAGTTAAGCACAAACAAAATTATCTACATAAGAACATGGCCAAGAAATGAGAACTAATCACCTTTCCAAAGGTGCCATTTAATTGAATGTCTGCAGCGGGCTAGGATATACATTTAACATTGTGTCTAGTGACAATTTAAAAAAATAGAAATTTACAATGAGGTAAAAGTAAGCCTAAAATGGTAGCAGCACTGGGAAAATGAGTTAGAATTGACAACCACGATCAATAGAGAGGTCAGCAGCTGATATAAACTATTTCAGGGCTAATTCCTATTTGGTTTGCAAAACAACCACTTCAGCTGTCTGACTCGTGAAGTCAGTAAATTAAGCGCTTAATTAAAATAATTTCTGCCCTTATAAATCTGACAGAAAGTGACTGTTCTGCCTTTTCCCCCCAAAACATTCAAGCAGAGCATCGTAAACAGGAAACGATTAAACTCAGGAGGAGTTGGCAGAGTGAGAGTGTCCAACCCTCGCACTGCCGATTCTTCAGGTCTATTGAAAAAGAACGGCAAGGCTAATCCAGAGGTTTTAGCTTTTGTTTTTTTCTTTCTCAAAACTATAGCGTCACTTTAAGCATCACTAATTTCTTATTATTTTTCATTTGCTTCTTGTTTGAACCACTTATGCAGAGATAGCTCAAATTACACTGTTATAGTCCTATGAAGAATGCTATATTGTTTAAAACCCTCAAATCGGGGCTGTTAGATTTTCAAGTACCTTTAAAGCTTTCATTTCCCAGCAGTAGATTAAAGAGACAGAAGGGATGTTTCAAAAACAGACTTTTGAAAACTGTATTTAATCATTATGAAATTTCTTCAGTTTTCAGGTTTATTTATTCTTGAGTGTCTGTTGTCAACACAAAACTCAACTAAGACAGCGTATGTGGTGAGGCAGCCAAAGATAATAGAAAGTGCTGATCACTGATGATTTCAGGTAGATACCTGCAATCAGTGCTGAAAAGAACTGAAAAAGATTTATTTCAAAGAAATGGCTACTTTAAGAGAAATAAACTTCACAAACAGTGTTTGTTGTGTTTTTCCCACTGACCTCCAACACTCATCTCCCTGCCAGCACCACTCATCCTACATGAGCGTCATCGCTTCCTACAATCTGACTGCTTTGACTCCAGCGTTTTCCCTCCTGAAGCTGCTGCCATCTGGAACAGCTGTTCTTTACCTCTCCATCTCATTCACCTGTCATCTCTGTGCAAATCTCAGCTGAAAACATTCATTTTCTCCCTCACCCCCATTTCTATTTCCCTTGTTTTATTTAGCTCCATAAAGCAAAGCCACACATGGCTGAGAACACACTTGGTATGCAAGGTGTTGCAAACTGTGTCTTCTCCACAAAGGTGATTATGTGTGTATCCAGGTAGTATTTAAGGGTACCAAAGACTTTGTCCAATGATACACCTTAAAACATGTTTGTTTCTAACCTCATGGAACAGTTCAAACCAAAACCACACGTGCTTCATTTTGGGGATACACCTGTACTGATGATGATGGCATAGCCCAGCAAACATTGTTAATGAACACTGGAAGGAATAATTTCACATAGCTACTAAGTAACAAGATAAAAATTAAGAAGCAAAAGCAAAAAAAAAAAAAAAGTGGAAAATAATGATAGTAATTAGTCAAATTCTAACCCTGTAGAGTAATTCTGTAACCAATGCCACATTGGAAGGAGGTGAACATGCACAGGTTTCATGCACACACACAGGGCAGCTGTTGACCGTGTTGCAGAACAGCAGGGCAAAACAAAGACCTTCCAGCCAACACTGCAGAGTACAGCTTCTTATTCTACAGCTGGGAAATATCACACCTGGCTTTGTCCCCAGTCTAATCCAAGTCATTTACTGAGTAGAGGATGCAGAAAAGTCCAAGTTATCTAGTGTTTCTTTTGCATGTGCTATCCCAAAAATCCTCTTCAGCCTCATAGCTCATCCACTGGGCAGCAGAGAACTGTTCCCAAAACAGTGCATGCATTTGCCAGTCCACCATCAAGTTTCCACCATCAAGTTTCTCAACAGAACCTTCTTGATGCTCTTTTTTAATTCTTCCATGCACAGTTAATAAACTCCTATCCTTTTTCTCCCATTTCTTAGTCTGACTCAGATCCTACCTCCAATGCATCTGGACTTATAAGGAACCAAACTAGATGAAACTCCATGCAGCTGTCACAAACTCACTCTTTCTCAGTGTAATACAATTGCTCCAGTTCTGCTCTGACCACCACTTATTTCATTTACGGCTCCATGTATCAGACACAAATTTCAAAATTTCTCCTTTGACCAATACTACATCAGACATTTTAAACAAGCTACCTCACAGAAACAAGACATTACCCATGCTGTAGCACAGAAGTATCTCCATAGGTAAAACAATAAATACACAGGTGAATTCCAAGAAAAGTTGCAACCATAGCTCCCACCTGAATCACAGAATCATAGAATGATTAAGGTTGGAAAAGACCTGTAAGATCATCAAAGTCCAAGCGTCAACCAAACAGCACCATGCCTACTAAACCATGTCCCAAAGTGTCACTTCTACACCTTTTTTGGAACACCTCCAGGGTCGGTGACCCCATCACCTCTCTGGGCGGCCTGTTCCAATGCTTGATCACTCAGTAAAGAAATTGTTCCTAATGTCCAATGCAAACCTCCCCTGGCACAACTGGAGGCCGTTTCCTCTCGTCCAGTCACTTCTTAGTTGGAGGAAAAGACCAACATCCACCTCACTACAGCCTCCTTTCATGGGGTTGTAATGGGCGATAGGGTCTCCCCTCAGCCTCCTCTTCTCCAGGCTAAACAACCCCACTTCCCTCAGCCGCTCATCATAAACCCTGTGCTCCAGACCCCTCACCAGCTTTGTGGCTCTCCTCTGGACATGTTCCAGCAACACAACGCCTTTCTTGTAGTGAGTTTTGAACACAGCACTTGTGGTGCGGGCTCACCAGTGCCAAGTACAGGGGGACAATCACTTGCTTAGTCCTGCTGGCCACACTATTGCTGATACAAGCCAGGATGCCATTGGCCTTCTTGGCCACCTGGGCACACTGCTGGCTCACATTCAGCCAGTGGTCAACCGGCACCCCCAGGTCTTTTTCCACCAGGCAACTTTCAAGATACTCTTCCCCAAGCCTGTAGCATTGCATGA
>NW_009259035.1:3335894-3349484 GCF_000687185.1 Egretta garzetta | reverse complement strand
ACCGCTCCATAACCTTTCCCGGTACCGAGGCCAGGCTGACAGGCCTGTAGTTCCCTGGGTCCTCCTTCCAGCCCTTCTTGTAGATGGGTATCACACAGTCACCTGGGACCTCCCCTGTTATCTAGGCCTGCTGACAAATGATGGAGAGTGGTTTGGCAGGCTTCTCTGCCAGCTCCCTCAGTACTCTCGAGTGGAGAGTGGTCTCTGAGCATACTATCAGGAATTAGATTGCCCTCCTTTAGAAACTAAGGCCTTATTCATTAAAGTATCTAACTTAGCTACCTCAGACCCCTTTAAGATATAATAAAGATGACACTGTTCCTTCCTTTCAGGAGATGGCAGTGCACAGCAGCATTACACTTCAAACAGTGATAAGAGAAGTTTTATTTCATAATTGATTCTCAACGTTTAATTTCACTTTTCAAAAAACACTGGAAAACTAAAAAGAAAAAAGAACTAAAAATCAAACCACAGAAACCCTGAATCGTTTAAAAATTGTTCCTACTCCCATACATACTATTTTAGATCCCTTTGTTTTATTTCAACTACATCCCATGTGTCCATATATTTCTCTACATTACACAGGCGAGGGTTTTATTATTATTATTGTTTGTTTTCCAAACGAAAAGTCTTTTCAATTAAAAGCTAAAAGGCATTTTTTGGATTGTGCTAACCTTCTGGAATACTATCCTTTTCCTGTGGTTTTAGCAATCCTGTGGTTTACAGGGGTAAATCTTCTGACGTGAAACAAGTCTATTGAAATTTTTACAGCTAGCTCAAAATGCAGCCCTAACTACTTTTGTATTAGGTATTATTTTCTGAAATCACACTGAAGTTTTGATGCTTATTCTTTGAAACACAGTCTTTTAACCAAGTCAAACAAACAAAGAACCCAAATGAACAAATAAAGGGTATCACACTTTAAAATTACTTCTATAGTGGGAGCTACATGCTCTCTCTTCTCCTCATGTACAATTGCAAAATAAGAGAACTGGAATGACTGCAAACTTATTAGGAGTACCTGTCTAAAATGAACCCTTCAGGAAAAATTGTTACAAAAAGTAATGAACAGCTGAGGAGAAAAAGCAAATTATTCGTACAGATACTGTAAGATACTGACTCTCTAGAAAATGACACAACAAAGCTCTTTACAAAGCAAAAAAAGTTTTCAAAATTAAACAAAAGTAGATGCTGTTTGTTTCTTTTCCACCCCTACTGCTCACATCAGCTGAAACAGGCCTCACACTAAACATGTCATTTCTAACTATACTCAAGGAGTATTCCCGTGATTGCATCAGGAGCCGACGTGCTGACACAGCAATTACTTTGCACCAGTTTCCCCCCCTCACGGTTTTATTAGCATGTCATTACTTTCAGCTTTACTTGAGAATCTGGATGAGGACAGCACAAATGTAATTCTCTACTGGCTTTTTAAAAACCCTCAGCACATCAATAATGTCCTGTAGCTTAGCAGAGAATTCTTTGTGTTTAACTATCTCATTCACACGCGACCATGCCACCAGAAAGCTGTCAATTTAAATGAATACAGACTAAATAATACAAAAGCTCAGGAAGTTCACTAAGCACCAATAACATCATTAGAAAGACTTTTCAAAGATCACTTGTCCTACTGACCCATACATATAAAAATATAATCCAAATTAGATATGATCAGCTATTTCTAGAGTAATTTGTGCAGTCTACTGGAATCAGCCCAGAAAACATAAAAATGGGAGAGAAATGCGTCATGACTGCAAGGATGAAGAGTGAAGAGATTTAAACCAACGTTCATCTTTCTATTGACTAAAAAAGGACAAAGTCCACTGCTTGCAGTGTTTGCAAGTATTATGATTTTATTATCTATGAAAGTATGATATTTCTGGACCTCAGTGCCCCGTATCAGTCTCAGGAAATTAAGTACCTCGTCTCAGAGAGGAGGGAGAGTACATAGATTAAATGCCATTGTGAACTGAGGTCACAGTCCAATTTCAGCATATAAGTTTGATTTTCACATTGCATACACATACCTCACCAACAGAAGCAATACATGCTTTGCCCAGCAATTTACTAGTTCACAAATCCAGGAATGTTTGGAGATAAAAGGAAGAAAAAGGGGAAATGTAAAATACAGTAACTTTTGGAGTGACTATCTGATGTTCTCAGCAGCTGCTGATTGTATGAAAATTCTTTCTCCCACTGATATTGCCAGCCTGTTCCAGTGTGTGAATCCAATTCCACTGTATTTTCTCAACTGCTGCTATTACATTATTACTCGGAATGAGAAACTTAACACAGACGCTGGGAGAAGGATGGCCATGCTGTTAACACTCAGAACTGGAAGCTGGGGGTTTTGACTCCTCACGGCAAACCTCATCTGAAATGTCCTGCAGGGCTATGAGTGCATCGCCACAGGTCTAGCTCCCCCATAAGATATTAGGTTAGGACACATTAATTTCTTGGGGTTTAAATCAATGAGATTGATGTTTGAGATCCTGAGATACACGGTAGAATAAAATCTCATGTTATTTCTAGGCCATATGAGTGTCTGGTTGGGAAAATTTTTACAGAATCCATCCATTTTTAATGCGTATGCAGCTCCCATTATCATGGTATCCAGCATGCACTAATGCAGCTGGACCCTAAATTTCACTTGTGACAAATTTAGAGCTGCTGTTAAGTTTCTCTATTGACCAACAGACAGTCGAGTACGTGCAATCACATCTCAATTTTCTCAGTGAAGGGAAAACATTGGTATGCCTCACCTTTCTCTTTTAAGTTGACTAAATTTTATACACCCTTTAGAAAGGGCACAGTAAGCTTGATTTTGTCGTTGCAGCACAAAGGGAGTGGAAAACCTCCCTCTCCTCTGTGTCAGGCAGGAGTTTCCAGCAGATGTGTCCTCAGCTACCTTGCACGTCACACTGCAGATGCCAGGCATGGCACAGGGCTTGGCTGTCAAGCCCCTCAGCCCTCGGGGACCACGGCTGGCTCACACGGGGCCAACGTGGGGCTCTAGCTCAGGGCAGAGCCAGTCCCTTGCATCTTAAGTCATCAGCCTTATGTGTTTGCTCCCCAGAGGCTCTCTGCTCTGCACCACGGGGCTCTCGGCACGAGAGCGCATCTAGGCCAAGCTGACATTTTTGAAAACACTAATTGTTTGTTCAGTTTAACTTTTCAAGGCTTTCACAGCTGCCATGATGACTGTGAAAGAGACATCAGGGTAGGTCTAGGAGCATCAATGCCAGCTCCTTCTGCGGAGAAAGTAATGTCCCCCTGCCAGCCAAACTGTAAAGGCAGGATTTCTCTTTCTACATTATACATCTTGTATATTTACAGAAACACCTCAAGAAATTGAACAATACATCGGCACATCTCTTTCACTAGTTACCATCAGACACGTAAAAGAAAATTAAAATAATCAGTTTAACAGAATGTGTTTTCCAACACCAAATCTACACGCACACATGGAAGGTCCACTTGTGACTTTAAGCAGCATATACGAGACCAGAGATTCTGCAATGAAGTTTCTCGATAACCACTGATACAAGAATGCTGAAGTGAAAGAAGCATCAGGGCTACTGTCTTTTTTTTTTTTCCCAATGGACTTTTGTAAAGGTCTACTTCTGATAGAGAAGAGTTGCTATTTTTCCAGGCCACACTGTAAGCAATACCAGTTTCCCTGAGATCACTGACACTGGTTGACCATACATTACATATGCCTGCATGCAGGCTGCTGCTGTCTTCAAAACACATTCTTTAATCAACCCATTTTTAATCTAATAAAAATTTTGCAAAATTAATAAATACACAGTCCACACCTAATCCAAATACATGAAAAAAACCACCCCAAAACCAAAAAAACCCATATTATTTTCAGAAGAAGCCACCCTCCCTGCAAATCTTGCCATCTTGCTCTGCAGTCTGGTGGACATATACAAATGAATTGTAAGTTACTGGTATTTAAGGAACTAGAGAAGCTACCCTTTTAGTTGGATACAACAATTAAATTAAAGATTAAAGAGCTGGATTGGAGAATGTAAGAGTTTTCCACTGTGTTTCCCATTCACACCCAAGTTCAGCAAATGCTTTGCATGCACGAACCTAACTTTAGGCATATGAATAATGTGTTTCACATCACACCTTAAAATGTGTCTCTTTGCTGAGCTGAATACGGCTCTGCCAACTTTGTGTGGCGCCACTTACTCTAACCACTGCAGAAGGTATCTCTGCTCACTCTGGGAGCTACGCCATAAAAATAAACAGTCCATTTTTGTTCCTTTTTAAAGTTATTAACCCCCAGTTCTCAGTGCAGCTATACAGCTGGAACGTCATGTAAACGATGCAGCAATTCTTTCTCTTTGTTGCTTTTTGTTTTCTAACTTTAAATATTTGAAACAGACTTGAATGAGGAATTTTACAGGTTTTTAAATCTGGGAAACTGCTAGAGGCAAAGTGTGTTTCAAATACAGTGAAAGTAAGAAAAGTGCAGTTATCATCTAAACACAGAAAACTCTCTCCATTCTTTTGCTGAAGCACTTTTTTTTTTTTTTAGTGTCCCAGTCTCACAGTAACAATCAATATAACACTGCTTGTTTCTGAAAGCTGTTATTTGTTTTAAATTATTTGACTACAGGAGGGTATTCCATGTATTACATGTTTCTGTTTTTAATTTTTCCTTTTTTTCCCCTCTCTCTAGAGTATACTACCAAGTTTTGGAAATATTAAGATGGTTTGACAGGTTGACAAAGAAAATAAAGACTCAGCTTTTTATGAGCTTTTCTGAACAGATTTACATATAGTGAGAGCCAATGCTTCAGGTACTGTATGCCAAACTTATTAATTATAAAGGAATACAGAACTTCTAGGAAAGCTGAAACACAAGTCTGAAGGTATGGAATCAATTGTCTTTGTGTTACCTTTACAAAATCCAATTTTAATATGTTTAGAGGTATTCTGGGGTCAATTCATTTGGCCATAACAAGCGCTGGAGATCTGTGGAGCTCTTAGGAAATTTTGAGAATTACTGCTCTCACAGCTTGCAGTACTGGTACACACCTTGGATTTTTTTTTTTTTCCTGCTTAATTCTATTGCAACATTGTGGTTACACATCAGTGTCATTGGGAATTATGTTCACATTTGGAAAGAACAGATCCTAAGATCTCCTTATTTACGTTGTCTGTTGGGCACGTATGCACAAGCACGAACACTTTCCAATCACTGTTGATTTATTTTAAGCTCTGACAAGCATTTCTAATTGTTCTGAAGTTCTAAACCACCATTTTACACTTATATTTAATACAACAAATGGTACAATTTGTGAAAATCACCTGCTCAGTCTCATTAATCTCATAAAAAAAACAGCTGTCATTTGCCAGTCCCTTTTTGGGAAAGGTTACTGTTGGCTAGAGAGTACAAGGAGGAAGAAGGCAGAGGGAGAGGAACGCAAAACATTGGGATCCTACTAAAAAAATGCATTTATTCACGTACATTTTTTTTCTATGCAACATATAATAAGGCATCTTAAAAAGGCGATTCTAGAAAATCTCCTGGTAAATAATAAAATCCCTTCCCAATTGCTCTGCATTCTCATTAACTTAAGTGATCCTTCAGTAGGAAATGAGTGTAAAAACTACTATATCAAAGTAATGACAATTGACATATGTCTTGATTTTTTTATAGCCAACTGATTGCACGAATTGCAGAGCCAAAAAGAATTTGTTCCTGCAAATTGAAAAATACCACACAAACGCCTGTTGGGGCATTTGAGACCGCTATCTACTTCTGTAGATGCAGCAGGGCACAATATTGTCATTGTATAAACAATACATTTTATACACAATGTACCTCTCACAGGATAAGAATTAAGTTATCTTCTGCACACTGTTCCACTATAAACTTGATGTGGTGATTAACTACAGTGATAACAGCTTCACATTCATTATGTAACAAATGAGCTGATAATAATGAGAAGTTTTCATGTTTTCTATCATATCCATAACTATCAAGTTGGGGTCTAGCTGTGAAAAGCATCTGGTTTGGTAGATATTATTGACACATTATTAATATCCTATACAGAAAGTTAGTGTGATGATCATAAATTTGCTGAATAGTATCTGCATTCTTGAAAAAAATATTAAAAGGAAACCTTAAAATGTACATTCAGAGCTTGCTTATAAGTTGATTTAGAACCAGAGCAAACACTCATTTGATATACTAAGTCATTTTTATCAGCCCTTACTTGTGAATGCAAGAACACCTCCTAAAGCAACACCAACAAGGACGACCACATCCTAAAAAAACCCCTAAATTGTTGTTGAGCATTTGTCAGTGCTTATTGTCTTCTGCTCTCATACTTGTTGTTCGGCCTCTACATGCAATTCTGATTTGTAATTTTTGAAAGCCAAACTAATGCTTTAATTAATCAAATGATGCAGACTGCTAGGTAGAGATGGAGGCCAAACCATTTCTTTATGACATGGAGCAGCTGCAGCACCTTACTCCACTAGCATCTAAACTTTGTGGAGATTTGAGATTACCATTATGTTAGAGATGTTGTTAATACACAAACATATGCCTACATAGACACACACAGAGATGTAAAAGTGCAAAGATTACAGTGGGAGATTTTTCTGGAGGGCATTTTTCCTTCTTATTTCACTTTAATATTTACACAAGCCATTTGCTCCAAACAGTTTAATCATTTCATGCAGTAAGCAGAGCAGCCTGGCTTACAACACTGAAATACAGGTGTTGACACTAAAGACTGCCATTGGGAGGGTATTACAAGAGTACCAGGTTATTTCTTGAGAACCACAGCATATAAATCCAGCCTTCTATTCATTGTAAAACATACGACAGAGAGGTGGCTGAATCAGCGTATCATAGACTCACAGAAAGGTTTGCATTGGAAGGGACCTTTAAAGATCATCTAGTCCAACGCCCCTGCCATGGGCAGGGACATCTTTCTCTGCATTAGGGTGCTCAGAGCCCCATCCAACCTGACCTTGAACACTTCCAGAAATGGGGCATCCAAGCTTTCTCTGAATATCAGAGAGAAGTACAGACAGATACCTGTTAAATATATTGCTTTTAAAAATCTATCTGATCCCATGCATAGTGTTACAAATGCCGCAGTCAAGAATTAAAGAACAGGGAGGAAATCAGCAGTAAAAAACTTTTATGTGCCTGTCTAAAAATGCAAACTAAACTCTGAAATTAATCCTTTTCTTAAACAGCTTTTCTTTTCTATTCTTTACAGCAGGTTTTTATTCTGCTGGAGGAGAGGCATTCGGCAAATTTACACACAGACACACTCTTTGAATGGTAATGAAAGAAACCAAACACATTATTCTCATAGTCATCTAGCCCATTTTCTTGCCAAAGCAGGCCTGTCCTGTAGAGTGCAATTTACATTCCAGTTGAAAATTAAAGTACGTAACCTCTTTCAGTCTTACATAACACAGAAGGTAACGAATCCAGAAGCAATTAGTTTCTGATTTCAACACAAAAAAATACATCCAAAAATGCCCTAAGAAATAGCCACTTTCCAAAAGGGTACAAATGACCCTGTTTCTAGTAACATATTCCTTATTTAGTAATCTCTTCTCCGTAAAGATTTTGGCAAACTTGTGTTATTCCCCTTAATTGTAAACTTCGTATTTTATCATTTGGGTAAAAGGACAACCCATGCTGATCTAAAATTTGCTCTCCAAGTATTCAGGGCTATAGGTTCAAAGTGACTTCATGATCACGGATGTCAAATACTTAAATTCCTTGCCATTTTTTATAGAAGGTAGTGCCACATCATATTTGTAGTTCTTACTCATGTTAGGGAGAATAATTTCTACTTTCACAGCTTATAATTTACACATGTGTATAAAAAAATAGACTCTCAGAATATAACTCACATATAAGCTGTTAGACTTTTTATTTAAAAAATTTTGCCCAATAAATTCTTATAACGATGCTTCTATTTTGGAAAGGGCAAAAGAAGAAGTGGAGAATAACGAAAGCTTAATATCATTCTACATGAAACACACCAAATATGACAAAAAAGGTCTGCTTTAAATTCCTTCAGTCCTCTGCTGCAATTTGACTTCATGCTTTGTTTTTAATAACCCTACAGTTTTTCAGCAATATAAAACACTTACTTTAAAATTATAACACTGTCATATGAAATGCCTGTGAATTTACATTTCCCAAAGCCTCACTGCAAGTCAATTAAATGTAGTCAAGTTCTCCTAAAGAGTAGTTTCCAGGGTGCAATATATGTATGTATTTTTTTTTTTTTTTAAATCAAGCCATAATTTCTGATCTTAAGACAGAAACTGTGTGAGGAATGAAGAACAGCTGTTTCTTCCATTGGCTTCTATTATTTTTGTGCTCACAGAAGACAAAGTTAAAAGGTAAGAGTGAGGCAGCAGCTGAGCTACTTCCATAAACTGTGGAAGTGTCAGTCACCCCTTTCAACCCAAATATTTCCTTCCTCTTTCCCACATTTGTAGAAGACTTCCTAACAGTTAGCTATAAAATAGGCTACTTAAAAACCTGAGGTTGAAAACTTATTGCTCTAACACTTAAAGAAATAAATGTAGAAGAAATAAATGAAGCATAATTTCAACCTCCAGCTCCAGGTCCACAGTTGCTATAAACTCAAAGCATCCCAAGTTCACAAATATTTTGGAGAAACTAGCCCAAACTTTAATTATTTTTTTTTAATGAAACCTAGAACCACGCATTTAAGTTATCCGCTGTCAAGAACCGCTTATAAAAAGCCATATAAAAGTGAATAATTATATTCCCATTTTAGAGATTAAGGACTATTAAGCAGATGTACAGTGACTTGCTCAGACACTCAGTAATTAGTCGCCTGTCAAAATTGGAAGACTCTAATAAAAACCTGATTATTCGAAGTACCTGTCTTTATTTCTACCACTTAACACATATCATCTTGGAACACTGATATTAAAATAACAGTAAGTATGCTATTATTATGGAACCCACCTTATCTGAAAATTTCATAGGAAAAGGGGCTAGGGGCTTTTATGTTTGGAGAGGTTTAGGTAGATTTTAGGTTTGTTTTGTTTACTTGGTTTGATTTTCTGGGGTTTTTTTGGGGGGAGTGGTGGGGTGGTTGGTTGTTTTTAGGTGAAGTAGCTGTAAAATAAAGGTGACAAAAATCTTGTGTGTAACGTCTTGGAAACGGCTCTAATTTCAATAGACCTCATATCCAGTAACTTAGGCAAATACTTTTTAAAATTTTCACATCTTTTTGAAATTGAAAAAAAAAATGCAAGCTGGAAACTAGGTAAAGAAAATAAAAGTTAAAATTATGCAGCAAAGCCAAGAAAAAATATTGTGTCATTAACCATATTCAAATTTAAACATGCAATGTAGAAACTGGAAAATGAATTCAAAAACATCCAGAAGTGATACATGAGGAGGGATAAAAATTGCTGTTATTATTGCATAATCTCTACTGATCAAGTCAAGTTTGTGAGGAGCCAACCAAAATGAGAAAGAAGCACTTAGGCAGCAGCCAGTTGTAGCCAGCAGATAATTTTGAGAAAATTTTCTTATTAATTTACATGAGTAATAGTAAAGAACAAGCAAAACCTCCACTATCATAAAAAAAATAGCTTTTCTTTTTAGCAAAACACTAGTATAACCAGTATATAAAACCAGTATAAACAGTATGTAACCAGTATATACAACCAATATAAACACTAGTATAACTAGTATATATGAGTATAACCTAATATAGTTCCCTGTTACCAGCTTCCTGGGAACAGATCAAGACTTTGTTTTCTCTGAATCAGCAGAATAATACCTATAAAAAAAAGTGTATTTTATTTTCTGTCACATTTGGTAAGTACCCCAGTGATGAATGCACAGGGAAACCCATGCGAGAAGCATAACCTTCACACTATTCTTCTTGTAGTCACTTTTAGCATTAGCAACTCACCCAGCTCACTAGTTTAAGAAAAGACGTTTCTTAAAAATTACTTCTGCAACTTTGAGAAAACAACCCCCGTAATCACTGTGCATAGGAAATATGAACATTAAAGAAAATTGGGAAACTGTTTTACAAAGCACAAGGACACATGTTACGTTCAACCCTAGAATCTAAATTCTGCCCTACTTTGCACTTAAATACTTCAGCAGATAAATTTAGCTCCATTTTCCAGTTACTTCTGCCTTAATCAAGTCCTTTTATAGTTTAGGAAAAAATGAGTAGACTTAGCTCACACTGACTTTGCCTGCAGGCCTGTCACATGATTAGACATTAGCTTTAAAATTTGTCTATAGGTTCTGAATGTCATTACTGTATCACTTAATTATTACTGCATCATTATTAATTATTACTATATTACCACAAATTAATACAGAACACCTTGAGTATATTGTGGTGTGTTTTATCTGGGAGAATACTGAACTAATTTGCCAAATGACTCCACAAAGCTATGCCAGAATTCTACCTAATACAAATGCTTCTTGCACCCATAACTCCTGGTACTTGATTTTCTTACCAGAGGTTAATAAAAACCCTGAGAAATTAAGCACTGCTACAGACGTTTCCCAGCAGACTGTTACAAATGCAACTAGTTTCTCAGAAGATTTTTTTTTTTTTAATATATTTCTCTTCTTGGCCTGTTTCCAAGCAAAAAGAAGATATATAAATATCGTATATTTAATAATATCAGAAAAGGTATTTCTAGGAATTATATCATAGCTGTAGACATGACTGAAGTACCTCATTTTTAAAAGTGGGTATTTCTTTACTGAAGTCACGATTTCCCCTGCTAGACCATCACTGTACAATCATTTACTGTTAACAAAGTAGAGTTTACTGTAAGATAAAATTCCCAAGGAAGAGGAAAATTATACTGCCCAGGATTTGAGCACTATGTACATGCTGCATAACAGCAGAGTATGTATACTAAACTGGCCCTTAATGAAGAAGAATATTTACTTATGAAACAGGACTACAGCAAGTATTCACATCCAGATCTCCTCTTCCATACCCTATGTGCCAAATACAAAGCAATGCGAGTCTGTACTCAGATATGCAGCTCTAGAATCAAATTGTAAGTTGCAATCCAGAGTGTCATGAGCAAGATTCAACTTCCTCTTGAAAAAAAAAAAATAAATCAAACTTCAAAAATAGCTAATAGTCTAGAGAAAAAAAATATTCATGGATTGACAGGGGCAAGTAAAAAGTATTCCCACGACTCTTGGATTGTAGAGAATTTTCTTTCAGTATTACTCTTCCAGCCTCTAGCCATTCTAGTGAAACATCTCCTGATGGTTCCTTTTAGAGGTTGAAGAAAAATAAACCTCGCAAAACGTCTTACACACCATTTATACATAAGCATTTCCACTTTTTTTTTTCCTTCTTGTTTTCCACATATAGATAACATTATACTCCTCCTTGGTCTTAGAAACAGAATGCCAAAACAAGACTCCCTAAAGTATGAGGCAAAATTTACACCAGTCACTGAAGAAGGGCCAAGAACACAGAGCCCTGCCAAATGAGTCATTACGCTACAGAATCTTCCCACATTTCTCTTCCCATCCCTCCTTCACTTTCATGGGCTTTGCATCAATAAACTTTCAATTATTTTCTGGACAGCAGAACATCTTCACCAGTGCTGAAAAAGTCTGCTGCAGAGTACAAGGACACTGTATCGGTGGCTGGGACATTTTCATGGGACATAGTTTAAACTCCTGAGACAGAAAAAAAAATTGAACAGAAATCTTGAGTGCTTTTTACAAGTTCTTCAATATGAGAAAACTGCAGGACCCCCTCCACATTCTACTGGGTTTCATAGGGAAAGGAGTTCACACATCCAACTCCTGTAGAAGATTCAATGCTGTAAATCCCAAAGGACTTTTGTACTATACTTCTCTGCTTCTCACAACTCAGGGAAGAGCCAGGTTTGAAAGCACACCTTTGTCATCACCTATGCTTGCAGAAACTGAGGTGTATTCTGGCTGAAGTTTCAGCTTTCCCCTTTGGTCATCTCAGAACAAGCATAACCTCAGTACACACATGCAGACCATGAGTGTTTCTGATCTAAGCCCCAGTAGCTGATACCAGTTTGATGCCTGGGTAACTTTTTACTTTCCTGAATACATAAAGCTGGCTATTCCACCTCATATAAACTGGCTTTGGAATAATTACTTATGCTCAGAAGCTTTTAGTCTCTATTTCTGCTTATCTTATTTCTCTGTGTCTGAATACATATGTGCAGAAAATTGGGAAGAAAACTATTACTTGGGCTTAAAGATGAATGACTTACCATATTTTGCTTCTCCGATTACTTTAGAAAATCCCTCAATATTTCTCTATGTAAGGTGGCAGGGAAGTTCTCTTCCCTATCTATGCAGGGTATATAAACAAAAACATCACTCTAAAAGGTCACATTGTTATATTTACAGTCTGCAATAAGCCAGCCTGCAATATGAAATTCATGGAAACTTTGATTATAAAATGAAAATGTACATGCATGTACAAGCTCACAGAAGGAGAATACCATATAGAATTATCATCTGTGCATACTCATGTATATACACTCTCTGAAAGAGAGTAAAGAAGCAAAGATGACGTTTCCTCAAAAGGAAATGACACAACGTTATTTTCAAAGTGAAAACAGAGCCTTTTAAAGGTATAACAAAAATTGATCTGGTAGAGGTCATTTGGGATTTATAAGCTCTATCCTAGAACATACCAGAACAACAAAGCTAACGAAGACTATCTATTCCATTACAATTCTTCAGTGTTAGCACATATAGTCCATTATGTATGATGCATCTCAAGCTTCGTTTTTCAGAGATGGTTATAACCTCAAAGAAGGAGGACCCAAAGGCGAAAAAGTGAATGTCGGGTTGGGGGGGGAGAAGCTTGTGGGGTCAGTTCTGCTTCCTTTAAGTAAAGACGTATGCTACTGAGTCATAGAATCATAGGATCATTTAGGTTGGAAAAGACCTTTAAGATCATCAAGTCCAACCGTTAACCTAACCCTGCCATCCCACCACTAAACTATGGCCCTAAGCACCTCGTCTACACGTCTTTTAAATAGCTCCAGGGATGGAGACTCCATCACCTCTCTGGGCAGCCCATTCCAATGCTTGACAACCCTTTCATTGAAATTTTTTTTCCTAATGTCTAACCTAAACCTGCCCTGGTGCAACTTCAGACCATTTCCCCTTGTTCTATCGCCCGTTACCAAGGAGAAGAGACTGACCCTCACCTGGCTACAGCCTCCTTTCAAGCAGTTGTAGAAGGCGATAAGGTCTCCCCTCAGCCTCCTCTTCTCCAGGCTAAACAACCCCACTTCCCTCAGCCGCTCATCATAAACCCTGTGCTCCAGACCCCTCACCAGCTTTGTGGCTCTCCTCTGGACATGTTCCAGCAACACAACGCCTTTCTTGTAGTGAGTGGCTCAAAACTGAACACAGCACTTGTGGTGCGGGCTCACCAGTGCCAAGTACAGGGGGACAATCACTTGCTTAGTCCTGCTGGCCACACTATTGCTGATACAAGCCAGGATGCCATTGGCCTTCTTGGCCACCTGGGCACACTGCTG
>NW_009259035.1:3280734-3335234 GCF_000687185.1 Egretta garzetta | reverse complement strand
TGGTTTGGCCAGCTCCTCTGCCAGCTCCTTCAGTACTCTTGGGTGGATCCCATCCAGCCCCATAGACTTGTGGATGTCCAGGTGGCATAGCGGGTTGAAAACTGCTTCCTCCTGGATTATGAGGGGTTTATTCCACTCATCATCCCCATCTTCCAGCCCGGGAGGCTGAGTACCCTGGGGATAACTTGTTGGGCCATTAAAGACTGAGGCAAGGAAGACGTTAAGTATCTCAACCTTTCCCTCATCCTTAGTGGCAATGTTCCCCCTTGCATCCAGTAGAGGGTGGAGCTTCTCCCTGGCTCTCTTTTTGCTGTTAAAGTATTTGTAAAAGCTTTTTTTATTATCTCTTCCAACAGTGGCCAGGTTGAGTTCTACTTGGGCTCTTGCTTTTCTAATTTCCTCTCTACATGACCTGACAAGATCCCTGTACTCTTCTTGGGTTGCCTGCTCCCTCTTCCAAAGCTGGTAAGCTCTCCTTTTCTTCCTGAGTCAGATTTACAAAACTTCATAATTTTATAAAACTTTGTAATTTTCATCTACATTTCCATAAATAAAATCTTCTAACTTCCTCTTCCATATGAGTGTTTACAATACTACAAATATAGATTTTCGCATTACCTGCCTTTTTTGCACTTGTTCTTTTTCTATTAGGTTACTTTATTCTCAGAAATACACAGAAGAGTTAGAGAGAATTCCAGGAACAAAAATAATACCTGAATTCATATTGCGATGTGAAAATTTATGTACAGTAAGGTCATCAAATAATGACTGAGAGTGATTTAGCAGCCATAATCACTTCTTAAACAGAAAAGGGAAAATATTTTCTAATAAACTCCCATAACTAGATTATTTTTTCTAAGAATCCAGCAGTAAATAGCTATCCATGCACCTGTCATTGGCAATATCTTTATTTCGCAGCCTATGTTTCCAAAAACATTCGAGGAATCAATTACAACCTACGATACTACTCTTATTTAAGTAATAAATAAATCTGCTTTTGAAAATATCTTCCAGTATCTCCCGGGCTGCTTTTTGCAACCTTTTCACTATTGAGTGCTATATTCAGTTTTTATCAGCCATTTAAAAATCTTTGTATCATCTTCTGAAAGCAAAGGGACGCAGAACCAGGTTTCAACAAGCATGTGGTGGTTCTGCTGCAAAGCACGCAAGTGACAGGCTACCCTCAGATACTGGAAATACTATCTGTGCTTTTAAAAAAATATTTATTACTATTTCAATAAAAAGAGATCCTGCAAAAGAGGTTTTTAAGCAGCAAGCAGGAAAGCAATCATGATAATCATTGCAGAGAGACTAACCCACCTTTCCTCTACTTACGCTGTTCATGTACATAAACAGTCTTGGTAGTGATATAATCATGCACTTCTTTGAAAAACTAGAACTGATTTTCAGAAGATTATCTGAGAGACATTTTCTGAGAAACCTGAAAAACTGTGGCTTTCAGGAAGAGCTTGACGCTTGGCCTGCATTCTTCAACAGATTATCAACGCACGCAGGACTGCTTGATATCTCCACATGGCTCGAGCATGTATCGTCATCTTTAAAACAAAACCATTCAAAACCAGATTCTCGCCAAGCACTGGAGGCTCAGTGCTGGTAGGTCATGGAAATTAAACAGACAAAGGTATTTATCAACCATGGCAAACCAGTGCTAAGAGCTTAGCTCTTACTCCAGGGAGCAATAAATCACCAGAAGATACAGATTGAAACCATATATTGGGAACCTTCATACGTCCATGAGTTTAAGTTATACTATAAATGAACTGAATATATTTGAATATATATTTTATATATATTTGAATATATATTGAATATATTTGCTTTTTTAATTGCAAAGCCTACAAACAGGAGTTGGTGTGAAAAGAACAGCTCTGGAAGCTGCAGATGAGATTAAAAAAAAAAAAAAAAAGAGGCAGAAATGGCAAGCAAGTCACTAAAAATAGTGTTTCTAGCTTTGCATTACTTCCCATGGATTTGCAGTGGGGTTGGAGGCATTATCCAGGTAACCTGAAGTGGCCGCAGTTGTTTTGCGACACAATGCTATTGTGCAAATGAAGTACCGTGCTGAAGTATCACAAATACAGCATAATTGGAGGTTCGCTTTTTACACGTAATTTTCAAGCATCTCTCTTGCCAAATTAAAGGGCTTGGTAGGTGATTAAATAGTGGCCTGAGGTTGTACTTCAAGGGAAATATGGCATGGGCTACACGTCAGCTGCAAGGTAAACACATTCTTGAAGAACAGCTGATCCTGTGCCACCTTAGGACTCAACATAGTTGAGGGAATCTGAACCAGCAAAACAGCATTTATAGGGTGCATACAGTGTTTTTCCTACTCATTTCAGCAGGCTCAAATACTCTGCTGTCTAGCACAAGAGAAAAGCTTACCCAGTCTATGTTCATGAGGCTGATTTATATAATAGGCCTTTCTCATCCATGCATACTATTCTTCAGAATCATTACTATTAAGTTACCAGATCTTTTAAAGCTGCTCGCTAATCAAAAACCCACCAGAACCATCCATTTGCAGCTGAAGAATGTAGTGTCAAGGAAATTTCTCTATATATTGTGCGAGCAAGAGACACTTCCTGCAGCTTTGCTGTCTTTGAGAGGCAGGCACGCCAAGTGCTGACAGGAGAATGAATAGAGCCAGTCATGCTAAACATGCATCCTATTGTTTTGGGCTGTGTCGGTCAGATCCACTGTCAACACATTTTCTGTTTCTCCTCTGCCTCCCCCCACCACCATCTTTTGTTGCTGTTGTTGGCAACTTATACTCATCCCGTTGGATTCAAGAAGAATATGCTGCAAACCATGCTGCATCTGCCGGAGCAGCTCTTTTAAAGAAACACATGCACATTTAATTTAATTTTTTTTTCAAACAGACTCCAAAAATAATCCCTTAGAAAGCAGGAAGTGGTTTTCCCTTTTTGGAACTAAACCAATCTCTTGGGGAAATTCACTCCATTCCCGCATCGCTACAAGGACGAGAGAGTTTCAAAAGACGGTGCTGGCTGGGGGAACGCACCTCTCCAATGCACGTGTGAGTGCTGCCATACGCACACATATACATGTATACACATAGGTATGCATTCATTATTATTCCTTTACAATGACTAGGGGGACTGCTCTGAAGGGAGCAGTCTCCCAAAATTTAATCGTGCTCTTTTTAAAGATAGGCAGCCTGACCGGTCATTTGATCAATAACTCAGCCTAAGCCAACTCTGTGTTTATGGGCAGAAAGAGCTCATGTTGAGTTAGAAGCCTCAACATGGGACAGGCAAGTTGGAACTCAAACGTGGGCCAAGTCTGAATTCACTACAGGTACTTGAGACAATTCCTATTCTACCAAGTTTAGTAAAAAACTGCAGCTTTGCTACATTTTTTTCCACATCCAGGTAAAGAAATAATTCTTTAAGCCAAAATAAAATGTTAAAAAATTAAATGAAACTTAGTAAAGGCCAATGAAAACTCTTTTATCTTGTAATGAGATTTATAAATGATGTGGTGAAACCAAGAAAAAAAAAAGTATTATCTTCTGGGAAAATATTTTACCCGCAGGGTTAGAAAGGGACGCATTTCCTGAGAAAACACTCTCCAGGACTTCAGTAAAGTCTGTGCCTTCTTCAGATTGAGTTTTTCTACTGGTAAATGAACATGTGGGTGAACCATCCCTCAAAAAAGCATGAGGCCTAACTTAGATTCAAGCTCAGAACTTCTGAGCAAGGACAGTGACTTGCAAGACCTTAAAAGTCAACGACAAGCCAGAAGGCAGCTTTGGTTTTGTTTCATTTTCAGAATAGATTAAACGGGCAACTAGCCTTGAGCGTAAAGAACACCAACAAAATGTATGCACACTGCAAACTGGTTCCTTTCAGGTTTCCCCTTAGGGAAAGCAACACGTTTGTCAGCACAGGGAATGCCATCTCTTGCCTTCCCTGTGGCAAAGTAAAGGAACTGCCTAAAGAGATGCTTATACTGCAGCCACTATGAATGAAATCAAAAGATGATAAAAAGATAAGTTGCCAGGGTTCTGGCCTACACACGTTTGAAGGAAGACAGAAATTACAACCTAAAGGGAGAGGCTGTCAAAGCGAAGGATGGCTGAAAGTCACCCTGCTAGACAAGATAGGAAAGACTGCAATATCTGTTCTTTATTAATCACACAGTCTGCATCGCATTACTCTTTTTAACCCTCAAGCGTCAGGAAGGAAGACAGGCTTCTAAGGACCCCTAAGTTATTGCAATGACAGGGAATCAAACGAGAAATAAGTTATGTTAGGGACAAAAGGATGAAAAAAGCATGGAGGTCTATCAATCTGTTTCAGGAAAGTTTGGGCACCCGCAAAAAAAAGAAGAATATTTTCTAAGCTGCAGGATACCCTAAAAGTGACATCCAGAAGTTGAATAAATAGCATAACTCCTCCTAGGAGGAGGAAAGGAAGGAGATGTTGGCTTAAGGTTACAGGACTTAACAGGCTACCTCTGATTAGCAGGTTACGCATCGAGAGATTTTTAAACTTTACTGCTGCTTCCCAAACTTATGCTGCTTCTGATGACACCACTGAAGTATGAAAGATTTGTGAGATTATTCAGTAGTCCCATTTTACTTCAAACTCTATGCGTTTATGAAGAAATAGAGAAAAATTAAACAGCTTCCCAAGGTCGAGTTCTTTGACAAATGTTTTGAGCAGTATTAAAAGACTGGACAGTGTGTCCTGCGTTGATCATGACCCACTGCAAATGATTTAGAAAAAAAACAATACAAACAAAAAAACCCCAACAAATGACAACAACTCCCTGTATTTTTAAGGCATAATTGAGCAAAATATCCTGAAAGTTCTGGGATGCACCATCTGCAGAGTTTGGAAACAAAAGAACAAATTCCCCTTGTCAATTTTTCCACACCTATGTGCTTCAACTTTAACTTGCTAACTGGGTAATAGGATCAATTACCAAATAATACTATTTTATCCTGTGGGAAATGTCCCTGAAAGAAACTGTTTAAGTGGCCTCAGCCTATGACACAATCAAGCGAGGGTCCTCTCAAAAAGTCTCATTAATTTCTTCTTTAATCTTGGCTTTCAGTGCTCTGTTCCCTAATGCCTAGATCCCCTCCAATTTTTTTCTCTGCTCCATTTACCAGACTATCTCCCATCTATTCCTAACTTCATCCACTAAGCTTTTCCATTCCCTTGCAGTATCTCTCAGGAACAAGTTTTTCAATCATACCTCTAAATCCCAGTCTGCCTTGAAAATATAAATACAATGCCTAAAAATTAACTAGGAAAAGGTAACAAAATAAGTCTAATCACTTCTGTATGTTTTCTATTTTCCATCGTCTCTAACTTTTATTCTCAGTTACACATTTAGAGTGACTTCTTCAAAACAAAGCTATTTAAAAGAATTTGTGACTTCAGTTTCCCTCATTTCCAGCTGTAGTATTACCTAAGAGTTGCAGATCTATTTATTTTCCATAACAAATGCCAACTTCTGTGCTCCTTCTACATTCACTTTCTTCTACCTAAATGAAAATATGTAGGTGGAGAAGTGAGTGGACATAACAAGAATGGAGTGCAAGTGTTAAGAGAAAACTCTCCCTATTTTTATAAATCAACTCAATTCAGAAGCCTACATCAGATTTAAATCAATATAATTAAATTAACAGTGGCTCTTTGCAAATGGAAATAAGAGCAGGCTAGGTCATCATTTATATTTTGGCTCTCTTTTTTGAAAGAAAAAAAATAGCATTTTTCCAAAGGCTTCTGATAATAATCACTTTCCAATCTCACAGAAATTGTATGAAGATAAGTACATGAAGAACTGTGCAATCTTTTGATACTTACAGTGGTTTGGGCTAAGTATCATCCATCACCACTGGTGAAATTTGTGTAATTGGTGGAATTTGTCTTGACCTCAGATTTGTCTGGCGAGTCAAAGAAACTCAGTAAATGCCCGTATTCTAGGGGAATGCAAATGAATCAAAGAAAGTAAGAATTCAGGAAGTCAGGTAACCTTAGCCTGGATAACTCTGGAGCATTTCCTTGCTCTTCTCATCCAATAGCTAAAATCAGAAAAGCTTTAGCATAGTTATCAGTTTTCTTTTTTCAGAAGTGTGCTAGGCCAGACTTGCCCCATATATGAACTTCTAGTGATTGCATACTTACCATTTTATCAGAAGAAGATTTTTACATGTAAAAATTACTGTTATAACATCCTGCAGCATTGCTATCTGATATGAGGTTAGCTCAATGATTCCAATATTAGGTATTAATAATGAAATAAGTTGTAAGGGGTTTTATATAAAGACTTAGTAACGTGGAGTATATGCTTTTACTTATTTTAGAAGGACTTAAAAATAACATTTTACATCATTAGACTTAGTCTGGCTTTATTTAATTTAAATAGAAATACTACATTAAGACTGGAATCAATCAGTCCCAATGCAACAGCAAAAATTTCTGTCATTTTGCAGATATGCCGTTTCCAATTTCAGAGATGTCGTTTTTCTTTTCTGAGAACAATGGTGCTAATTACAATATGCAGTGAAGAGCATCTGGAATCTAAAAATCAACTTATGCCTGTGTAAAGACATCCATTAGCTTCACTGGGCATTGAATCAGGCTGTTACTGCAGATCGGTCAATGTAATTCTCCTCGATGTGTCAGACATTAATGAAGTTAACATGGGTAAGAACAGCACACAGCAAACAGCTGATGACAAAATTGCCCAAAGCGCTCACCTACTGCTGAAGCCTGCCCATCAGGCACAATTTCATAACCTTCTGAAAAGCTTTCAGATTCCAGACAATATTCTGTTGCTGTCATTAGAAGTGTACTCAGTGACTTTTCTTAATCCATTAAAGGTTAGTACTCACCGTTATTTCTGGTTACCAAGAGGCAGCATTACAGCACTGCTTTACAAACACTGATTCCAAGTGGGAATTTTTCAACCCAAGTTTACGTAAAGTTTCATTCTCTGCTGTCTACGAAATCAAAGTAACAACAGGATATATCTTTACCACCTCCCAACTCGCCCCTCCAACAGACAGCAGATATTAAAAATTCACATCTGCCTGTCCTCCTGGAGGCATGCTGCTCTGAGAGAATTTGTGTCATCAGCTTGGACACCCTGCATTGAATTTCACCTCCACTCATTTGGGAACAGAAGATTTTTCTGAACAAGCCACATATATATATAAAACCACCTAGATACTATTAACCTTACAAAAGCAAACTTGCCTTTGAAGACAAGCTTTTAGATTCCTCTCTAGCTGAAGAGCTACTAACTTTATTGGAAGCCTAGTAATATTAACCTTTGCAATCAAGAACCTAGAGTCTTCTGGTCTACTGATAACGTAATAATGGAGATGGAAATTAACTGCAAGTCAGTCAGTATATAGCCTCAATACAGGATACTAACTCAAAGTATATATTTCCCCAGCCAGACTAACCCAAATGAAATATTAAAGGCTTCTAGCATTTCAATTCCCTCATTTATATACCAAATAATCATTGGAGCATTGCACCATGCTGTCTGGACACTCTCTGCATTCTTCCTTATAAAACGCCTTCATCTGCAAATATTTTTGTCGCTGTTCTCTGAAATCGCTCATACTTGGAACCTGAAACACTTCCCTTGCTCTGCCCCATATCTGACATGTGTGAACAAACCCAGCATCTTACTTCCTAATAAGAAAGGATAAGATGTGCTTAACTTCATGTTATAATCTTAGTAAAATCAGCATTGCTCTGATTTCTGCTTGTATGCAAGCAGTGTTTTTAGAAGGCATTCGAGATGTGCTCCATTTTCCGTGTGAGATTCTGGGTACTCAGCACCTCTAACCACCAGATTAATATTGCATGCTAAACAGTTCCTTTGTCAAAGGGTCCACTGTGCTAGCACTCTCAAGAAAGTTAAGTTCAACGTAAGTAATTCTAGTGTGAAAGATTTCTTGCAGAGTATACCTTTTTTATAAACTTCTATGCAGCTTTCTTCCAGTAAGGACTGAATTATAGAAATTTAATCTCTTTCATTTGATTTAAGCTCATTTTTCACTCTCCTCTTGCTTTGATTCACCTTAATTCTGTTTCCAGCCAAGACTGAGTAGCTGCAAGAGATGTATTTCTGTTCCACAGCAGAGCTAGCTCACTGCTGCTTTGATTACCCTAAGTCAAGTCTTCCAAGATAGATTCTGGGGAATACCTCCATAGTGCTAGATTCTTTCAGGGTTTTTTATTTTTATCCTTCTTGTATCATTGTCTAGAGTAGGTGTGGCAGGACTAAGACCACCTCATGCACCTCTTAAAAATTTGTCTTACAGAGGAAACGCAGAATGTCTGAAACAAACTGGTAGGTCTTCAGATATGCAGACCCTGGGTAAAAATGTTGCTCATTGTTAAGACTAGAGAGCTCTGGCACCTTTGAGGGACTTCTTTTTGAGTCTGAGAAACACTGAGCCTAATGACTGCAAGATCTGTGCTCCACATCAGTAGGGCATGGAGGGATTTCAAGGAACTGAAAGCAAAGTTTGTCCACTAAGAAAAACAAGGGGTCGAGGCAATGAAAAGCAGATGCCCACCAGTTCCAGCAAAAGGCTCATAGATTAGAGGAATGTTTAGGTGAAGGAGATTATAGCCAGAAGTAGATTTGGATAGAGGCAAACAACAAATTCTGCAGTCATTCAGGCCAGTTGCCAAGCATGCAGAAAAAGAATTGGCAAGAAACTAGACAAGTTTCTGATGGTACCTCCTCTCCAGTAGGAGTGTTTCTGTTGGAACCCTGCCTGGCTTCTATGCAGTTTTCATCACCATCGGTGTCTTCTCAAAATTGAAACATCTTGCAATTGGCTGGTTTCTGTAGAAAATACTAACTCTGTTTTGGTTTTTTTTTTTCTTTTGTTTTGTTTACTCCAGGTGAAAACCAACCTGATGCTGACTGTAGGTTACCAAGCCTCAAATGACTCGGACTGTGAACTGCTCTGGGTTAGAAATATCTTTCTGCCCTTACTGCAAAACTATTTCCCCTTTGTACAGAACAGAATCAGACTGAGACTTGCAAGGCTTCTGCATTAAGGTGAACAAGTACAACTTCAACTGACACAGCACACACAATTCTCTATTTAATAAATCCCCAAAACATTTTACGATTCTGAAACAGCAGTCTAAATTACCAGGCTTGCCTTCTAGCTCAAGAAATAAAGGTTTGTGTTTCCACACAAAAGGGCCAACAGTTCTCTTTCTTCAGATGACCAGTTCAAGGAATATGATTACAGTTTGAAGTTGTATTAACCTTTAGTCACAGTTACTCATTTACAAACACACTGTACTGAATGAATTTTCTTCAGTTAAAAAAGGTTGATGTTCATCTGAAAAGGTGAGTGCCACTTTATCGGTGTTACAAACACACTGTATCTAAAAATACTGATGGAAAAAAAAATAAGCTATTCTTTTATTCATTACATTAACTTTATGAACTACACACAGTTTATACATTGTCATACCTCTCTTTATAGTCAGGAAGTCAGCTTTCATTTTCGTTGGTATATTACTATTTTAAACAACACAGCAAGGGAGATAAAACACATGAAATTGCATTTGTAAGAACACAACAAAATTGGCAGGGTGACCCAGAATCAGACACAGTTTCCGAAACCACTGTGAAATTGATCTTTTAGAAAATGACAAGATTTTGATTTGTCAACATCCCTTTAAAGTACTACTTTCCACCAGCACTTATAAACACCTGTTATAAAGGCACAAAGAATTACATTGGAAATTAATGTCACTGTAAGGTTAAAAGGGGAATCGAAGTTAAAAGTAAAAGAAGAAAAAAAACAGAGCACAAGTAATCAGACATTCAACATTAGCCAGACCCAATAAAGAAAAATGGTGAATGCTTCTATATTGCTGCTTTCATTAGACCAGCAAACTGCACAATTTATGTCTGAGACAGAACAAGCTTTGCCACAGAGTAGAATGTGGTTTTTCACAAGCTTCAGAGAAGGTAATTTTACCAGATTATATAATCCTCCATTGCTGTTTTAACAGTATAAAAAACTAAAATATAGTGAGACATAATTAGGCTACTGTTGAGCTATCTAGATGTCTGTATACTTGAGGATCTTACACACTCATGTGATCACCTGGGATATGTTGTTGATGGTTTATTTTAATCCAAATAAAAATGAAACACACAAATTGATGTCAATTTTTTAGGCCTGATCGTGGTCAAATTCTGAGGGACCTAACATGATCTATGAAGCCCTGGTAGCATTTTTTTTGTCATCACGAACAGGGAAGAGTAGCTACAGATCTGTCCTTGAATTCAGTTGCTTATACTGGTTCTGTATAACAAACTGAAAGTGATACACAACCTAGGTTTGCTGTTCTTCAAACACACAAAACTTATGGCTACCTTCTCTCCTGCAGAATGTTTCTAAAAATATCAAGTTATCTTCGTTCACTTACAATAAACTGAGCACCCTATTTATGATATCTAACCATATAGAATTTCAACTTCTATTTGAAATAGTAAAATAACCCTCAAAAATAAAGAAAAGGTGCAGCCAGAAGACCTGCATTTCTCATTCGGATGTTAACCAACACACAGCATTTCAGGGCGGTTTGCCCACTGATAAAGAGAGGTTTGCCAACAGATTACAGCATGAAAAAAATCACAGTGCTTCAGTTTTCTCTCATACACGTTATTAATGAAGTAAAAAGGCCTTTATTTTCCAGTTAACTGTGCTGCTGCGGCATGTGTCTTGCCCATTAAAATATAATTCAGACAAGAGTAAAGCAAATACCTGCTACCTGCCAAACACAAAATAATGAGCACAAAACTCAGCTAATGCCCCTTTCTGCAATGCAGAATGTGTGCAAACCCTAAGCGGAGAAAACTGCAGGATTCACCCAGATATAATTAGCTCTTCAAAGGGTGTATATTAATAAAAAAAGGGGGGAGGGGTATAGAAAAACCTTGTAATAAAAGGTTTATAGAATTCCATTCAAAATGTCATGAGGATATATTTTCTCTCATCCTAAAGCCTAGATGAAAGTGTAAATCCTCACCATAACATATAAAAACAGTTTAAGAATGGCTATGTTTGGGTTATCCAGATCATGAATAGTCTTCTCCCTAGAAATATTCCTACATTCAGTTCGCTAGCGAGCCAACGTCAGAATTCTGGTCTCTTGTCATGTTATTTAAAAAAAAAAAAAAAAAAAAAAAAGCTGTCAGTCAAACCAGAAAGAACTTGGGTACTCAGCTTACCTGAGCACTGCCATGACTGCTAATGGTCTGAGAAAATGTTTCTTCTCAGTGCTCTGCCCAGTGAACGCTTTTGTCACTCAGTTGGTCCAGGAACAAATCAAGGATGCAACCCTGCATGGGTACGGCTGATAGCCAACAACACTGACCTCTAGAGATGAGCATAGAGGGCAGACGTGCCTTTTTTTAGAATAAAAAGAGCTACTTCATTGTGTGCGTAAGCAGTCCTGCTGTCAGCTCTCTCTTCTAATTGCCTGCCATGGGGTGTTAGAACCCAAAGCCCTTACAACTATATTGAATGTAAAACTACTTATGTCTGGGGCACATACAAGCTTCAGATTATGTACAACCATGGCCAGCTTGACCCTAAGGAACCCATCTCTCTGATTCTTTTTCTCTACATTTTTGCCTACAAAACAGATGTGGCGTTGAGAGAGGACCTCTGTAATATAAGTATATATTATTGCATACCTTCTTAAAGTTAAGAATGTTTGTCTCTCAAAACTGTCTTGAGGTGGCAACAGAGATGTCATTTTACAAAAACCAAATCTTCAACTGGCTCTACCAGCTTGTAGTTACTGGTACCAGATAACACGCTCTGAACAAACAACTCAAAAGGTGGAAAATTCCAATAATAAAGATCATCTTAAAAGCCAGACTAACAAACAGCAGACAAATCTCTTCTTCCCTTTTCCTCCTTCTTCAACAAAAATGGCTCATCATCGACACCAGTAAGTGGCTAAGATGATAGCCGTCTGCTTTAATAGATAAAATTTTCGATATCTGTTCAGGTTAACAGTCAGGTGGGTTGGATGGGTCACAAAAATTTGTTGAAAGGGTGGTTTGCATGCATAAATTAGAGAGCGAAATTGGAGCAACTCAGTTTGAGAATTAGCTAATGATTTTTGTCTGAGAAGCCTGAAATGTACTTAAACAAGAAATTAAAAACAAAGGAGTAATATAGACTTTAAATGACAGGAGATTCTGTAACACCAAACACAAATACTTAACAACACAGAAACAATAGTCTGCATGTATTTAATTCCTATCTTATTAATTGTATTATCATAAATCAAAGAAAACTGATTTGGTGTAAGGATATGCATCATACAGCAGAGATGCCTGTATCCTATTTAAACTTATGTGGTTTTGTAATTAACATGTCTAACGGGTAGTAAATATTACTATAATGAATTCTCACATGTAAAGCTCAAAACAATAGCTTACAGTCTTAGGCAGCAATAGAAACAACTGATGCCTGAACAGCAGGCAAAATTTGGTCTTGATGCCTGAACATTAGTTTCTAATCAGAAATAAATGACCCAAAATACAAAACAGAAGTAAAAAATTAGAACCAGGCTCTCCTTTACACAAAAATTCTTCTACATGTCTGCATTATTCTGCATGAATATTGTAAAATCTTTCCCTGTGGCTGTTTTCTGTGGGATAACCTTGTGCCAAAAACAAGAGGGTAAAGAAAGGATAACTGGAACTCTGTGTTGCATGGTAGTGCTAAAAGACGAAAGCTGTCCATGGGGACTAGGAATAGAAAAATGCTTTTCTCTACTGTTCAGTGATAAGCAGTGGCCCTTGTACTTGCTTCCTGATCCAAACAAGGTGATGCTTGCCCCGTCATAATTGGAACTGTAAAGCCAAAAGTACATTTTCCATTTATCTGGCTTTTTGATGTCAACAGTGTTTCATGGGGATAAGGAAGACTGCTGGGGGGGAGAAAAAAATCTTATAGTGCACTGGACTTTGCAGGTAAGGTGACTTGCTTATTTCTGAAGGACCATTAGGATGGTTGGGCGACAGTATATTATAACAGCAACAAATAAAAAAAATCACATCCAAACTTTCAAGCAGGATAAAAGGTGCTGTTGGTGGGGGCTGGAAACCTGAGACACCAGAGACCTTGATGATACTGCTTCTACTACCACAGAAGGGAATAAAAGTCAGAGAGTTATAACTGAGATCTATTTTCTTAGCTCCTCCAGCAAAATGTCAGCAAACTGACTCAAATGACAGTGACAGTTGCTAAACCTTTCTTCAAGGAGTAGTTCAAACTGTCAGTGTGAAACAAACAGGACTCCCGTGTTTTCTATACCAATGCTCATTGCCTTTCTACTGCACTGATTTTTTGTTCTCTTATGTTTTGGCTTTTTTTTTTCCCCCATTCATTTTCAGTACAGCCACACCAACGGGATAGATTTCAGGTTGAGAAAAATAGTGAGAATGTTTCTGAGAGCTTTCGAAAAATACCAACAAATAAAATAGTGTCTTGAGACACCTGTGTCTTGAAGCTCATTTCTTCCTGATCCCTCCACAGCTAGGAGATGATCTGCTATTCACTTGTAAGAATGGACAGGGAAACACACAATTTTCTGGAAGACCACGAAAAACATGTAAAACCTTCACAAAGCTGGTGTTCAGGTAACTTTTGAGCATCGGACTAGAAAGCCCATAACCGTCCCAAGGTTGATGTGAAGCTCCTGCAGCTGGCAGAGAGCATTAACACCTCCACTAGCAGTCCCACAGACACAAATGAGGAGAGTCTGGCTTCCCCCAACATTTTATGCCAGCAATGTGCCCACCTCAATGCCCCAGATGCTCTCTTTCATGACAAGAGGCCAGGAGGGAGCTGGCATAACATTCAGAGTCTGACAGCAAAGCACCCTGCCTTTCTGCAAGCCAAGATAAAAGTGCACAATGATTTTTAATGACCCAAGCTGCACTCTAACCTGGAAATCCAAAAAATGCTTTGAAACACCATCCAGATTTAATCTACTAAGCGCACCTGAAAGCAATGGTTCCCTGGGTTTAATACTTGACATGAGAAGCAACTACATACAAATACCATCACCTGCTCTGATTAACTTTGTTGTATCTATTGTACACTCCTGCTGTGTCTCAAAGTTTTTCAAGAACATGTTTACCCCAAGACAGTGATAGTCCTTCAGATTTAACGTCTTTGTTTGAACAACGATCAGTCAAGAAAGCTTCTGCAGCCCAGGATGAAAATTCTGGTTAAGACAGAGCTAAAGACTCAGTCCTGATTGGGAGCTGGATCCTTCAAATCTCAAGTGAACATGGTATTCCCTACTGGTTACGTCAAAATGCTTTTCCCTTTCATTTACTATTTTCTTCCCATATGCACTGTAAAGAAATAGTAAAATAAGAAAGTTTTCCATGAATTAAAATGCCTGATTCTTGTCTACCCTATCTTTAAGAACTCTAGGGGCCAAGTCTGCTTAGAGCAGGTTTAACCTTGATGGTACTTGCAAGTTGAGAAAATCCATTGGCAAAGATCTCCCTGATTTTTTACATGGATATCGAGTGATATGCAGAAGTAGGAAGTAGTAAAAGATTTCTATCTTTCTGTATTTTCAAGTGAGTCAATAATGAGTGTCCCTGCAAAGACACAGAAAGGCCTCAAAAAGGCCAAAAAAAAAAAAAATTCTGCAGGATTTTTTTTCCTCAGATGAATATGCACTGGAAATCTTGTAAGAATTATGTCTTCAGAACAATGAAGAAGTAATATATATTAATAAGCAAGAAAGGGATTTTTATTCAGGTTTCTTAAGTATTCTGTTTTGGTGAACATGTATTTAACTCAGACATCTGGCAAAACAGTTGGAAGGAAATCCTTGTGATTAAGGGCCAAAGAAGCTATGAGCACTGGGAAGATCTCCAGCAAAAGAACTGAAAAAATGGTAAGAAAAAAAAAATATTAAAATAATCTAAACCTTCTAGGCCTACACCATAAAGAAGCAGAATAAAAAAAAACTAATATAGCATAGAAACTTTACATTCCACTCCTTTTGTTTCAAGTTATTTTCAGCTCTCTCTCTCAGGCTGACCTTCTAATTTTTTTTTTTTTTTTTTTTTTTTTTTTTTTTTTTTTTTTTTTTTACCATTTTTATCACCAGTCTTTGGATTCAGATCAGGCTTAATGCCATCGCAGAACGGTGCAGCCCTAAGGACACAGTAGTACATGGTAACACACTTTCACTTCAAAAGAATGGCAGGAAACAAAACTGGCTCAAGCCTTTGAGTGTTTTTCT
Organism: Egretta garzetta; assembly: GCF_000687185.1. Taxonomy (NCBI): domain Eukaryota; kingdom Metazoa; phylum Chordata; class Aves; order Pelecaniformes; family Ardeidae; genus Egretta; species Egretta garzetta. The sequence continues at coordinate 3,319,881 of NW_009259035.1, read as the reverse complement.
ACATGCATCACCCAAGGGTTGTGTGCCTCACAGGACGAGCTCTTAAAAGCAAGTAATCTCTGCTCTTATGTTTGTATTCCATTAAGGCATTTAGGGCTGTTAGAAATTAAATTCAGAGTCAGTCAAACACACTGGATGTAAATGTGAACCTGAACTCTTCAACCCACCTGTATTTCAGACCATGAAGAGGACCTGCAGCAACTTAGTTGAATTACACTCAGCAAAACCTCATGAGTATCTCTTGTTCAATTTAATTCTTACTTTTATTAATAAAAGAAATAATGAAAACCAAAACCAAATAGCTGTAAGAAAGCAGCGGGGAACTGCTTTTAACTATTCACTCCTCAAGTTGCATTTCACCTTCCAGAGCTACCCAAAACTCTTTGACAGCTGACTTCTAGACTTGATACGGTTCTAAGTGCTAACTGTTCAAGTCGTTCACAAGATCTCAATCTGAGCATTAAAACAGGATGGCTATAGGTGACAGTGAAACTAAAAGAGCACGCTACAACCTGCTTGCTTGAGTGAAACTAAGATATCTTTGAGAAACTCAAATCCACTAATATTTGAGAAAGAAAATAGTTCTTTCTGAGAAACTTTGAAAGTTACAGATCAAGCTCATCATGTTCTTTCTCAACTTTTTTTCCCCCATGCCATACTTCTCACTGTATTTGCTTACCATAATTTCTTCTTTCTTTTACTTAAATTAGAGGAAAAGATCTCAGAGCAGTAACTATCTGCAGCTAGGAGAAACTGTGACCAGTGCATATTTCATAGAGGGACCTTGGAAATCTATTGCAGATGTTGTGTTGCCTGTATTGCCATGTTGAAAAGCTCATCTTTAACTTGGTCTGGTTTTCTGTTCTGAAAGGATAATGGCACAGGGTGGAAGCGGACAGGAAACATTTCACTCATGTGTCTGGATTTATTTTTTTTTTTTAACTACTGGACTAATGCCCCATGTTCTAGATGAGCCCTCATGTTATTTTTGAAATTTAAAAAAACTTCTTCCCGTCAACAGTAGAACTTGGTCTGGTTTTCTGTTCTGAAAGGATAATTTAAAAAAACTTCTTCCCGTCAACAGTATTTACCAGATTATATATACACATATATGTGTTGACATAATAAGTAAAATCTGACTCTGAGTGCAGAGATGGAGGCTGGTTATGTGAAAATGGAAACATAATCATAGGATCAAAAAGCCACAGCACTTGCTTTGAGGTTTCAGGTCTGGATATGCTTGAAGGCCCTGAAGCAAGAAAACTTTCCTCCGCATTTTCAGCTCAGACATCTCTCTGTTGTCTCAACACTCAGCCCAAAGCAGCTATGAATGAAAATGACATTAAACTGAGCAGTTGTCAGCTAATTTGCACCAAATTATGTAATGGCACATAACCCGAGATGCTTGAGCTCCTGGGTGTCACCCTATGAAAAATTGATACGCGTTAACTCGTCAGTTCCTAGATATTTGAAGGGACCGAAACAATTCCAGAGAATGAGGCTGGAGACAGAGTAGACAACATAAACTATTCAAGCACTAACAAGTCTTCCATGCTACAGATGAGAACCCAACCATCCCCCAATGCCTGGTCAACAAGGAGTAAAAGGAGAGGACATGAAATTTCAACAGGTAGACAAGAAAAAAAAATTCTGAGAGAAGAAATGGACACAGCTGTATCTGGGAAACAAGAAGGGTCTGTGACCCAACTTCTCACTCCTTTAGACAACGGTTTCTCAACAGTTCCTCAAATGTACACTAATAGTTATACGCACTTCTTCCCATAAAAGTAGATTTAAAAGGTTATAGATACTTTCATATGAAACTCCAGGGAAATCAACTGACAAGACTGTCAGCAAAACTTCATTTGAATAAATTCAACTTTAATAAACAGTACAGCAATAAATATCAATCATTAGCTTAGCTACTCTGTAGATTTTACATAGGTACATTTTATTCCATATTTTTAAAGCACAGTAAAACACTTACTGTGAGCTACATTAGACACGAATCATACAAATACTGAGCTCTTGCTCCACTGCAGTTTGCCCAAATAGAGCTAGGTCCGTACAACTCCTCAGATTTTGCATGTGACTGCATGAAAGGCCCTTTTCTAATTCCTTGTTTCTCTCTCAAGATGACCTTATAAGAATCCATATTTACTAACTGATTTCACTTTATACTTTTACTTGTAGTTTCTGCCAACGTTATGAGATTAGCACATAATTTTGCAATAATGAGGTCCATTTTCCAACTTTAGTCCAAACCATAGTATTTCTCAGGCCTCTGGGCTCTTCAGAACACCTGGAGAGCAACTAGAAACAATATCTAAAGAAAACTTACATAGAGAATGAAAAAAGGATCAGAATACCTAATATATATTGTTGCTACTTTAAAGAGCCTCCTCCTATTTTTTATCATTGCATTTGCATTGGCATTAAAAATCAACTCCTGCAGAGAATGTGCCACTAAGAAATGCAACCCAAGGGGCACCATTAAAATATAAAATAAAACAGAAGCTGATTTTCCTGGGGATTGAAAATAGCTCTCAAGTTTAAGCCAAGGTTCTTCTCTTATAAAGCTGTACCTTAATTCTGTCAGATTTCTCAACAGAGAAATGGTTCCCCTAACAGTTTTATAATGCTTATTCAAAGAAGAGTCTGCAAAAGTTTCTGTTTCCTTTCGCTACACAAGGCTCCCTTCCCTTTGCAACTGTCTGACTCCAGAGCCAGAACATAAGACACCAGAAAATCTTAATCGAAACCTATAAGCTTCATAGGCCAGCTACTTCACTAGCCACCCCTCCCCCCCAAAAAAAACCACCAAAAATACCCCACACCAAAGCCCAAAAAACCCACCACCCCAAAACCCCAACATGTCAGTTTATTTAGCAAGTATCTAGTAACCAGAAGCTTTTCAGGATGTCAATGAAGAAAAGGGAAAGCACAGAATCAGCAATTAATACTAAATGGAAATCACTCCCATATTAAAGTATGTTTTCTCTGGAGGGACTGTAGTATTAAGAAGAATGGGGAAAACACTGTGGTGAACTGCAAACTATTTGTAGATTATTTATAGTCCTTAGATTTATTCCTTGTACTGCCCTGAAACTTTTAAGTAAATTTAATGTCTTGGAGTTTGTTGACAACGTCTTGTATGGCTCAACTAAACAAGATTTGGGGCCAGCTAGAAAAACTGGACATTATTACTTTATGCATATACTGTTTAGTTATGATCTTAACTAAGAGGAGAAACAGAAACAGTTAATGAACTGCATGTGTGACAGTTCATAAGAAAACTCATCACAAAATCTTGACAGAATTTTAATTATCAGGAGGGTTAATGCTATGCAAATAGATAGTGAAGGTCACAAAAACAAGTAAAATTGAGAGTACATAAACAGTAAAGTCCTAATGAAAACCATTAACATCTCACAATACATAAGGGTAAGTACTATGAATATTTTTGCAGACACTGTCCTATTAGGTTGATAAACTGTTCTTGTGAAAGTTACAATAACTGTTAACCTGTCACTGCTGTTTCTAGAAGCTTCCACAGTCTCAGTGAGATCATAAATTTAATTACAGATATTAAGTGCTTGCATGATTCACAGATATTAGTTAGTTACCAATACCACCTGATTCATGTTCAAATTGAAACCTCTTTTCCATCAGCAGAATTTTATCAAGTGAACTATAGGTCAGTTCCCTTGATTTAAAAACACAGGTTTTTTTTCCTTCATACTAAGTGAGTACCGGAAAGTTCAGGGCAATATCAAAATGGCCTCTATCTATAAAGTCTCCTCTGAGCCATAACCATTTTATCTGCAGAAAAAAAATCCCAAGGTGCTCTGCTAGAAGCTCAGTCGTAGACATGACTAGGCATCTACAGAGTTCACCTATCAATATCTAAATACATAAGGTGGCACACAAATGCCAAGTTACCAGTTAACTGCATTCAACACAGTGATAAATTCCTCTTTCTCCCTCTCCTATTAGACCTGGAAGTTGACCTGCCTGTTGAATTGTGCATACTAAACTTAGAAAGCTTATTTTATCTTGTAAAGGTCACATGAGTACTCAAATTGGTATGAAAATTTTAAACACTACATTAGTGCATTTCATTTTCACAATTTATAATATTCATGATTGATTCAGTACTATTTAAGAGTTACAAAGAATATATGCATGAGACTGAAAATATCCATTAGGTTTGGATGACAGACTATGTATCAGCAGTCATTATTTGATTTTCCCCCCTTCTTCATGTTGGTCTTACCTCAGACTTTTTAGTTTTGTGTCGCAAAAATGTAGACTTAGCCCTAAGCATGACAGCACAGAGTTCAGCACACTGTCTGCGATGCATTACAATTACAAATTGGTTAATTTTATGTGCATGCTATACAGTTGTGACCTAAAGAAAACAAAAAGAAATTGATTAGCTGCACTATTGGCTTGAGAAATATCATTCCTGCTAACCTCTCTTCCCATCACAGGAGATAAATTTAAAAAAAAGAAGAGAGAAAAATTATATGATTTGCCAAAGGTCATAAAACACATAAGTGGCTCAGTGGGGAACAGATTTAAGGAGCTCCGATGTCATTCTAAAACCATGAGTCAACACTACCTTCTGGGTACGTGTTCACAAGGGAGTGTGTGCTGCACAAAAAAAAAGAAATACATAATTTGAGTACTTGACTAATTGCTTTCTTCAAGAGCCAGCACAGTTTGTCCCTAATACTGAGAGTATGCTACATGTATATACATAGTTCACTTTCTCAACTAAAGAAAAAACAAGTATATCACAATCCAATGCAGATTTAAATTCAAATAATCCACAATGGCAAACAATCATTGGCTGCAGGTACAATCGATTCCTTAAATCTTGCACTATGCAAGAACAAAGTTTTCTGGTCCTGCTATTTTTTGTGACAAAAATGTCAGGATGCTGCAATCTTGACTGAGCAGCTAAGAATACAGAATTGCACTGGCAGAAAATGATATGGAAAGGTGCCACACAACTTTAAGCCGGAAGCATCCTATTATCAAGGAAACTTAAAATGCAAAGAACACAAACTCTCTGAAGGAGAACAAAAGTAAATTAAGTAAAGCCTGGCAGCTTGTATCTTAGCGAAGCATGCTAAATTTATACAGTAGGTGGAGACACCTCTTCCACAGAGCAAAGCAGAAGTCAAGTAGCATCAAGCTGGCAGCATCAGTGTCACTTTGAATTTAAGGGTCAAGGTAACCAAAGAAGGAAGTAATAGTTCTTATTCAGGCTGCGAGTTACTTTACTTCGGTGTTAATTCTTTTAATATTTTATTGCTCTCAATACCTTCTTGGTCTTTCAAGTTATCAGTTTCTACTTTTGAATTCTTCAAGGTAGCTCAGTAAGAGTGTCAGACCCCGTAAATAAATTATGCACACACACCCTTTTTTTTGGTCTACTTTCTGGCAATTCCTTTTGTTTTAAAAAGTTGCAGTGATATAAAGCAAAATATGACAGTGTAATTAATTTCAAGGAAGAGAGAGTCCCAATATTTCTCAAATTCCTGCTCATCCTCTAGCAAATGAGTTATTGGTGCTACAGTTACCAGCTAAGGGAGAGGAGCAGGAAGACAGTTGATTCTTTTACTCTTTTTTTTTTTTTTTAAATCATGTTGGTTGAGTTACCTACCAATAGCTCTTAACATAAAAACACAAGTAAAATAATAATTAAAAAAAAAACAAAACCAAAAAAACCAGATAGTCACACATATGAAATACTGACTAATAATCTAAATCGCCTACTCATTTACACAATAGTCCTTCCGGGTGCTCTCTTGGCTGAGAGCAAAAGCGTAGGAAGAGAAAACTCCCTGTGGTCATTTAAATTGTAAGAGCCTTATTTTGACTTTTCAAATGAAAAATCCTAATCTTCAAAATGGGTTTGCCAGCAGAAGCTATCTTGAATTCTGTCTTCCAAAGGAGAAAGCCCTCACAGTCATTTGAAAGCTTTAAAGGTTTATTCCTACTGGAAAATCCATTTAAACAAACATTCAGGCAGACTTTCCTTAGTGCAAAAGGAGCTTCTGAAAACTTTAAAAATAGCTATAGGGTTTTCAGCCTCCTGAGGTCAGTCTTCCTTGCACAGTGACTGCCAATCTCAGTACCAATCTTCTTTGTAACTGTCAAACCTATAGCACTGCTTGAGAAATGCTCTGCCAAGGGGAAATATTTCTCTTGCAACACTGATAAACATAAGCACAGAATAAAAATCAGTTATCTTTACTGCAATGACTTAATTATAAACAACCTACCAGAGAAAGTTGGACATCCACTATACGAATTATACCACAACTATCCAGCATTGGTCTATGGCTAACTACAGCTAAAGGTTACCACAGCCTTAAACACAGCCAAAACTTGTTACAAGAACTGTAGTATCCAGAAGGTGAAGTATTTAATTGCAGGACAAAACATAAGTCCTTTAGAGAGAACAGGAGAAAAGGGCCACTTCAACAACCGTGTGAATGAAGGTGGTTGTGAAAACAAAGTTTGCCATGTTTTAAGTAACCCTTTCAGAAACAGATTACTGGGATAAGTGCCAAACTAAAAAAAAATTAATTTACAAAATGATATGTTATTCCTGTAGCATAAATGCGTATCACACTTGAATGATACGAGAAGGCAGCACAACTTCCTTGTTCTTCATAACTTTTGCAATAAGCCTCCATAGTAGCTTTGCTCGATTTCTAGAATTAGGTGCTTGCAAACCACTGAACCAACACTTTAAAACAAACAAACAAACAAAAAAAAACTATGAGGAATTCTTTTTTGCTTTTTTATAAAGGTTCGTGTAAGGCTATCCAAATGACTTACAGCAACGTATCTTCTGCTAGTAGGATATTTGACTCAACTCAGTTAGGAAAAGGCAAAAGTAGTAAGCACTTCCTTCCCACTTTTCCACATTTGCAGTGTTCTGGGTTAGATTCAGTGCAGTGTCAAAGTATGTATGTCCCCCTAGGCCCTTATACAAATCAGTTATTTGTTATTCTTTGTTTGCCTGCTGTGCCAATCATGTAGATCAGCATAATTGTAAAGGATTATTCCAACTTCTTCATTGCTTCTGTCTCAATGATCCTTACTTAGGGAGCATAGTCATTAATACATCTCCTTCCAACTTTATGCAAAATATCATGGTTCTGCTGACTTAGTATTTTTGTGGACTAGAGCCTGTGCTGTAATTTGTAGGATTCTAACTTGGTTGCTTCCTGACCTCTTTCCAACACTGAGCAGGGAGTTCAGGAAACTACAGCATCCATATGTTACCCATGTAGTCCATAAATATTTTTATTACACTTTGCTCACTAAAATGAACAATGCTTCTGATTTTTTTTTTGCAGTCATTCTGTCATTTCTTGGATTTATTTTAATTTCATGTAACATTTTCTATCTTTCTGATCTAGTCCTTTACTAAAGCCTTAAGCTCTTTCTGGATGCTTTACCTGCAGAAAACTGCTGTTGAAGCACCATTAATATGTTTTTTCTCTTTTTCTCTCTCACCCTGTGTGTGTGTAGACATAGATATATATACATACACACAAAAAGATGTGTGTGCATATACACGTACACCTGTGCATTTAAATGTGTGTGTATACACATACATATGTCATTAATTGTACTAAACAAATTTCTGAAGTAGTGTGAAAAAACACCTAAGTAGTTTCAATGTTTTGTATTTTCTACTTTTATTCTTTAGACCAGATACACTTGACAGCTTATGAAGATGTACTGGCAGGTTCCCATTATCTAGCAAAGACTCCTTTTACTGAAGCTGCTTAGCCACAATGCCTCCTTTAGCATATTAATCTTTACACCTCCCCTGAGAGAAGAGATAAATGTCATTATCTGCTTTCATAAAACCAAAACAGAGAATTTGCATCTATAGTGGTCTGTGAGTAGCAGTAGCATCTAAACCGGACTGTGAGCAGCAGTGGTGATGACCTATTTGCCCGCCTGCCTGGATACACGTCTTGGTCTGACTTTGGCTTCCTGATTTGGTGGGTTGTAGTAAATACTTTCCATCTCCAGAAGAGATCTCTCCTCCTTCACTTCTATCACATCCCATAAATATTCAGTGTATCTAGCTTCTTCCCTGCTCTTGCTCACAGATCCAGCGCCTTGGCTGTTGGAGGGGGGGGGGGAAGTTATCCAGGTCCTCAAAACCCACCAGCAAAATGTTGCTTGCTAACTTTACATACAATGATCCTTGCTACTTCCCACTGCCACTCTGTGAAGAAATTAAAGTGTAATGTCAAAACAAGAATGCAGAAAAAACTAAAATATAAGCTGCCGTTAGAAAAATGTGCTCTTCCACAAATTACAGGAAAAAAGTAGGTTTCTCTTCCTTTGGAAGGCATTGATTCTGCCTCCATGATTGCTACAGGGGCCAACAGAATTGTTGTTATAACAGGTAGTTATTTTAATACAAAAAGCCATGTTTTAAGAAGACTGCACATGGTTTTCTTCTGCTGCACCTTCATAGCAATCCTTCTGAGGTACAACACATTTGAAAGGTGTGGAGGTGCCTTTACAAAAGAGAACAGATCAAAGCTAAGATCTCCATCAGCTCTGCCTATATTTACTCAGCAGGTGCTATTAAAATTGGGAGTACTAACCATCAGCTGGATAAAAAAAAAAAGAAAAAAGAAAAAAATCCACCTAGAAAACTGCTCATGGCAAAGACTCTCAGCGACAGCATGTTCCTGTCACCACACCACTTCCAGCTACAACGATCTGCACTTGTGGATCTACTCACATCATCAGGGAGTAGGAATGAAAATTCAGAAAAATGCATTACCCTTAGAATGAGGTATTACTCAATTGTATCGTCTACCTTGTTTGTATAAATTAGAAACAAGAGACAAAGAAACATACTGCTAGAAAGTTCCTCAAATAACTCACTTGACCTATACCCCTCACCAAAAAAGTCAGACAATCCTGTGCTTGTTTTACCCATTCTAACATCCCCTCCTAGAACAGAGAATTCACAGCCTAGTCTAGTACTTAGCCATTCTTGCACCAAGGAAGTCTCCTCTTTACATCCAATTTCTCCAAACTGGAAGTTTTCCTCTGTATGCCTTCACTAAATCTCGCTTTGGCTAAGGCAACTGATTCTTCAAATACCAAGCTGAATACTTCCATTCTTGTAAAGGGTTTTTATACATAAAACAATCGCATCTCATCCCAACGTTTTTTCTCTAAACTCTTCAAATGCAGCTATTCCAAAAATCCACAAAACCCCCACATCTTCTAGTATTCCTTGACTTTTATCAACTTCTTACAGACTTTGTCCAATTTTTTCTTGAAGTCCAGAGGCCAAAATGAAACAGAAAACTTGGCATAAGGTTTTCCACTGCTGATGAAGACAGTGAAATAAATGTTTGCAGCCTTACATTTGACACTGCCATCCTTAATTAAATCCTTTTTTTGTTTTGGGTTTGTTTTTTTGGGTTTTTTTTGTCATTACGCTGTTAACTTGTCATGCAGTTTCTGCTCCATTATTTCCTTTTCACCACCAGGTCCCAAATGATTTTCTATCACACTGTTTTCAACCCAGCTATTCCATTTTCCAGCCTTGAATCCAGTTTTTTTTATTCCTAAGTAGGAATAGAAATAAACCTTTCATATTTGCTTTTATTCAATTTCATCTTGCTGATCTCAGATAATCTCTGAAAATTTATAACAATATAATTTTACATCCTTTGGGACTGTGATTCCTGTTTCTTAATGAAATGACAGAGAACTAGTGATGATGACTATGAATAAGGTTATCAATGAGGCATAATTATCTTAGAAGCATTTTGCATTTGCACTATTTAAAATTGTCTTTTTTTAAAAGTCATGTGTGAGACTAACAAACTCACCATATCACATGTGCCAGGCAAACTTTCCTACACAGAAGGAAGTCACATTGGTTTGACATTTTTCCTTTGTAAAATCGTATTGGCTTATTCTTATTCTCTAGGTTCTTAAGAACTGGTTGCTTGTTAATTTGCTCTAGCCTCTTTCTAAGTCTTGAAGTTAGCTGTTAGATCAGTCACGCTTGCTTTTCCTCTTCTGAAAGATTAGTTACTATGTTTGCCCTTCTCCAGCCCTCTGGGGCCAACCCATCCTCTATGAGCTCTTAAAGATAAACACTTCTGGTTTCTGAGTCATTGATTCTGTTCGTTCCTGAGGGATTGTGTGTAAACCTCATCAGACCTAGCTGACTTAAATACACCGAGCTGGGATAAATGTTCTCTGACTTGTGCTTTTCCTGTTCTGGCCTATGTTCTCATCCTACTGTAATCTTAATTATGTTAAATTGTTCTAAGTAACTTTTTTTTTAAAGGCCTGAAACACAGAAGAAAATGGAGCATTTTACCTTCATTTGAGCTATCCATTTTTTTCATTCCTCCCACTTGAGCAATGGATTTATGGTTTTCCTTTGTTTTCTTTTAACACCTAGTATGGCAAACAGAACACTTTTATGGCCTTTTAATGTCTTTTAGTCACTGGAACTTTCTACGTCTTCTTAATTTTGTCCCTAGGTGTTTGTATCACCCTTTTATATGCGCCATTAGCAAGATGGTGCTATTACCACTTATAATATAGTTCTTTCTGGTTTTAGAAAGCTCTGATTAAACTATATTTTTCTTTTAATACACTGCCTATCTGTGTTTACATCAAAATCATTTCGTGTTGTGCTTTCGATATTGCCTCTTTAAGGAATCTTTCCCAAGACCTTTATCCCTTAAATGATGACTTCTAGCTAATTATTTTAGAAATTGGCTGAAGTCTACCTTTTAATGTTCATTGACACTGATTTTCTGCTATCTTTCCTTCTTTTTCTTATAGTGAGAGAGATGGTACTCAGTGGTCCAAGTGGTCCTTTGAAGTATTATGTTTCTAAGGTGTTTTCAGAACACTTTCATCCTAATGGCCTTCTGCTTTCAGACTCTGAGCTCTATCCTCACTATTTGTTAGAATCAAGTCTGAAATAGTTGCTCCCTTGGTTATTTTCTCCACCTTAGCAGGTTACCTTTGTTTGCTGGAAATATGGAGAAAATGAAATTTATTTCAAGGTGTTTCAGCAAACACCGATTCTTTTAGCAAATCACGTGCTTTGATTTCAGCTCTACACGTCAACTATCCTCCCATGTACAAAGCTATTATGACAAGTTTCCACTTATTATTTCAATATATCTTCATTTTTTTAAATCAATCCCTAAAACTGATGTGGAGCTAGCTTTAGTGTGAAACTCTGCCTTCACAGTATTTAGTACACTTCTCCAACTATGTTTACACAGTGAATGCATTTTTTCTGCTCCTGCTTTTCAGGTAGGAATTGACATAATAAGTTCCACATACTTAAGGAAATCTTAGAAAAATGATTGCGGGAAAGCTCTATAGCTTCCTACTAAAAACCACGTGAAATCTCCCAGCACACGATATTGTGGCAAGTTCGATAAATGCGTCAGCTGAATAAATTCTTCTTCAAGAGGGAAAACAGAAATTATTTTCATATTCTGCAAAATCCTTGGTGTAGCCACTTAATAAATACAGCATACAGCTGTGATCACAGTATCTCAAAAAGCCTATCCAAGAACTGCAAAAAAATTCTTATATCATGAAGAGTTCATCGGGGGAGAGAAGGCAAGAACAAGTGGATCTAGCAGATTAAGCGACATGTTTGCTGAAATAAAAATGCAAAATCAAGCATGTGATAACAACTATATAGAACTATATGAGATCTCTCAGTTGTTTGGGTTTTGTGTTTTGGTGGTTTTGTGTGTGTTTGTTTTTTAAGTTGGAACAATGCACATGTGGATAACAGTTAAAGACAACCAAAGAATCTGTAATGAAGTCTCTGATCTAACTTTCCCTTCAGTGCTTTTTTACAATCACAAACTTCTGTATATATCAGAGAAAATGGTCATACTTTTAAGAAGTCTAGCATTTTAAAAGTATTTCAGAATACTGGAAAATAAACACTGTTCAACCAGGAAGTATATCTTTATCATTACAATTTGCATCATCCCTAAGGAGGAAATGGGAACTCTTCAGCTAACATACAAAAATGTTATCACTGCTATTGTATTTCTCTAGTATTAGATGAAATAATGCTGTAAGGACTGAACTGCAAGTGCACAAAAGTAACCCACCTTGCTATATTTTGCTTCAACACTGCCTTACATTGAAGACCAATAAAATTAAGTGCCTCCTGAAATTTGGAAACTCTTTTGGCAACTTTCCAAAGAATTCCCAAGGAAAGAAAGTTTCTGATGCTTGGTACTCGGGATTTAACAATGACTTCTTGTTTAAGTAATTTTGTCACAGCAGGTAGTATATGAAAAAGGCAATTATCTAGAAACAACCATTTTTTTTTTCCTATTAGGCTGTAGACAGAGTGGTATCTTTCAGAATCAATCTGTGCATTATCACCTTCAAGTAAAAGTGCATTGTCAAAGTTCAATGTATAATATTCACTTTTTCAAATATTCCTAAGCATTTCACTGCTAAACTGATAATGTCTGAGCAAACAATAGGTTAGTCCCCTTGCAACTGGATAATAACGAGCAACTATGAGAAATATTTTGCTGTACTCATGGACTGAGGCACCAGAGAACAACATATTCTTTCCAGCCAAGTCCTGAATGTTTTTTTTCTAAATTTGCCTAGACTGTGAATAGGACAGGACAGCACCTTCCCTAGCTACTTGAACAGGCTCTAGTGTAACGAAAACCCAGTCTACGTGCAGGATTTATGCTACTCAAAAAAAATAATAGTAAAAATAAATATTCAACATTAGCAAACATTAAGGCCTGAATTAAACATTAGATAAAGAAAACTGAGAAAGTTAAAATACACCTCATGGGAAAACTTGATTAGAAGTAAGTAGATGCAGTCTGAACAGGTATGCTTTTGCTACCACTTACATTTTGCTGGATTTATGTCCCCAGAACTTATGTTCTAAGTGTTTAAATTACAGTCCTGCCATGTTAGTGCCACAGCTTTCTAAATTAGAGAACAGACTGGGATCAGAGCGCCATACTTCACCGAGCAAGAAACATCTCTGGTGCGTTCTGGGTCAAGTATTATTAAAATGTAATCTATTGTTTAAATTCGACGTTCCTTTCCTTTCATGAACCCTGTTATATGTTGATAAGAAAATGCATCTGGAGAAATGCAGTGATGACTCCTAAGATGACAACTAGAAGATTTCACTCTCGGTATCAAATCGTCTGTTCTCAACGGACACTCGAAGAGCCCACAGCTAGACCTCTGCAACATGACAAGTCCTTTGCATCTTCTTCGTCTAGAAGTAATGCACAATGCCAACAAAAAAAGTAAGACGATGCAGGTTCAGTATTTATCGCCTTTTGCACTACTCAAGCAGTTGAAACTTCCATCATTGGTGAAGAAAGTCCGATGACACAACTACCAGACAAGGACACAATGGACCCGCTATAAATGCCACAATATTTTTGGGAAAGAAGGAGATATTATAGTAAATAAGGATGGAAAAAGATTACAAGAAATTTTATATCTCTGACAGAATAACAACATTCCAGTTTTTGTAGATGAAGCCCAGTCCAAGTAAGTTATCTGGCACGTTAGCTGTGACATTATGGTGGCCCTTCATGCTTTGAAACTAAAAGAACCTTTAGAAAAAAAAAAAAAAAACAACACAAAAAAAACCCCAAAACCAAAACCACCTTAAACCCCAAACAAAAAAAAAAAAACAACCAACAGAAACAAAAACCCCTCCACAAACCTCAACAAATAAAAAAATAAAAAAAAAAATCAACCCCCCCGCCAACAGAAACAAAAACCCCTCCACAAACCTCAAAAAATAAAAAAATAATAATAAAAAAAATCACCCCCCCCAAAGAGTTTTTGAGAGGTTTGGGCTTTTTATTTGGTAATCCCGTATTTTCTTTCCTAATCCAAGATGTTCAGAAGGTGGATTCTGAAAACCAGACATTGCTAATGACTGATGTGATTAACAATACTGAGATAATAATCACAAAGCCTCTGTAGTTGGATTTCCACTGCTAGACAAACCCTTACAGAGGTATGATCCTTTCAGCTAAGAAAGATTGTTTTCTACAACTAATCTCGTTAGCTTCACTGGGAATAAAAACGATGCTAAACTTTATAGATCACTGACTAATGCTAGTCAACATACGGGAAATTGTTTGACCTGTTTGCACTCATAGTAAGGAAACCATTTCCCCTAAGGAACTAGAATCTCTATGAAAAAATTCAGTGCTGAGGTTTCCTAGTTAATGCTTATAAAATGTGTTGAAGTCTGGGATGGGAGCCATTACAGAAACACAACATAATTTCCTATGATAAAGGAAGAGGGAAAAGCACAGGAAGCAAGCCTCTAATCTTGAAAACACAAGTGTCATATGAGCTCTTAATTGTTTAACATAATTATAAACATATGAATTCTTAAAAGACTACTGCCCCATTGGGTGCAGCATATTTTCTATAATAGAAAATGAAAAATGACAAGTTGGGCAATATTTTGGCAGAACACAATTTGCATATTATAATGGATCACAAACTCAACATAAGTAAACACTTATGTTTTTACAGGCAAAGATAAACACAACACCGAGATGTACAAAGTGGTGTTTAGCTTATAAAAGACATCAGTAAATTCTTTCACTCTCTGCAGAGTGTTCTCAAGGAAGCTGCAGGAGAGTGTTCCACTTTGCACACATCACTTAAAGAAAAATGTTAGTCCAGGATGGATCATAAGATGGTCCTCAGGAAAAAAAAAAAAAAAAAGAAAAGAAAAGAAACGCACAACACAAACCCAGGACATCGGTGAGGACAATGAAAACTAGGAAACCTGATCTGTGGGAAAAGATTGAAGGAAAGACAGTGTGTTGGTAAAATTATTATTTAATATTTCAGAGGTCTGGCTAAGAAATTATCTTTAGTAAAATAACATTCCTTTCAACTAAAATCTGAGTCTGTTTGTTTACATTTCTTGACTTCTGAGCTAGAGTAATACCGGGTGTGCCATTCCTACAGGCTCCAGCAAAAGCCATCTCCCCACGTTGTCACGTTATTTACTGTTCGATTCTTTCTTGGAACTGTGGCAGTTCTCAAGCTACTTGAGTCCATCCCTCCTAGGGATGGTTACCTGATTTTGTTAAGATTGAAATGACTGGTTTTCCTCACTTCTTCCTTTTTTTTTCCTGAAAGAGTCTATAGGTTGGGTCTCTGCAACCTCCTGGCAGAGCACAGGGGCACAGAGGTGGAGACGCTGCCCCAGTGTTCTCTCATGGTGACAACAGTGAATAAAGCTTCTGTCCAACCCATCCTAATTTGTACCTGTGTTGTTTATGCCCTGGAGTACCCAGATTCTCCAACAAAAGTATTAATCCTGGAGAAGGAAAAAATAGCCATCGTGTGAAGGAAAACAATTCTGACTTCCCTGGCTTCTGAAGACAGAACAGTAAGGGTGTTTCACTGGGTTTTAAGAAAACATGTATGGAATTTCCCTCACACTACTTGTTATTTTTATTTATTTATTTTCTTTCAACTTGATTTATCTATCTACCCAACATAAAAATATAACAATTTTTGTCTTAAGATTCAGGAGGGATGAGTGACCTCTTCACGTCCTTTCCAATCCTATTAATTATGATTTTACAAAATAAAATCTGCTTTGGGGCCAGGATACAGAGCAATCATGAAACATTCATTTGCTGGGCATTGACAGAATGGCCCAGGACCCTAAGACTGACAATAACCACATTGTACTCTAGAAAAAGAATGCCTTATAGCCTGCCTCCCTTACCCTGATATAACCCCCGGGGAAAAACCATTGGAGATTAATTTATTCACACAACCCAAATCCTGATGGCATACTTACACAAACTTTAGAAATCCCTTAAAACATCTAAGACTAACATTTGATCTGATTAAAGATGAAAAAGCTTCCACAATAGTCATACAATAATGGTCTCAATACCATGAAAAGATATCAAAGCAAGAAAAGAACTAATCTTAATTTCATATGACCATTCAAATTACTACAGTTACTACATCTAGGATTTATACTGGAAAAATCAAATACCTTCAATTAGTAATAAAACTAGTTCAAATGATAAATAATTTTCTCATCTCTATTAAAAAAAACTTAGTAGGAAAAATAATCTAGAGAATATTTCTCGCATGTTCTTTAGATTGAGTAATGATTGAAAGGAAAATCCTCAGAAAATTTTATTTTAGAGAAGGAATGTTAAGGAAAACTATAGATGTGTAAAAAGTGGGAGTTACAAGGGAAAGTATTTTACAGCAGTTGCTACTAGCAACTGATATATTGTTTCACGCACTGCACAATATTGTTCTGTTTTAGCTTTAGATATCTTCCTATGAATTTAACTTTTGTATTATGATCTTTACTACCCTTCCTATCGTCAAGAGGAAAATTAAGAAAGCAAAAGAAACACCTTGGGAGCTTATATTTTTAATTATTCAATTTTCTACTCTATCCTTGGAACATATTCCTTTTTTCTCCTCCCAAATATTTTGATGAGAAGGCAGAGTTCAACACAATAATCCCAAAGACAAGTAAATTATACTATTGAAGGCTAACTCAGAAGTTTAGAATGGTTTGATAAACAATAATAAGAACATCATCTGTGATCAGAAAAGTATAGTTAGCATTCTTAAAACAAGGGCATCCTGGAGCAAGTAGGCCTGGAAAGGACAACTAATCAAGATGTTTTAAAAACATGCAAAACTTGGCAAGTAAGCCCAAGGTCCATGTATCCTTAACTGAACTACCCTCATTATAATACTAAAAATCACATGCCCAGGTCAAAGGACCCTTGCCCAGGTGAAGACCCTTCCTCATACAGAACGTGTAGTACCAAGAAAGGGTACTGTAGCTTTAAAAGAACGCAAGGCTCGTGGGAACCAAAGACAAATGAAAGTGATTAAGCGTGACTTCGAAAATAACTGGGAACTGTTGTTCTGAGCATATAAAATACTGCTGTGTGTTAACTGAGGTGTGCTAGCGTTGTGGAGTTACCAGCTCGCACCCATCTCTGCACAGAAATGAAATAACGAGCAATGTCTCTCCTGTGCATGTGACAACTGACTTATTGCACACCAGGCCACGAATCTGCTTTTCGGACAGCAATACCAAATTCCTACAGACACCATAAACGACCTCATCACTAACCAGCTTCAACATCTCTTACTTTCCTTATCTTGAAATTCCAGGTTTCAAACACAATTGGTCTATTAAAAGTGCATGCTTAATAATTTTGCAGCTCATTAGCAATTTTGAAAAGTTGAGTAAATAGACATCATTTAGCATTGGGCTAAAGATGATGATTCTGACAGCTCAGAAACAATTGTTTCATGTTAATCTGGTTTGTTTTCCTTTCAGAAATTGTAAAAATATTTGTTAAGTAAAATAATAGAATTTGGAAATCACGTAGTTCTATGTCATAAATAAGCAATACAAAAATGGAACAAAGCATTTGGGGTGAACAATTTACTAAATTAATTTAATCGGATTTAATTTTCTGGTTTGTCTAAAAAAAGTCTGCATTTTCACAGCGCAAGTAATTTTGTACTAACTTTGTACCCAGTTCCATTAGTACACTCTGAGCAATCTGACCACAGTTCAAGGAAAATACTCCGTTTTGCCCCAAATGCCGCACTACCTTTTCTATTTGCATTGCAAAACTTCCTCACCTCTCACTTTAATTGGAAGAACAGAAACAAGGGCTACAGATATCTACAGGGTAAGTAAAATTCATCACTCTTGCTATGCTCAACCCAACATCCCATTAAACCTCGGGTTTTTTTCAGAGCCCCCCTTAATGCCACAGATAACATCAATTACTAATTTCCTTTCTGGTCAGTAGCCTCCTGACCCAGCTGGCCAACAGAAAACTTTTCTAATTATGCAGAACTTGAGTTTTCAGCTATTTAATTTCATTTAGAGATATTAAAAAAAAAATGGTTGGGATAGAAACTGAAGTTGTCCTGGTTTCAGTTGGGATAGAGTTAATTTTCTTCATAGAAGCAAGCATAGTGCTGTGTTTTGGATTTAGAACTAGAAGAATGTTGATAACACACTGATGTTTTTAGTTGTTGCTAAGTAGTGCTTAGACTACTCAAGGACTTTTTGAGCTTCTCCTGCTTGGCCAGGTGCATAACAAGCTGGGAGGGAGCACAGCTAGGACAGCTGACCCAAACTGACCAAAGAGCTATTCCATACCATATAACATCACGCTCGGTTGGTTGGTCCGTCACTGCTCAGGGACTGATCGTGGCTCGGGGACTGATCACGGCTCGGGACAAGCTGGGCATCGGTTGGCAGGTGGTGAGCAAGCGCATTGTGCATCATTCGTTTTGTATATTCTGTATACTCTGTTACCATTCTCATTGTTACTATTATTATTATTTTCTCTTATTAAACTGTCTTTATCTCAGCCCACAGCTCTAACCTTTTTTTCCTTCCAATTCTCTCCCCCATCCCACTGAGGGAGGGGGGAGTGAGCGAGCAGCTGCGTGGTGCTTAGTTGCCAGCTGGGTTAAACGACGACAAAGTTAACACACCCACAAAATGGGTACAGGCACATGGGCATTGCTGGTTCCTCTCTCTCCCTTCCCCCAGATTTTTCCACAGAAAAAGGCTAATTGCTGCCACTATGAAGCTTTTTAGTTTTGAAATACTTATTCCTTCCAAATTTTTAAGTCACATTTGTCTTCAACAGGCACAGATCATGGTGTGAGATGCAAAAATGAGACCCCACAATCAGACAATCAAAAAGACTTGGCTCCCTCCTTTCTTTTTCATTTTAGTCTGGCACCTGGGTCTCACAGGCTTTGCTGCACACTCAGACACTGCATCAGTAGCCAGAAGATTTTGTGACAACTGGATAACAAGTGAAAGCACTTGCTTCCAAAGGGTAAGAGAGTAAGATCTCAACAATGAAGAAGCTAGAAAACGTATAGTTTAAGTACAATTATTGATAGTCGTTTATCTCCACTGTCATTCCCCATGTCATCTTCAGGGTTCATTACCAAGTCTGTGCTCTCAAGCCTTTTCACCAAAGAACATAGCAACATGTAATGTAATAGCATATGCACCAATGTAACAAATAACGTGCACCTCACAACACTCGGAGAAAAAGCCTTCCAGGGAGAAGAAAAGATAAATATGAAGAAAAAGCAGTAAGGACAGAACAAAAACTTATTTCTTAAAAACAGTTTACTCCACATCACTCTCAAGAAGACTGTTTACACTGAAGGAAATTCAAAGCATGGAAATAAATGGGTTACAAATGGGTTTTGTTAGAGGAAGCAGTTTTAGCTTGTCATAAAACTGAATTGAAAATATATGGCAATGAAATTTCTGTATCTCAAGGAAGTTTCAAACTAGAAGAGCAAACAGACCAGTTCCCTTTCTGCTGCCTACGATATCCCATGAATATGAATATGTATATTAACATAAGGCACACTTGAAATAGATACTTCTACTGGGAAATCATTACTATAGTCAATTATTGGTAAAAGAGAAAAAAAAAAATCCTAATGCCTGAAGTTAAGACTTCTAACCACTCAACTGATTTTCAAAGGTTACACAATGACATTGAAATCAGTAGCGCCTTGCCTCCGAGTTCCATTAGACAAGACTGAATGGTTGGAGTCTTAGTCACTAAAACCTTTTTCTTTCTGAACTAACCTGTTTCTTTCGCTAACAGATTAAACTATGGTGTAGAGCTCCTGCATTCTGATCCAAGTTGCATTTTTGGATGAGTCATGGACGCAGTTCTACTTCTTTAGCTTGGGTGAACAAATCACACCGGAGTAGTGTGCTAATTAGTGAGGAGATGACTTATATTGACAGGCAAATATCATTCTAATTACTAAGGATGAGAAAAGAACTACAGAAAATACCCATGTGGTTTAACTGTAACACCATCACTGATGAATAATATAAATCCTATTTAGCTATATGAAAGTTGTTCATGGAGTATTCTCTAGCTCCTCTTTTAATCAAAGCAATTGCTACAACCTCTTTTACAGACTGGGTTCTTCTGTAATTTCCTGTTCTGTCTTCAAAATTACAGAAAAGCCTGAGTCACCCTGCTACCCCTTTCAGTAACTGGGTGCCTCAATCTCTCCCTCTGATGTTTCAGTGATACCTACACATCCCATTTTACCCACCCATCAAGCTTTTTCTAAACGGTTCCAAGCCCTGACTTTGCCTGTTCCCCAATCCCAGATTAGCTTTCCCCATATAAAAGTCTGGTTGTATCCAGTAGTAAGGAAGTGAGATTTTTAAAACACATATGCTGCAACTGAAGAAATTTGTAGGGAGGAGGTACGGAGGGTGACTAACCCAGGCATAAAATATCATAGCAAGTTATAAACCTGTATTTGACCCCAGCCTAAAGCCTACATATTTCCAGATGAATCTACAAAACTGCCTCCCACCACCCTCCCATTTGGCTAGAAATGATTCAATAGGTAAATTACTAAAAATTTATAAAATGCGTAGAAAACAGAAAATCAAATCAATCAGATTTTCCACATTCTACTTTGCTTTTTTAAAGTTCATGAATGAGAAGAATAGATTGATCAATTTATCCATTAATTTTATTTTCAGGTTCTCAAGCAGCTGGATGCTCCTGTATCATCTGGATCTCAACCGCTCTGGGCAAATATTTTAAAAGGCTGAACAGTGATTCTGTATAGGAGTCTGCAGTAGGAGTTGTTTGCCTCTTTAAAAAGTCATTACAGAACTTAGCTTAATATTGTGTTATTTCAATTTTACATAACCAACATTTCAAGAAAAATCTGACCATATTAGCCCCTCTGCAAGAAATACTAAAACATAGTTACACAGTTTCCTTGCTTGCTCTGCAGCCACATTTGTGCAATTAGCAACTTCCACTCAGAATCCTACTGCCTTTCACTACCCGTCTAAAACAAATGGGACATCCATCTAAGCACCACCAAACACCTAGGAACCAACTTCATATCAATGATTTTCTGTTGTCAGCATAGCAATAATTTTCCCCGCTGCTATTACTGTTTTTCATGCATACCTTGAGACTTGTTCTTCTGAGAGTGCTCAGCACTTGTGCGTGAATAAAAATTATCTTGTTAGCAATTCAGTATCACGTCAAAGATACAGCTCCAGGGATGGTCACAACACCGAGGCAACGAGTTAAAACTGCAAGGAGCCACGGCAGGAAGGATAAATGATGATACAGAGTCCTCAAGATAAGTGGTTACACTTAATGACCACTTATAGCATTAAGCAAATACAGCCCTGTTTAAGCACAAGAGTTAGAATTAAAAACCCAGGTATGAGTTTTGGTCTATAGTACTATCCTCAAGAGAATAAAAAGAATATACTTTGAACAAGGAAAAGAAGAAGAACAGACATCAGCATGAGATGCTGTTCCAGTGATAATTTTCTAAAGCTCTTCAGTGCATGTAAGGCAAAAATTACCTCAACAATAAGCAGACTGGTGCTGAAAATCTGTCCAGTGTTACAAGAAACTATTGAGAAGTTGCTAAAACTGTCTGACATGGGTCTCACCTCTGACAATCTTAACCTCCTTCTGCTAAACTAAATATATGCTAAGGTCATCTTCTGCTTTATAACTTTACAACTCCTTCAGATAACTTGGTGGGTTTTAATAATTACAATTGTAGGGGAGGTTAGGCTAGTTGTTTGAAAAATTAGGTGGAGTTGTTAATGTTCCACAGATTTATTTTTAATCTTTTAGAGAGAAATACAAAATTCAACACAATCAAAGAAAATAAAATTATGTCTGCCACTGTTAGTCCCTTCTTTGTAATAAAAAATTAAATTATTTCAAAGAATTGTTGGGAATTTCATCATGCCAGAAAAGCTGTTCTGGAGAAATTTGTTTTCAAAGATTTTATTCTAACTCTTCCCTGGTTAGCTGATCATGGCTAAGATAGCAAAACTCTTGCTTTCTCTTGGACAATGCCTAATCTCCAGAATTCAGATTTTTAGTCAAGTTTTTGAGATGGCTACTTCATTTTAAGCTCTGCTGTCACATTTTCACCTACAGAGACATCAGAAAGATATATTTCCTTCTCTTATGCTTAAATTAGTTCCTGGAATCCAAAATGCACACCACTTCTTCTCCCCTAAACTAAAGCAATCCATATCCATCATAACTGTCATTCTTGGAAACACTGCTTCCCATTCACAGTACAAAAATCACTCTTTTCACCAGAAGACCCAAGTTAGTAGTCACTTCTTTCAGCATCCCGTTCTCCTTTTTAGAATGGAGCATTCTCAATGCACAGTTTAACACTGAATTAAATATAAAGGTGCAGACTGGAAAGTAGAGGTAGAGGAGGAAAAAGTAGACGCAGCTCTAATAGAAAGGGTAGAAGGCAGAGGGCAGCTTTATTAATGATGGTTGACTATATTTCTAAATTTCTTTGCTCTTATGGTCTCTTTCCACACAGTGATATCTATTCCTAAAGCTACAGATTGTTTTGTGATTACATTTGTGTGAAAAAAATGCAAAGCCAAATGAGGTTGCACTTTTTCTTCCATGGTCAGCTGACACAACTCTAGTTTTCAGTACCTTGTAGTCTTCATATGAAGACTACTCCCTGTGCAGTGCAGGCTCTACTTAGCAGCCAGACTTTCACACATCCACTATCCGCTATAAGCCCAGACCTGGAATGAGTCATGTCACTGGGCCTATATTACTTGATTGCTTCACAGTTTCCTAATGATCTGCACACTGAAAGGAGAATCCAAATATTGTGAGAGGAATAGCAATGACACTGTGTTTTAGGAGACTGTTCAGAAGCGCCTCTGATGTACACAGCTCAAAAGCCCCTAAGTCTTTGACATTAGCTATAATGCCTGCTACTTTCTTAATAATAATAATAATAATAATAATGGGGGAACAATACTTTTTAACCCTTTTTCAATCAATTGAATTAACTGATTATCTACAGCTCTATTTGAGATAGATATTACTGGCCTCACTGTTTTTCCCAGAATTTGGGGGCTGGATGTCAGAATGCATTAATAGAGATGAAGCACAATTTTAACCTGCCTTGATGAAGTGAAAGATAAGAATCTAATATATTATCTGATGAAGGGACTAATTATTTCCTAAATAGGTATCCTACACAGCACATACACTTGGCCCTTCTGAGCTCTTGTCGGTAGCACATGTCACCTATTCAGATTTCAGTTTTATCTATCCCTTAGCCAGCATGACTTGGCTGAAGGCATATTTCAATCAATAAATAGACTTTGGTGTATATATACACAAATTTGATTGATATAGACATGTATACACACAGAGGTGCACGTGCTCACACACACCTATTCCTTTTGCTACAAAGTAGAAAATATGCCAAGAAAGCAAAGCAAAAACTATCATTTAATATGCAATTTTATTAAGTCCCCTCTTTGCTTTGTTCTTAGAGTTTTTTTAATTCATTCTTAGGAAAAAAGTCACACCATGTCCATTGTCACTTAATTTAACATGTTCCTATCATGGAATATAAAAGGTTTTTTCCACATTAAAGAAAATCACCCTAAGAGCAGAGACTCAAAGAAGAAGGAAAAAAAAAAAAAACAAACCAAAAAAACCCCCAGAATTAGATTCAGGCAGATGTCTAGAATCAGCTCCGAGATCGCTGAAATTAGGAGTCTGCAGCATGCATTAATGAACTGCAGACCTACACTGCAACAAGTGCAATATGTATATATTCCAGGATATTGTCTCTGCTTTTTAGTTGTCACTACACTACTACAAACAGGCTATGAAGTGTACCTATGTTGTATCTGTATTCGCAGACTCAATTATATTTGATACGTTGACAGGTCTTCAGTGCTCATTCAGGGAACTATTCACCATCTAACTTTCTTTTTTTCAAAAAATAAGAAGGAAATAATAGGTTGAGGAAATAAACTCTTCTTGGCAATGTTCTTGAACACTGCCACTGCAAACTAATGAGATCTAAACAAGGTGTAACATGTTTTATCTAATGAGAAAAGAAAAAAAACCCACAGCAATAACAAAAAACAAATGAGTCTAGTTGTGCAAAAGCTTTGGTGACAGGTACAAGCACTGCACTAAAACATCTACTTTGAAATTTGTGAGGTTTTTTCCTTCCTTACTTTTTTTTTTTTTTGGATAATTAGAGAATTAGGTTAGCAAGTAAACTAAAAGCCAGCCACTAAAGAAAAGCTAGGCATGTGCAACAAGGCAGAGCCATCTCTACAGCCCCTGTGTAGAATTAGCATGTATTAATTCAATGTGCATCAACTACTTGGTCACTTCTTTCCAATTTCTGTAGGCAGGCAAGTGCCTTTAACTCATCTGCCTAGGATTGTCTCAAACGGGCAGTACCTCCGTTACTGAAAATAAAATGCCAAACATGACATGGCTTACTGGTTTGTTTCTTTTTTTTTTTGGCTGAGATTTAGGTAAGAAGAAACTTTCTGGATCCATTATTATACTGGATACCTAAACTTAGCTCAATCTTGAGGTTCTATAGTCAAAATAGGTTAATAAAAATATCGGTCATCTTCATTTATATGGTTTTCTGACGGTGTTCTTGCACAAGGCTAAATACAACACTAAGAAAGGCTGACACCTCCCATAGAGGAAGCCTGATAAGAAGAAAATTGGACTGGATATCTAGTGAAAAGGATTCCTCATCACCTTCCCAGATTGCTTTCACAGCTTTAGAAGGTCTGGAGACCATTAAAATGCTTGGTAAGATTTAGCAGTTCTCCAGTATTGATGCTTGCCCAACTGTGGCACAAAGCTGCACTTTCTTCTTAGTAAGAAGCACCTAGGCAGCCAGTCTTCACCTCACGGTTTTACTTCCCTTCTTGCCTCTTCCAGATGCTTTGACATCAGAGAGGCAACTCTGTTCAAACACATGCCAGGTTTAGAAGACACCTGTTAGAAATACATATTTCAATTGTTCTTCCACCTCAGAAACGTGAATGGACAAATTAAGACATGAGGGCCAATGGCAGCATATCTGCATGCTTAGACAGACAACTGCCATTTGAAATCCCACCGTGGCTGTAGAGCCCAGCCTGAGGACTGAAAGCAGTTACACCACTTTCATTCATTTCCAGTAGAAGGTCTGGGACACAGCAGGCCACTTCCAGCTAGCTTAAAAGAATCTTCTATGAAACAGCTTCAATAAATGTGACTAAAACCATACCATTGGATACACTCATTGTAAACAATCTATACTAAGATTTAAGGAAAACCGTCTTTCTCCTCCCTCTGGTGCTAAGCACTGAGAGAACTACTCACTCCCATACTATGGACAACAAATGACACAACCAATTACCACTAAAAAAAACCCGAAAGCACTGAGTCGAGTACAATACTGATGTCTAAAAACCTTTAAACTGTTCTTCCTACAGTAGGAGTTTTTCAATTCATGTATCAAGTTCTCTCATTGGCAACATGACACGCTGTTTTGCTGCTATGGCTTTTCTAGATCATTTACAGAAAGACTGAGATTTAAGTTCCCATAGGCTTAAACATACAAGTTATTATTATTATTATTGATCATTTTTACAAAGTTTACTATCAGACCTGTAGTACCTGACAGCAACACAGCATCAGATGAAATGCTCTTAGAAGCAGTTCTTTATTTTGGGGGGTTCCTCTAATACAGAATTGACTGCACAGGGCCCACATCATGAAAAGGTGAACAAGAAACAAATGGAAGAGGAATGCAAGGGATGCAGCCTCTCTAAGGACACAACTGTTTTGAGGTACTCTCCTGCAACACCCCGCACGCCAGCTTCCCGCAGCTCATTCTTACCCCCATTCTTTTTTCTTTTTATTTCCATGGCACAGACTAGTTGTAAATGAATGAAGATTAATAAAACAGGCTCCAACATCATAATTAGTCCTCTATTTTCAGTTATATCTTAAAACATATGCCATCATACGTTCTCAGATTCTCTCCTGTACCTATCCTGTTGTGTATTTTATAAGTAAATCAGGATCCCCTCCCATAGGATTGTTCTGTGGCTATCTTTAGAAAAGAATATTGACAAGTAAGGATTCTTAAATGGATAAACTGATGATGCTCTAGAAAACAGATATTAAAAAAAACAAAAAAAACCAAACAAAAAAAAAAACCACACAGGCCAGAATTTGAACTTACCCTTTGCAAGGGAAGTGGCTAGTAGCAGGGGGGAGAAAGGGGGAGGGAATCAGAATTCTGACTTTACATTTATTTTCTGGTGTCATTTAGACCAAGTTAGTATCAAGGTTGAACTGCACTAACGTAAGCAGTAACAGTTCCTGCCACAGACTAGGGTCAAAAAACAGGATAACGAAACCACAATCAAACTTAGAGAAAGCTGAGAATTTTAAAATTCCAATCCATTTCAGTCTCTGCTGGGCTTTTCTAAGAAATAAAAAATGAAAGTCATAGGCAATCATTGTTTCTGCAGCAAAACTGACATACAGAAAAAGAATAGCCAGGTGGGGAAGAGAAAGACAAAATTATTCACGTGCTGCTTTTATTTATTCCTCAGAGAGCACTGCAGCTGCAGGGAATCCTGAGTAGATGTTCACTCCCAGAATTAATCTGTTATGTAGAAAGAACAAACATGAAACTCTTCACTCTCCATTTTGCTGCTAACATGCATCCTTTACATACCTCACTGCATGCGGCCATCATTCTTTTAAGTACTTGACAAACCACTAAGCACAATACCTTATCCTTCACTGAAAACAGCTCAATAAAAACCTGACAACAGTTGGTTTATAAGTATAGCCATCAAATTAACAAAATGCCTTTTTGTTCAGAAAATCCATCATTTAGGAGGAGGCAAGCAGGCAAGCATAACCATACACAGCCACGTAATTGGGACAATTACGTATTTGGATGAGTGACTCATTTCTATTCATACTTAAGTGCACATTGTACAGAAGGAGTAATCCATTGATATTCAAGCTTTGTGTGTTAACATCATGCATCCTTTTCAACTAGATTAGAATTTAAGTCAGTGAACTGTAAGCAATACCAGTAGCAGGTGAAGGAGGAAGACTATTCATGTGGCTAGTTACAGTGACTCCCTGTCCTTCGCAGGAAGGATTCTCATCAACAACAGTTAACTTTATCACAATATCCACTCTACCTCCAAAAAAACCCCAACCCAACCACAAGCCCCAGGTAAATTAATAATGCAAGGAGTAGCACTGTGGAACATGTGAGAGTAAAACCTTTATCTTCTTACCAGACCTCACTATGACTCTGTCATCTCTTTACAGCACAATTGCGCTCTGCCTTTTTTTTTGTTCCCCTCCTTTAAGATTTGAATTCTTCCTGCTATATACTGCTGTCTTCTGTGTGAGTAGATTTGAATCTAGCACATTTTAGGCACTACTAGAAACTAGAAATCAATGGTGATGTTTCTGTAAAACTCAAAAATACTCTTTCATTTATATAAAAGACATTACATTAGTCACTAGTAGTTCAATAGCTTTCTGTGAGATCATTACCTAGGTGTCAGACACTAGAATCAAGCCCTATATTTTTACTCTGAGGTTTGTTTCTGTCCAAAACAGCCATTATGTATGAAAAGTCTAGGACTGATGCTATTTATATAAGGGGACCCGAACAAACTATATATACATACACACACACACACATATTTTTCATGGTGAAACATAGCAGAACTGTAGAGAGAACAAGTTGTATGACCCTGAATCCATGGGATAAACAGGATAAAACCTGCAGGACTAAAAGAAATGAAAAAAAAGAGAGGAACATACAGAGGAGATATTGTTCTCTATTATCTTAACTACTTATAATTCCTTACTGGAAGTTATAAAGCTGTTCTTGCACTGTCTCATAACCCAAGCAATGTACCAGGAAGGATATCCAGCACAAATAAAGGACTGCAAGAAGCTCAAAGAACCAAAAGCTTGATACTGAAGACTAATTTTCAATGCCATTTAAAACAGCGGTAAGACCCACTATGGAAGGAGATGCCTGAGACTATGTAGAGCTCTAACAACTATTAAGACTGTAACAACTTTAAGACTACGTCCAGCTAGACAACCATTGGTGCCACAAACTAAGGCAAATGTGAAACTGCTCAGAGCCCTGAAGCATGAGGTATATGTGAAAGCAAGCAAGAGAGAAAGGAAGCGTAGAAAAGAAGGAAAACCAAATGAAGAAGTAACAGAAAAAAAATATAGGAAAACGTCTAGGAAGAGACTGCTGGAATATTTTAAGACAAATGCTTCCTGAAAAATGCTGACTGATGCCAGCAAAGAAGTTCCCTCTTATTTGATTTCACTAATGCATGGAGAGATTGGACCTAATACATCCTTTGTACTTAATTGGAATTGCATCAGAGATATCTGCTTTCATCAACAATTTCTCCTCACTGAAACAATCCACAGATAATGTGATCAGGCTTTTTTCTTTTTAATGGACACTGAAAACAATCATGTGAGGGGACACAATCTCCTCTTTGTTAGGTTGCACTGATGCTGGGGCCCTCCATTCTTGGCTTAGTACTGGAAATAAACAATCAGAGGAGATAGGAAAAGTCTTACGTTCTAGGACAGGGCATTTTTATCCATGTAAAAAATAGCATCTTGTAGGTGTCCTTTGAAATAAAAGGACATCTTTATACTCTAAGACTGTTTCAGATACCTCAGAAGTTCAGTTGCCTTCTCTCAGAACTGTAATACCATGAAATAATGAAAGTTTCAATTTGTATGGCCATGACGTCTGGTACTGGAAGCAGAATTTTCCAGTTATTTTCCAAGTGATGTTCAGTTATATTTCTAGTTCCAGAATTGAATTTCAGTTATCTACTGAAAAAGCTTATACTCTCAGCCCAATATAGTGAAGAGCTTCTGACAGATGGCATGACAATGCGTTTTAGGATTTACTCTGTAATATAAAAAACCATACCAGATACATAAAATGATTTTTGCTGGATAGCTTTTATCCAAAAACCAGCTTAATGTTACCTCAGGAAACTCAGCTGGTAGGAACCACCCCATCAGCTTGTCAGCTAAGTCTACTTTCATAATTGCAGTCTGAGGAGTGCTATCAAGACTGATGCAAACCTAAGACACAATGACCCTGTACTCATGCATGATCAAGCATCCTTTTTTTATTTCCCCACCCGTGGGATATAGTTTTAGTGAAAAAGCCAATGATATCATAAGCAGAGTTATCAGAGGCAAGACTACAAAAATTGACCCTAAAATGGAAAGAAGAGATTTGGACAGAGGTCACCAAATGCAACTGTGGTGGTGTAGCATGCAGCAGTGCATGAACTTGGAAGTCAATCTGGCTCATCATTTTCTCTGGTCCTATGGAGACATAAGGAGGGGTTTTAGAAGTGGCTGCAGTTTCCACTGAAGTATCCATATTTCAGATGCAGTTGTCAAACCTTCCTCAAATAGACTGAGATTAAAAAAAAAAAAAAAGAAAAAATAATCCACACACCTCCCCATATATTTACAATCGACGTCTCACTAGGCACAGAGTACATGCAGGTCCATGTGTGAATTCTACCTAGGCGAGTTTAGACTCTAAGTATCTTTCAGAAAAAAAGAACAATAGAAGGAAATACATGAACATTTGGGCAGGAGGTGTGTGTGGAATGTTTGCTCACCTCTGCATACAAATATTGCACAGGTCTCTCACTTTCAGATTCTCATTTCTGGGATTTACCCAAAATTCAAAGTTCCAGAAGAAAATATAAGACTTACTACTGCCTCAAAATGTTTCTATGTCTCCTGGTTTCAACTCTAGTCAAAAGCAACCTTGCTTTTACTATTGATCTTAAAAATTATTATCAAAATCCTGATGTTTTACTTATTATCTTGCTTATGCTTTTCTCTTAAATATTTAACTCATGTATTTTTCTATAAGTAGCTCCAGTACTATATCCTCAAGGAAAAAGGACTTTGTGACTGACTGACACCTTGTTGCTTTGGGAAGCAAAAATATCTCCACGTGCTTGCTTTTCCCTTAACATAGTAGAGCCATGAATTCCATGATATACCTTTAATCTAATGTGTATGGATGTTTCTTTCCAAAGTGACCTTTGGTATTGGGCTAATTTTTTTCATTTACAAGAACTATAATGGCAATTTCATAATCCCCAGGACATAGTAGTTCACTCTGTAGTCTGCAAAGACTTTTCTTTTTATTTTATTCTAGCTCATCTTTTTTTTTTTTAAGTCACCATAATCTCTACACAACTGCAAACTATTAGTTTTTCAGATTTCAAGTTCTGTCCAAACTCCATTAAAATTATCACCTTTTTATTTCAGATCTTGGTGTCTTACCTTTTTATCCTCTACCTGTCTCTTTATCACATTGTTCGTCTTTTCAGAAAAGATCCCTTGCCATAATACTTTCTCACAGAACCCTACATTTTTTGCTGTGCAGCTGAGTTAATTCAACAGCAACAATGTATTTTAAGTTCATATGGACTAAAATTCATTATTTCACTTGTTACATTTATGATTTGAGATACTTTTTAAAACAACAGAATATACAGAAATAACAGAGAGTAAGAAGCCCAGGAGTCTTTAAAAGTTTATAATGAAGTTCATCTTTAAAAACAAAAACCTACTGAATCTTCCACTTAGGAACTGTTGCCAGTCACTGCAGTTTCATTGGTATTCACTTTGGGTCATGAAAGAGGCAAGAATTGCAGACAGGAGAAAAGGAATACAGTGTGCATGCAAACTGCTCGCTTGCAAGGTTAAACAAAGATAATTTTAGAAGCCATTCCCAATAATGTATTTATGCAGCTTTTACTGACCTAAGTGAAAACTTTAAACCAAAAAATGCCACAATCTTTGAAAGATACGAAAAAAAAAAAGGGCCTTGGCATTGTTATTTCAGCTAAAGAAAGAGGAATTCTCCCTATCCACATAAAAATGAAGCAGCCAACAACTTAATCATGCAATATGAGAGCTTTTTATAATATTATTCTTTTTAAAATAGCATCTTATTATGGCCCACTTATTAATACAGACAGGATCATAAATACTAGTTCTTTTATACATTTAGATATAGAATTCATCCCACAAAAAAACCCCATGCTCTCTCTCCTCTCCTCTCCCCACATACTTTCTGTCAATTCTATCAAGGTCTTATAAATCTCCAAAGGCTGAAAACCTGGGTGGGTATTAGATAATATAAAAGACAGTCCAGAGCAAGTCAATTCTTTACAAATCTTTCTTTTTCTTTCTCAATATTGCCAAATTCCAATTGCTAGTCATCCATACGCCATTTACATCCCTATATATGTCATAGATATCTCCATGGAATGCAAGTTCCAAATCACTTTTTCCATCCTGGACTGGCATTTTGACAAACCACCAGATTTCCATCACGCTGCTGCTGTTGTCTTCCAAACTGTTATTTCTACTGAGAAAAGGGAATAGCACTTGTCACTGAACCTTACTATATATATATTTCCTGGAATGTATCTTCAGCAATGATAATGAGAATCATATCACTTCTAAGTACTTTAGCCATTTAAAAAATGTAGATAATATACAACACTTAAACCATCTCTTCCTGATGCTGCAAGTATAACGATAAACATCACCGATATCCTCAGATCAAAGGCCATGCACACACACAAACACGCAAGCCAGTATCCCTGGAATCACAGCTGGAAAAATGCATTTACAAAATTGCTAAAATATTTTACTAATATGTATACTATTACATGCATTGCTAGGTATCTTGGGTACCAGAAACCTATGACTGGAAAAGTCTGTTCTGCGGCTTCCACTGACTACATTAGTAGTGAAGCAGAGTGGGAAGCTCCATTTCAATGCAGGAGAATGTGGTATTGCACTTCTCTTGGCAAAAATGATGCAGAAACCAGCAGGCAGACCCCAAGGATCTGCACGGCACTTTATGCTGCCCACTGGTTCACAACATTGCCCTTAGCGTTACCTTATTCTGTGACGAAGCAAACAGTGTTCAAAGCCAAGACTCCAGCACTCTAAATTTTCACACATTACTTCAACAGCTGCTTTTCCAATGATTTGTTTTTAGCAGTACCTTCAAAAGTAGTTGGACAGGTGACATCTTGGGGTCATCAGCTTTCTCCACATTCACATAATACTGGCTTTAGATAATTCAAGTTTTCACCAAAATATATATAGTGTGATAAAGTATTTTATTTCATTTAACTAATTACAAAAGCGTGATGTGAAAAAGTGCAAATGAAACACTTTGTAAAAATTAAATCAAGAATTTCATTATCAAAAAGGAAGCAGCAGAAACTTCTACATCTCAGTATTCTCAGTCAGAACAGTATTTCAAAAACAACCCAGTAATTCATTCATGTACACATAGCATTCAAATAATTTTCATAAGAAACAAAATATGAGCCTAACTTCACCCAGTGAGACTAAGTCCATCATTAAAAGAAGAAATCCCCCCTCATGATTTCATAAATAAATACCACAGTGATATACCAGCTTTATACACCATTTAGTTTAACAACATTTTACAATGAACTCATCACACCAGAATGCTGGATGTCTCAATACAGCCACAGAATACTAAGCAATAAGTAACAATCAAACCTTAGCAAAGTTTCTTTTGGTTTTGTTTTTTTTTTTTTTAATTAAAAAACCCCAAAACATCAAAACTTGAAGGCCTGGATTTTTCTTTCTTTTTAAAAATACAGTCATAATAAACTTGACACTCTTCCATTACCCTGCTCCAACGTGCAGTCCAAATGCAACTTCAAAGCCTTGAACAAATAAAGGTTATAGCCAAGAAGAATAATTTTCCATGTTGTGTTCATCCTTTCTTATTTAGGAATGAGACACAGTCCTGCTGTTCCCATAATATAACTCTGTGATGTTGATATATGTATAAAGAATGAAAGACAGAAAGCTAGCCTCTGACATGAATTTGCTCCAGTTAACCAAAGTGTCATAGAGACTTACATAATTGGGAAGAACTTTTGATGGTTTAATCCTTCTATTTTAATGAAGCTTTACCCTTGAGATGTTACTTAAAATCTGATTTGGCATTGGACCAGAAAGTACTCTGCTAATGCAGAAGAATAAGAAGTTCCATACACTGTAGTAGGAATTTCCTTGATACGTTTTCCTTACATAAACTTGACATAGATTTATAATATTGACACCCTGTAGAGAATGAAAGTAAAAATGCGTTTTTCATTTTGTCTTTTTAAAAAGGAATTAATCACCCCATTTTCAGAAGGAATGGGTAAGCAGGTCGTGCCATTAAAAACTCATCAAAAAGGTATCTGGAATAGTATATAACAACTAATTTAAGGCTGTTTCAAAAAACGAACAGACTGTATATCTAGATTTGCTAAGAGGACCAGCATTCTTCAAGAGCTGTGATAGAATATGTGTGAACGAACAGGTCTTCCCTCTTGCAGGCAGATGTCTGCCTACTAGAAGTTGGATGCTGCTGCCATATTTTCAGTTTGCCAATAGCAGATAATTCTATTTCTTGTTGATGATGTGTCATTTCTTTAAGCCCCAGAGTTGGGGGCTTTCTATATGATTTATTTTTTGCAAAAGATGAAGGTTAATGGAAGCCAAGCTTCTCATTCACACACCAATTTACATTTGAGAGAAACCAAGAGATCATCCCGATGGGCCAAAAAAAATTAAATTAAAAAAGCAATTATTCAGACTGCACATTCGGAAAGGCAATGTGTGTTAGTTTTGCAGCCATACATGCAACAGAAAATCATAGGTGCTACCATAAAACAGTTTCCAAAACCCTTAAAACTGGGATCGGCCAATAATCACAGTGGCAGACTGGTCCCTTTATTTATTTTAGGGGGAACTTCTATTCCTACCCATCAATGAGAATAGTAAAGCAAGAATCCAGCAGCAGCTTTGTTAGAAAGCTGCCTCTCATAGAATATCCCAGTATTTTTTTCTTTGTTTTGACTTCAACAAAACTAAAAATTTCCCATGAAATTCTATTTTGAAAATATTTGTATTATTTGTCTAGTGAAATGTGAATGTAAACTTAGTACTGTTGAATCATTCAATTCAGATTAAAATGTTATATTTCAATAAGTAAAATAGCTGTCCCTTTTGTATATTTACAATTCATTTAATTCTAACATTTTTACCAGAATATTTTAATTTCATTTTAGTCTGGGTATTCTACATTTACTGGCATTAAAATATGAAATGTTTTATCAAAGGAAACTATCTATTCTTCTTTTTCCTCTCAATACAGCTTCTCAACTCATCTGCTTTTTTTTTTTTTTTTGCTATTGAAAACTGTCAAAATTACCTTCACACAAATCATATAATTTTTTTAGATAAACTATCTCCAAAAAGAAACTATTCTGTTTGAAAGTCTGAATTGGTTCTAGGCATCAGGTGCCTGCTATGAAAACAACATGGAAACTTTTACCCTGCCATTGCTACACCCACCCAGTGCCAAAGATCAGAACAGCAGCATCACCCTGTAGACTTCCAAAGATAACAATGGCCTTCCCTGCAGGGAAAAAGCCACCAAGCAGATGAAGAGTGCACAGGTTCAGATCAAAAGTAACCAGAGGGGAAAAAGAATATAAAGAAAGAGGGCAATAAACACATGCCTGAAAAACCTACATTGTAGGTATCTCAAACTGCCTGAAGTTACTTAGAAAATTTATTGAATGCTGATTCTTCAGATAGGAACAGCAGAAGCTTAAGGTCTTTATTTAAAATATGTTGCATTTTAGTTCTTTAAGTAAGGATTTAAAGCATTTTATTAAAAATTAACACATTCTACATAACTTTTTATTTTCTGACAGAGGAAAGCAAGTATCATTCTAACAGCCTTGCAAACTGTACTTTAAAAGTGAAAGAACATGTATTTAAGCTGTGATCAGAAGTTTATGTCTCAACAATATAATATCTTTTTGTGTTACTGGGAGAGAATATCTTTGCCTCCATACAGGATGTACTAATTTGTAACTCCCAACCACAAAATAATGAGGTGGCAGAACAGAAGCAGCAGAAAAGACTGGTAAATTGGACTGCATGTTTAACTCCACCTCAGCCTACACACAGAATAGATGGAAAGAGACCTGTATTGTTCCCCTCTGGTTCATTCAATCAGCTTCCCTTATAGGTTAGTTTTATTATTTTTCACAGCTGTAAAAGTTCAAATATCCTATGAGCAAAAGAATGCAAGATTACTTGGAGGTATTAAAATGGAATTTTGGGATGAGTCATCCTCACTAAAAATTTCCAATGCTCCACCCCAAAGGTGATTCACCAAAACAAAAAGATGGATCACAGAGCTGTTGGCTAAAAGAGAAGTAAAGTTTTACTGATTTAGTCAAAACATTCACAAGTGGTCAAGTCTCTATTCAGTGTCGTTTAGCTTCAAGGGAAGGGATTTTGACTAAGATAATGAGACACAACTGAAAAAAGAATATTTTTATGTAATTTGTTATTATAAAATATATTCATAGTGTGAAAAGAGGAAATACTAAAATTCTCTCAGTTGCAACTTGAAAGTCATCCCACCTTTATGAAATTGCCTGTGAAAAATTTCAGATAATTTTCATTTGCTCTATTCCACCCAACTTCTTGAAGAATAAACTGAAAACTATCACAAGCTACTGTTTCTAGACACATGTAACATCAGTAAAACGGTAGTTTCATATAAACATCAGTAATACTGAGGTCTGCTCTATGAAATAACTATGTTGAGCTAACCTAAGCGAATAAATTAATCCAGTAGCTTGCTTTGATTTTCTGCCACCAGAATGGGAAAAGCAGTCACCAAGCAATAACCACATCACTGAACATTTTTCATTCCTGATCAGAGCACTTTTAAAAAAATTATTATTATTATTTGGGGGGGAAGAGGAAGGGGACACAAAAAACCCAACACCTAACAAAAAAAACCAAACCAAAATCCAAAACAAACTGAATACTGAAATTCCCACCACGGGGTCAACAACAGCACCTCAGGCTGTTTGCTAAGCTCCAAAGACAGATGGCTGAAGAGGTTGTAAGAATGACTTCAGGGATACTCACTGCTAAGAGATTCTCTCTTTTAGGAAAGAATATCCACCACTGCTGTTATTGTGCCAATAACATTTATATTAAACACACAACAATGGAAAGAAGCAAGGTCACTCCTCTGAATCACTGAACTCCCAAATGACTCCTATATAATTTTCATGACTGATGACTGAAATACTATGATTGCTTACTTGCTGTTAAATAGAAATCTGCAAAGTGACAACAAGAATGAACAGATATGAGTTTTGTTAATGAAACTTTGCATCATGCACCACCATTAAGCACTCCCTTGTATGGTATTTTCTTTTGACATACCTGCATGCACTTGCACATTTTACACACTTATCTATATAGTCACTTTTTAGATTATAAAGTGTGTATTTATACATAAACATGGAAAGCTTTCTATATGAATAAGCAGTGTTAATGTGCTTTGTTTGAAAAGTAAAGAGGTTAGAAAGTACCAAAATCAGATATAAATGTAAATACATGCAAATAAAAGTAATTTTTACTCCTTGCAGTGTTTGTAGTGCTTATCTCTGACATACTGAAGTGTACCAGACTTGTCAATGGAAAGCAACTCTTAATCAGGGAACTGCCTCAACTTGGACTTGTCTCACTCAGTCTGGAGATTTGCTGGTCTTTAAGTTTGTACTGCAATGCTAAATGTGCAAACATCAGCTAGTATTAGTGAACTGAAATCTTAAACCTAGTTTCACCCATGGAAAATGCCTCACAGAACTCAGGTGGATGAAGTTGTCAGATTTTAAATTTAGACTCCATGGCTTCTCTGGGAATTGCATGAGGAGCCAGTGCCACGTAATGCTTGGCCCTTTCTTCTGACAGCTCATCTAGAAAAACTACAAGAATCCTCCTCTCTGCAATTTGCCACCTGATTTCAAATTCCTAACTGCCAGAAAACTGTGGGCATTTTAAAGTGATGCTATGACCACACAGTGATTTAAGGAAAAAGCTATAGCCAGTTAAATCTATTCCCAGGGAAAAACTGAAATAAGATAACTGCTACTTAATGAATTACAACTAGAATTTATAGATATTTTCCACAATTTAAGACTCCTGAAGACTATAACAGACTGTAGATACAAACAACCTACAACAATCTCTCAGCTATTTCCATTACAACTAATATTACAATACTCAACAAATGATTTTGAAGTGTGTAATAGCTTCTAGTGTCTCTTCAGAATTTTGCTTGTTTCAATTGTAAGCTGTGCCAAAAATATTGTGGCAATGTACTTGCAAATAAGTATTAAATTAAGGACAAATGAGTGCTGAAGACAATTTTCTAAATTGTCAGTTTTACTTACGTGGACTTGTACTATTTTATTTCACTCCTTCCAATTATTTAATTTCTTCTCCATTACAAAATATTCTATACAAGTATCATCTGAATGTAATTTTTCTCTTTTTTTAAAAGTTGTTATTTTTCTCCACATACTTACAAGTGCCTGTCTGCATTAGTAAGAGGGTAAATACCTCACATCTTTAACACACGAGATTAAGAGATCTAAAGCATCACAACGTTTGGAGCTCAGCCTTTCTGAGTTAAAAGACTTCATCTAAGTGCGATGTTTTTAACACAGCCCTGTTGACTTTGGGCTATCTATGTTAGTCACCACACATCACATCATGCCCTCGAGATACAAGAGTTCCCCTCTGTGCATTGGTATTCCCAGCCTTTGCTTTCCTACCGCTGCTCTGCTTCCTGCTACATACAAGTTTCAAACACAATCCGCAAGGTTCCCTTTTTTAATCTACATTAGAAAACCCTTCAGCAGCAAATGATAATTAAAAAGAAAAAAATCAGCCTTATTAAAATATCTTAAAATATTATTTCATTTCAAAATTCTTCACCCCCCCAAGAGAAATACTTAGCATGAACACAAGATTGTCCTGTCACCTTCAGGCCCTGCAACAAGCAAAAAGGTACCATCCATCATCAAGCACAGACGGACCAGTCAGATCTCTTTTCCTTCCTCCTCAAATACTTTCAGTATGTAGCAAAATACCCTCAAAAGGGCTCATAGTGGAGATAACTGGATAAATTAGAGAAGCAGTGTATAACAAAATCAGTCAAGTATTCTAAACTACAAATATGGAGGGTTGTACCTAAGACCCACTGGCATCCCCCCAACCAGAAGCCCTACACAAATCCCATGAGTTTCTACAGCTGCCTGTGCACACCCTGATGGTCACCCCACTGCAGCAGAAAACCCTGTTCCAGAGCAGCAGGTCTGCAAGCCAGCGACCCCCCTTCCACGTTAAACTGGCAATAATCCAGCCTTGTGTGGCATCACATACAGAGACAGCATGATTCATATATTAAGGTCTCAATAAAGTTCTTAGAGATCAAAATGAACACCCTGCTCCTATACACCAGCCTGTTAATTAACTACTACACTAGGAAGTAATACTTCTAATTTGGCATACCACAATCTCTGTACAGGTAAAATTCCAGACTAATATAAGGAATTATTGGGAAATAAACTACTCAAATTCCAGAAAGAATAAATGACAAAAATTCTCATATAATAAAACTATAGTGCTTTGGTTCATGACCTTTTTTCCTTTTCTTTCACTCTAGATCCCTTTTTCCCCTCTCCTGATCTTCGGGCAAAGAAGGGAAGAGACCGGCGTGGTTGAGACAAGAGATGCTGGTCAAACTAAGGAGGAAGAGGGAGCTGCACAGGCAGTGGAAGCAGGGACAGGCATCCTGGGAAGAGTACAGGGATGCGGTCCGGTTGTGTAGGAATGAGGTCAGGAAGGCCAAGGTGCAGCTGGAGCTAAACTTGGCTAGGGATGCAAAGAATAATAAGAAGGGTTTCTACAGGTATATCAGCCAGAAAAGGATGGTTAAAGAAAGCGTACCCCCGCTGATGAGCGAGACTGGCAAGCTGGTAACAGCAGATGAGGAGAAGGCTGAGGTACTCGACACCTTTTTTGCCTCAGTCTTCACTGGCAGCCTCTCTCCTCACCCCTCCCGAGTTGATGGATGGCATGAGGG
>NW_009259035.1:3241170-3279518 GCF_000687185.1 Egretta garzetta | reverse complement strand
TTGTTCAGCCTGGAGAAGAGAAGGCTGCGGGGAGACCTGATTGCGTCCTTTCAGTACCTAAAGGGGGCCTATAGGAAAGATGGGGAAAATCTTTTTAGTAGGGCCAGCTGTGACAAGACAAGGGGTAATGGTTTTAAACTAAACCAGGGTAGGTTTAGACTGGACATAAGGAAGAAGTTCTTTACAATGAGGGTGGTGAAACACTGGAACAGGTTGCCCAGAGAGGTAGTGGAGGCCCCATCCCTGGAAGCATTCAAAGCCAGGTTGGATGGGGCTCTGATCTAGTTAGCGGTGTCCCTGCCCGCTGCAGGGGGGTTGGACTAGATAACCTCTAGGGGTCCCTTCCAACCCAAAACATTCTATGATTCTATGATGAGCTTCACTAAACCATTTGGAAAATCATTTTTCCCTTGAAATATCAATAACTGTAAAGTAAAAATAATTTTATGGGGAAAGGGACCCAATTTTATAGGACATACCTGTCAAAAAAACAAAAAACCCCCAAACAACCCCCCCCAAACCCCAAAAAATCCCACAACCAAGCCTAGGAAATTGTAGAGAAAGGCAAAAAATACCAAACTGCATTTTGTTGACACTGACCATCACTTTCCCTGATAAAAAATGAAAACTACAAGTTTTCCAAGTGCCCCTGAGGAAACTTACTTCACAGTTACCATAATTTGCCATCTGTAGTTTCCTTCTTTAATGAAGTCTTTAGAATAGACTTCTTTGCAGATGAGTAGGAACTGTTAACTCTTCATTGTGGGGGTTTTGACAACTTGTGCAAGCTCTACTAAATTAGAATTTTTTGCATATTAAAATGTAGGTTTATCCTTTCCTATATGAATCATTACACTCTGTTTGTTAGCCCGTTAGTCAGGAAGGATATATCAGTTGCACTTTAGAAGCCGCAGATTTTATTACTATCTAATGATACATTCAAACAATCTGCTACAACTGAGTACCCAGAAATTCACATTCAGGTATGCTATAATAATATAGGCATGACTGACACCTCACATATTCAAATTGTTCACATTATTAGATAAGACAAATTTAAACAAGTATGGAAAAGATTCTCTTTACTTAAAACTAAAGGCTGCTTCTGTATTTGGACAGTCAGGATTAAAATCATCACCTAATGCTTTATTGAATTACAGAAAAAAAAATATACTCTTAAAATATCTCAAAGACCATTTGACAAGTAGCATACATTACAAAAATGAATCACCTGCAATTATTTTAAAGCCTTATTTGCTTTCTAAATAAGCATCTGCACCAACTTGATGCTGAGCCGAGATCTATGTTCATTGCTATATATTGTCACCTCAACCTTTCATTCTCCATCTGTCTCATTCACCTCTTTCAAGTCTGTCATTACCTATACAAGGAGTTCTTTGAGGAATAGCCTGTAGCTAATACAGCAAACTAAAATGCATAATAACATATACAAGCAAAATATGAACAGGTGATATTGAGAATGATGTTGTTTAATATGTTTGTCATTGAATTGTTTGAGTCATGGTCACTTCCCTTTATTTTCATAGTTATAACCATTGGCACATTTGTGACAACCCTCATGTTGTACCTTTGTCTCATTTACCTACAGCATCTTCCTTATCTGCAGACTTAACAACCTGTTAAATCCACAGGCACTACAAAGTCATAAAATTACATGTAAGTAGAAAACCTGCTTCCTACACAGAAGTATTGATTTACTATATAGCCAGCATGCCTCCAAGATATCAATTAAAGGAAGAAAAGAGATAAGCAGCTAAATCATTGAATACTCCACTTTCCATCCATCAGTTCCTCTTTCCAATCGCACCTATATCTCTTTCACTCCCCCACCCCCATCTATATACTTCAACTCTTCCTTCCTCCTGCAGTGGTGATCATGCTTTATGAAGGCTTAGACTAAAATCTGCACAGCTGTGTATATATTTATAGCCCAAGTTAAAGCCATATACTGGCTGTTTAGGAGGAAGAGTGGTTTGTCAGACTAGCATAATGCAGGTTGAGAACAGGAACATAAACGTGGAGTGAGATGGGAAATGGAAAAATTCATCAACTTGCACAATCTCACTCTGTAATATATCCAATCATAGCCATAAAGCTAATAAAATTTAAATGGAAATACACAAAAAAATCACAGATATTTAAAAAAAAAAATATGGTCAACCCTAGAAAGCAGTAGCTCTGTATTAAAAACACAACCATTTTCTTCCTTTAATGAAAGCTGTACATTTATGCAAACAGCAGATATCATCCAACTGCTTTATATTTACAATTGCTGCAATATAACCTAATAGCTAGTCAAATATGAGCCATAAAATATTCAATAAGTAAATAGTTCCATTGCAATTTTTAAGCAGTTGCATTTAATAATACTCTTTTCTTGATTTATGCTCAAGATATCAAGACATACTTTCAGTGTTATCAGTATTATACTAATGGAAACGTAATTTACCAAAACAATTTAAATATAACATCGAGCTTCAGAATACAGTCTTGTAAAATACAATGTCAGAAGCAACCTTTTATCTGTGCCATTTCTTTTGATACGCTATGTATAATGAGATCATTTATAAAGTTCTAGTTTTACAGCCACTTTTCATACCAGTATTTTCATTGACATTAGTAAGTAAACCTGAACTTTCAGCAAGATGTTACCTTTTTGACACCATATGCTTGAATTTCAATTAATGCCATGTGAATGAAAATCTACTTATCATTTTCCTTTCTTTCCTCTTGCCAGCTACAATGAGAGAACACTAAAGAATATAAGACAGCATAAGGTGTGAAGCTTTACCCAAATTTCAGTTTCAGAATATTCCATTTGATTGCCCAATTCCCAGTAATTTTCAACTTCCAGAATTTACGACCACTGTATTTCAATATATGCATGCTGTCCTAAAAGCATGGAGGTCAGATGACTGAACTCCATAGAAAATGCTGGTTAAATCCCAAAATTGTTCTCCTGCATGGAAATAACACTAACACAGTAAGAGACGAAGGAAGGTTTATTTACAGTGAGGCAGAAAAGGAGACTTCTTTCCCTTTTTTTACTGGGCTCAGACACTGAACGTGCTAGCCCTGGAATTCCAATCAAAACTGAAGCAAACTTCTAAATGAAATATAGCTTGAATACAGAATGTATTAGACTTCGAGAAAATAATGTCATCTTGGTCTTCCTCACAGAACCTAACACCATCTCTGCACAAGGGGAGAGTGGGGACAATTGCACAGCTTGCATACTTGCAACCAGGTCATGGTATATTCCCCCATACTTTGCAACGTGAAGTGCTTGAGTAACCCAGAGCAAAATCCAGCTTGACTTAAAAAGCACTTACTATGCTTGAGTAAAAAATACTGTAACTTCACATTACATTGAGCAAATCTAAGTCTCAGTGTTAACTCAAATATCTGCATAAGACTGAGAAAAGGGGAAAAGTACAGAAGAAATAATTTAGGTTAATCGTTCTTTCAAATATCTAATCATGAGAAAAACTGTATTCTGCAAAACAGCAGCTGCCCCAAACTCTTACTAGTGCTTGAAAGCTTCACCATCCTATTGCACTTCCTGTAAAATCTTCAGGTTAGCATATCTAGGGGCTACTGTTGGTATACAATTTATAGACGTTTTGTAGATAGAAGTTAGAAACATTTATGGAAGTTACATGTAGTATTGCAACAAGGATTACATGATAAAATAATAAAATAATAAAATTATTTTAAGAAGTCAAATATCAAAATAGAGTTTTATAAAAATTAAAAAGATTATATAAAATCAGGGGAAAAACAGAACACAATTTTCTCCAGTGCTGTAATCACATCCCACATTTTTCTTCTTATACTCTCTTTCCAAGTGAACAAACAATAAATTTTTCCGTAGGGGAAAGAATATACATTAAATATACTCAGCAAAAAGAGGTACTTCCATGGTAAAATACAGACCAGTGAAAAATATTGTGACTTTTATGACAGGAAGTTCTATAATTATGTCTTCATTTCAATGTTAATAGATTTTCTTGTTCTAGAGTATTTTGGTTTCCCACAGAGTCTTCCTTCACAAGCCCTCTCAATTCACAATTCATGTCAAACAATGTAATTTCCTGTTTTGTGTAGCAAAGTGTAAGTAGATCTATAAATCAAGACCTACGCAAGTAAAATTAGAGCTTTCCACGTTAGCATAAAATCATAGCAAATTGGGCAAACCTCTGTATTAACTTTTCCCTAGCTCATTATTTGTAATAACAGCAGCCAATTTAGAACCATGACAAAGTGGAAGTACATGTCAAATACAAGTACAATGCTCTGTGAACTACATATACATATTTGACAGGAGTATGTTTTGAAGATTTTTAAAAGATTCAATTAACCTAAAGCTGATCACCTTCCAGTTCAAAAAGAATCAAAAAGTACTTTCATGCTTCGGAAAAATTAAGTGAAAAGGACACCTTGAACAGCTAGATAGTTCCCGAAGCAACCCAAGCTTTTATTAAGCCATCACTGGGGGGGGGGGGGGGGGAATATCACTGCCCTATTGCCATAAGGAGAACCTCTAGCATACCTTAAGCACAGAGAAATTTTTTTCAACAAAGAATCCAGAGCAGACCATTAAAAGAAAATCAGGGAGCAACTGCTTGTAGTAGGCTATTGAGGCATTTTTGTGTGGTATGCCAGTCCTTTTCTAAGGACTCAATCATGCTAATTGTCAAGTACATCCTGCAGGGCTAAGTACCCCCAGTTCGTTTGGATTTGCACCTCTTAACTGGGATGTGGCTCTCTGCCTGCTTCAGAAATACATGGCTGTTCAAGAGCAGTGTACAAGAACAGCATATGAAACATGTAAGAACCCAAGGAGAAAGACTTGGGAATCCTGCTGGA
Source organism: Egretta garzetta (assembly GCF_000687185.1). Taxonomy (NCBI): domain Eukaryota; kingdom Metazoa; phylum Chordata; class Aves; order Pelecaniformes; family Ardeidae; genus Egretta; species Egretta garzetta. Next base: position 3,274,628 of record NW_009259035.1, on the reverse strand, counting down.
CAAGAAGGTGAACATGAGCCAGAAATGTGCCCCTGCAGCAAAGAATCCTCGGCTGCATTAAGTAGGACATTGCCAGCAGGTCAAAGGAGGCAAGAGCCCTCACGTCTGCTCACCACTGGTGTGCGCAGTCCAGTTCTGCACTCCTCAGTACAACACTGACACAGGCATACTGGAGAGAGTTCAGCAAAGAACCTCAAGAGAAGGCTCACCGGGATCTTCCGGATGTGCATAAATACCTGATGTTGGCCAGTAAAAGGATGGAGACAGTCACTTCTCAGTAGTATCCAAAGAAAGGATTGAAGGAAACGTGCACAAATTGAAATACAGGAAACCCCATTTAAACATAAGAAAACATTTGTCCATTGTGAGGGTGATTGAAACCTCTGCACACACATTGCCCAGAGAAGTAGCGGAGTCTCCATCCTTGGCAATATTCAAAACCCAACTGGACGCGGTCCTGAGCAACCAGCTCTATCTGACCCGGATCTGAGCAGGGGGTTGGACTAGACAACCTCCACCTTCTATCCCCAACCATTCTTTGACTGCGTGTGATACTTTGAAATCAATGAAAAAATTTTTAAGGACTTCAGATCCTATTCTTTACAGCCTTGTATTTTCACATTTCTGAAGTAGGCCTTAGAAAAGTAATTTTAAAAATCAAAGCCTACAAGATTATTAGTCTACAAACCTTGCTTGCAGATTTTTGCACACTCTTCATTTTCTTAAGATGACCTGTAAAATTACTCCATACTTTCACATGCATCTAAAGTACTAAACACCATAATTTTAAGGTCTCAATGTTCACAAAACTAAGATGCCCATCCCTTTCTTGCCTCAATAGGGAAACACATTATGTTAATCAATCACTCCTATTTCCGCCTAAAGAGAAACAGTAAGTGCTAACAGGAGAGAGTGCATCAACTGGTTTTACCCTTTGACACAAAGTACTTTGTTGGACTTTAAATGGCAAGCCTGGCTTTTAGTCATTTGGCTGCTCTTGGCCTTTTTTACTGTCAACAGTGACACTGTTTGACAGTTTTGTCTCAGAAAGCAGCTGATTCTTCTTATAAGCAAGAAACTCATTCAAAGCACAAGATTAATTTAATACAATATGTATACAGGAATATAAACAATCATATAAATGTCCCATAACCAGGACAATTCCTGGAATATGGCTGGGGTGGAGGAGGTGTAATTGCAGAATATGGGGGGGGAAGCGTACCCAGCACTGTTTGTTTTTTTTTTAGTTTTACACTCCCAGAAATGGAATTCTCACCTGCTGGAATGGAATAGAGAGACAGCATTTCTCCCTTCCTGAGCTCCCGCATACTGAAATCAGTTATATTTTGGTTTAGTGATCAACTGCTGTAATGCATATTGCTATTTGTTTCCTTTTGCAACACAAAGGGGACTACTTGCTAAAAAAAAAAAAAAAAATCTGCAGAGTCAGAGGAGTAAGGGACAAAAGTGCTAAGAAATTACACACATTTTCCAATCTGTCAAAAATAGACCTTTTAATTTGCAAATGCCAATATGCACAAAAACATCTAACTAGGAAGAAGAACATAAACACAAGCTTGTTATGGATAATGAACTGAAATTGCCCACTGTGTAAATAGGGCAATACTGCTGAGTCAATACAGCGTTGGTAGAGTGAATAACACATGCTCCACACTTACGCATCATTTTAAAGCTCTCAGAAAAAGACTGCCCTGCAAACCAAAGAAAGTCAATTTAGATATACTGGCTTACCGGTGATGGCTATTGTGAGCTCTGTCTAAGGCTCCTGAATTAACTCCTGACCTCAAAATTGATTCAAACCATAATCCTTTATGAGTCCATTTGAAAGCACCTCCCCTCCTCCTGAGTGGGTTTAAAAGTGTCCTACAAAATTATATTAAAAAAGAGAAACAACTTTAGATCAGGTAAGAACAAATAATCAGAAATCAGGATCAGTAAGAAAACCAAGCACTACAGGCATTACAAGCAGGAATTTCTCTTTCAAAAAGAGTAGCACTCATTTTCTGAGCAAGTGACTCTGTTCCATCTTCAGAGCCCTACATGTTAACAGTGAGTAGTTCTATGAACATCAGTGCCTCCAGGATGGTGTGGCCACTTATTGTTCAGTGACAGCAAACATATGCAACTGAGTATCTTCCTTTCAAAACATCCCCCTCCTCTCCAACAGAGAAACTCTTCGCTGAATAGTTTGTACCTGGAGTTAAAGCAAGGCTAACACGCAGACTAAGTTCTGCATGAACTAACCTATTCCTGAAGGGTATTCTTATAACCTTTGCCACCACTATAAACTGAAAGGTGATTCAGCTAAGACTCACTGACCATGTTTTGCAAGGCAGATCAGTTACAGTAAGTCTTAAATAGGACAGAATCTGTCACAAGCACACTGTACCATGTCTGTACAATCTCCAATAAAGACAGAAGAGAGAGAAGGCAAACAAGAGTAGTTACACACAGTAGTACTAAGATTTCCAAGTGTGCAAGTGAACTTGGTTACGTATTTCTGTAAAATATCTAGCACTTCAAAGGATATTAATCACTACAGGAATGATACAGCACCTCTGAAGTTCTTGGAAACTGAAAAAATGAACTCAAAAAACCTGAAAAACAACTGGTTATGCTAATGACTGCTGAGGTCAAGTGATTTGTAGCATCTGGTTAAAAACAGTACTCAGTATGACTGATCTACAAGTACTGGCTTTATAAGAAATTAAGTTTTTATTCACAGTGGCAAACACCTTTTCCAAATGTTGCCTAAGAGAGTGTCTCACAGTGCCAACTAAAAAAAAGTAATTGCTGACTTTTCTGTTGGTTTTCTAAATTTCTAGATAACCATGACCTGCTTAAAGGTGCATTCTTTCATGTCATTTAAAGCCATTATTTAATCTTCTCTGTTACACCATACCCCAACTTGTAAGCCATTGGAGAACATAAACATTACATTAAGAATCGAAGTTCAATACTCTACTAAGTTTTAAAGCAAGAAGATGCTACACTTCTACTACTTGTTCACTAGAGGTGATAAGAGGAATGTCATGCCTTGACAACTTGATGGGGAAAAAAAGTGAGAAATACAAGCAAAATCTTTGTTAAAGGTAGATAATAAGTCAGCGACAAGGTACAAGTCTTAATTTGCAAGTGAATGTCTTATCTACTAAGCCATTGTTCCTCGTAGTGATAATACTTAATATGCAGTGTTGTAAAAAAATATAAACGCTTTCACAGTTAATTCACTCTACCATACTACATTTAAAAAAAAAAAAAAAGAAAAAAAAAAAAGCTGTGTGCCATGTCTCAGCATCATCATAATCCTGCCCAAGCAGATAGAACAAATTGGATAACTTCCTGAGACTTTTCCTGGTCTACCCTTCTATGGTTTTTTTGTGAACAGGTTGCAAGACACACTGTACAACAAAGTACAAATGAATCAAACAATACACTATTGTTACAGAAATAAATATTACACAAAGAGCCTCATGAAATTCAACAAGGGCAAAGCAAAGTCCTGCACCTGGAACAGACTGACCCTTTCTACTGGTACTGCTGGGTCTACATGCCAGGTTAAGAGCTTTGCTAAGAAGGATCCAGGGGTCCTCATGGATGTTTGGCAAAAGATGAGCCAGCAGTGGACTCTGGAATAAATGAAAGCTGGTAGCATATTCAGCTATAACAAGAAAGATTACAGTAAACTTGAGCAAATCCACTGGACGGCCACCAAGATCATAGAATCATTTAGGTTGGAAAAGACCTTTAAGATCATCAGGTCCAACCATTAACCTAAAATTGCCAGGTCCACCATTAAACCACATCCCTAAGCACCACATCTTTTAAATACCTCCAGGGATGGGGACTCCATCACTTCCCTGCACAGCCTGTTCCAGTGCTAGATAATCCTTTCGGTGAAAAAATTCTTCCTAATGTCCAATCCAAACCTCCCCTGGCACAACTGGAGGCTGTTTCGTCTCATCATATCTCTTGTCACTTGGAGGAAGAGACCCACACCCACCTCACTACATCCTCCTTTCATGTGGTTGCAGAGGGCAATAAGGTCTCCCCTCAGCCTCCTCTTCTCCACACTAAATAATCCCAGTTCCCTCAGCCACTCCTCAAAAGCCTTGTGCTCCAGACCCCTCACCAGCTTCCTTGCCCTTTTTTGGACACACTCCAGTGCCTCCATGTCCTCCTTGTAGTGAGGGGCTCAAAACTGACCACAGTACTTGTGGTGCAGCCTCACCAGTACCGAGTACAGGGGGACAATCACTTCCCTAGTCCTGCTGGCCACACCATTCCTGATACAAGCCAGGATGCTGTTAGCCTTCTTGGCCACCTGAGCCCACTGCTAGCCCATATTCAGCCGGCTGTCGACCAGTATCCCCAGGTCTTTTTCCACCATGCAGCTTTCCAGCCACTCTTCCCCAAGCCTGTTGCGCTGCATGGGGTTATTATGACCCCAAGTGCCAGACCAAGTGTGAAAGGTCTGTCCTCAGACACTTTAAAGCCCTGGACAAAATGGCCTGAATTTAATGCTGACTGTGCTTTGAGCAGGACCTTGGACTAGAGACCTCCTGAGAGGTCTTCTGACCTGACTGATTCTGCAATTTTACATCACGAAACCAAAGAGATATACAGAAACTCCTTAAAAAGCACAACAACAAAATCCTTTCTGCATGATTATTTATATCACCCTTGTACTGCTAATGAAGCTGTCCTTTCAAATGTCTGAACAACCTATTCAGGGATCAATGTATTTGCCTATACTACCATCAAAACAGGAGAAGAGAGTTGCTCATTTCTCTAGCGTTGTTTAGTGTGGAGAAGCAATTTAGCAAAAGCATAGTTAATGTTGTACGAAGAACAGAAGCACCTGAACCACCAGCAAATACAGGCAGCGGGTTGAATTTCCTGCCAACTTTCACATGCTATGTAGCTTGGTTACCCTCTGGAAAGAAAGAGTCTAACACAAAAATACATCTCCTTACTTGAAAGGCTAATAAAACAACAAGTAAACTAAATAAGACAAAACCCCACAACTTTTATTTCACCCCAAACTATGACTTCTTTTCTTGTGGGAATGCAGGAACGAACAGATTGGAAAAGACAGGAAGTAAACTTTGAAATGTTCATTTTAAGGAAAACTGGGTTTCACCTCTTTCTAACATTTAGCTCCAACTGCTACAACAGTTTTTTTTTTCCAGAGCTGCTTCCAATACTGCACAAGTCAACACCATATCCACAGAATTCCCCAGAGCACATATGTGGGTATTCTGTAGGAAGATAATACACCCCCATTATTCAAATACAAAAATACTAAGGTTGTCCTCAAAATTTGAGATGAGTTGAGTTATTCCTGAAATGTACCAAATCACTTGGGTTTTCTTCCAGTGTTCTAAGGTTAGTTACACATGGTAATTCAAGCAATGACAAAGAAAAAAAATATTCTATATACAAGCAGTAATTTATCACTGAAAACAAAACAATAAGCTTCACAGAAGTATAAATGAATGCCTTGTCCTGACACTGGCTTCCCTGCAGCAAAATGCACTCCACAAACACACAAACCTACTGATTTCATATGGTGTAATAGTCCTATCGACTTCAAATATCCTCCTTATTCCTACTTTGCTGATTTTCAGGGGATCATCCAAGGGATCTTCTCATCCCAGGAAAAAAAAAAAAAAAAACCAAAAACAAAGCCACCTAAAACCCCAAAACATTTTCTCTGACACTTGATGAACACTGTTCCCACCAGAAATCAAAAGACAGCATTTACCCAGCAGAAGCCCTGCATTATAAGGAGACTGGAGTGCAGTAGCTAAAAGATGTCACAATATCATCGTGCTTGCATGGTAAAAAGGAAAAATAATAAAAAAAAGAAATATATAAACAATCATTCTTGAATTACTTCCACAAAACATTACCATTAAAAACTACTTTCTGGTAAGAACTCCCACTTCAGAACAACAAATATAATTTTTATGCATATTCTCCTGGAAGGACTTCCTCCAACTCCTCAAAAGAGAAATATAATTCTTGTGCTGCCCCAAACACCAATGTTCCTTTTCTCAAAAGGAATAAATGGCCAAGCATATTACTCTAGAGTTTAAGGTCTGGGCTGTTTCATGCACTTAAAATTAGGTAGTTGCTTAAACACTGCTAAATTAGACACAAAGAGGTAAAAGTGAGAACAAAAGTCTCACTTTCAGTCTAGGGCAATGCGCTTGGTTATATATTAGTTAGGCTCACTTATTTTCTAGGCTGGGGTGCTACTGAGATAAAAGTTCCCCCCGAGATCTCTTGCAGCGACTATGAAAGCCACCGTTTTCTACACCGTATTTATTTCCCATGCTTCTGCTGGGCAAGTAATGAAGAAAACCGATTTCCAGTAAGCTTTATCAAAAAGCAATCCAAAGCCCAGCACTGCTATGAGGAACAAAATTCTATTGATTAAACAGAAAAATCATTCTAATAATAACCTGATACACACTTAATTGTGACTCCTTTCTTCTGTACAAAGCAGAGGGGAAAAAAAAAAAAAAAGAGAGAGACAAAGATCTGGTAACAGGAGAAAGACAAGAGATTGGAGCAAATATAGGCCAAGCTACAATTTAATTCTAAAACTGGCATTTGAAAGTCCCAGTCAGATCAGAACACATTTTTCATTCTCAGAAGATGGTAGGTGATACATTCAAGGTACCACCAAGTATAACTAACCTCACTGTATTAAGATCAACAATGACAGTATATGAAATCTCATTTAATTTAGCTTAACGCTGTCCTTAATCCAACTGCAACTCTGCTGGCAAATTTCTTTGTTTTGCAAATTTCATATATAAAACTGAAGGTAGAGGAAAAGGTTTGAGCAAAACATTTTCTGAGGACAGGTTGTAGCAGAGCAGAATTGAATTTGTGGCCAACATTTCTCCTAACCAAATGTTGCATTAAACTGAGGTAGTACGCTAACCAAACAGCTCTAGGAACAGCCATTTGATAGCAAATACTGTCTACTTAGTTTTTTATATCCCCTTTAGAAAAAAGGAAGCATTATATCACACTATCTACAAATACCATTGGAAGGGGACTAGGTTTTCTTCTCCATGTCTTTAGGGAACTGTAATCACAACGTGAAGAAACAGAAGAGCTAGGCAGAGAGGGTGTTGGTATGAACTCCAAAGCGCATTCCTAGCATTGCACTACCTGCCCGTGCAAGATATAAGACCAGGTCTAAAGAAGACAACTCAGAAACTTGAAACATTGGCCCAGATATTGAAAGCAGTACCAAACTGACTCATTTGGGTGGCTACGACTTATACATAAAGAGGAACAGAGAAGTCTGTCTTGCCTTGAGAAAAAAAATCTTGGGGAAAAAAAAAAATGCAGTTAAAGTGTGTAGACTCAGTTTGAATGCTTGGACTAAAACAGGAGAGGTTCTTTTTGAGGTCACTTAAAAAGGGGCAAAGAACCAAACTGAGCCAAAATAGGCTTGAGTAAGTGATTTAAACTCCTATAAGAACTTAAACTTAATTCAGCTCTAATCTAGGTAGAGATGTTAATTACACAGCTGAGGCAAAGCAGTCAGAGGATGGTCACAAATGGCAAATTTGGCATCTGAAGAATGTTTCTGGCACAGGCAGGGGAAGTAGAAGCAGGAAAGAGCAAATAAGCTTGGCTTGTATACTATTCCAACATGCCAAGGCCAAATACATCTTTTGTGAAAATGCCTCCATTCCTCCTATTAATTTAAACACCAGTTGTGCCATTTACCAAAGTGCTCAAATTCAATCAATACCATGTTTTGGTCATGCAGAGTGATGGCTGGAGTGCCTTACATGCCCTTGGCATAAAGTCAGAAGCCACTGTCCCACCAAGTCTTACTTTGCCTTGACAAATAATGGTACAACTAGAGATGAAATTATATAATAACTAAGTTCACATTCTGCAGCAAAAAGGTCAGTAAGCTAGGTATCAATAAATTCATTTCAAGAAATAGTTTGGACTCAGACCCAAATACCTCTGAACAAGTATCAGAGTCAAGCATCTGCTTGATACATGCCAACATAATAGTCAGCATTTTTGGAAGGACTCACTTCCATTTTTATTAATGTGTAAACAACATAGGTAGTATAAGGTCTTTTACTAGGAAAAAAAAAAGGGGGGGGGAGGGGGTTCACATACCAAACTGAGGCTGAGAAATATCTAATTGGGGTTTTTTTCCCCAGGACTTGCCTGCCTCTGCAGCGTTCACCAACGGACTTATCTCTCAGACAGTGAAATAAATAGCACCTGGGAATGAAACTCACTTACCATAAATAAGTTGTGACAATGCTCATATAAATGAGCTGACTCAGAGGATGTATTCACATTACACCTTCCTCCCTTCTGCACCAGCAGAAACTGTGTCCTCACAGAGAAGTCACCACAAAAAAAACCCCTAAGCTGTACCTCAAAGGATCCTCCTCTGCTATTTTTACAAAGCAGAAATCATTTTACATGGACCGAATGAAAAAATGGTGCGTACCATTTGACCAGTGTGTTTCTATTCCATTCTGTCTTCATGCAGCAACACCCACTTTTTAGATGATCTCTTACTTTCTGAATAGGAGTTGGAAATAATTTATAGCAGGTATGTGCCCTTAGAGAGGCCTTTCTACCACATGCCATCCATGAGGTAGAAGATGAAGCTCAGCTGCTGTGATTTTATCAGTTATTGAAAATTTGCACATTATTACAAATACTGTTCTGTTCTACGAGGAGCAAGTCATGCTTACTTTCTTTAATTGTAAAGTGGATAAATTCCTGCAGCAGCAAAGCGGATAGGAATGGTGCAAGGTAATTTTACACTAAGTAACATTCATCATGAAACTGTTAACAGAGATGACAGTATCCAAGTCTCGTTAATTACTTGACTGTAAAACTTTAAGAGCTTAAAGTTGACAAGTGTTATCAATGGAACAGACATAATTAATTCCCTAGGAAGGAAAAGTAAACAACACTTTAAAAAAATGCATACTTCAATGTAACAATGCAAATGTTGTTTTTCAAAATTCTACCTCTTCCTTCCCATCCTCTCAGAGAACAGAAAAAGTCTGCAAGAGTTATAACATTTTAACAGTGGAAATAAATGGAAAAGTTAACTTTCCAAGACTTCAACCACAGCAAATATGAGGTATGAAACAATATTTAGAACTAAGAAAAATGTTATTATAGGGAAAGGTCTGTAACTATAGTTCAAATAAAGTGAGACCAATTTCTATTACTACTAAATAGTTACTTGTTACTAACTACTAAAAAACAGAACAACACAGAAAAGGAAAACCAACAAAATAGGATTTTCTAGGTATGCCACATATTCTCACATGGCTTTTAGCTTTAGTAAGCAAGAGGTGAAGAAAACATTAAAATCCATTATTTTTACTGGGTTTTGATTTTGTCCAAGACCTCTAAGCGACAAGACCCAATAACATACTATAAAGGAGTTTGTGGAAATGGAATTAATTAAAGCAGCAATATTTTTAGAGACGCTGTGAGAAAAACAGAAGGCAGCTCTTGCTGTTAGCAAACTAGTGACACAGGATTTTTTTTTAAATAGCAAATATATATTTGAAGAATAATACAGTGTTTTAAGTAAGCTATCAAGGGCTAAGTTTCCCATAACAGAAGCAAATCTCATTGTTTGCAGTGTGTATTTTTTAAGGACAAATCAGAAAAAAGGTCCAGTTTTAACTTTTTACATAATAAGGTATGACAGAAGAATATTCTTCACAGCTTGTATAGGAATAAAAACGTACTGTCAGTTTTTCTTCCTCTTCCCTAATTTTTTCTCCTACTCTATAATATACCATATTGGCAAATGGAGTTAAGAAAAGCTCCTATTCCTTTCTCTTCTCTTACGTCTTCAGAAAAGAGCCTGACTTTTTAGGAGCCTCCTCACACTGCGTGGAAGAGGCCATCTATTTCTATCTCTGCTGGTTTTGGCTGGGATAGAATTAATTTTCTTAACAGTAGCTAGTAGGGAGCTATTGCTTGGATTTGTGCTGTGTTGATAACACAGGGATGTTTTCATTACTGCTGAGCAGGGCTTGCACAGCATCAAGGCCTTTTTTGCTGCTCACCCTGCCCCACCGGCAAGTGGGCTGGGGGGGACACAAGAAGTTGGGAGGGGACACAGCTGGGACAGCTGACCCAAACTGACCAGAGGGATATCCCATACTCTTTCCTGGAGATGGCTGCACACCCGCCCTACCGATGGGAAGTCATGAATGAATTCCTTGTTTTGATTTGCTTGCATGCACGGCTTTTGCTTTACCTGTTAAACTGTCTTTATCTCAACCCACGAGCTTTTCTCACTTTTACTCTTCTGATTCTCTCCCCCATCTCACTGGGGGGAAGTGAGCAAGCGGCTGCGTGGGGCTGAGCTGCCGGCTGGGGTTAAACCACGACACCATCCTACACATTTATCCCACTTAAATTTTCAAGACACATTCAACAGAGCTTTGAAAATTCATTGGGTTTTTTCTGTCTATTATCAAGCTCACATTATCAATCATGACTACGTAATCATGGAACTGAGCTCCTGAGTCCTGGTCCTCTAATTTTCCACACTTAGAAACCATCTTTACAAGCAAGTCAACTAGCTCACTCTGAGATAATTTTGCTCCAAGTATTATTTCCCATATGTAGTATAGACATTATATTTCTTTTGACCCCCCATGCACATGCAGAACATTTTTTCCAACACTTTCCCAGTGAGCTCTGTGCCTTCAAACACTCTCACGCTTCTTTATACCAAGTCCCATGGTATGTAACACCTACAAGTTCTCTTGCTTCAAAATACAACTTTAGTAGACTGAAACACAGGCTTCGCATTATTTCAGTTAGTCTGTACCAAAACCAAACAGAAAAAAACTACCCAAAAAACACCAGAAATATTCATGATTATAAAGCAATGTAGAGATTACCAAGGGCAAGCTCTGTAGTGTTCCCATTGCAGTAGGACCAATCAGGACAAAGGCAACTTTACATCTGGTTTGGGAGTCAGCCGCAGTGTGGGCTTAGTCAAAGAGGATGGTAACAGCTGACAGTGCATTTCATTAAGAACCAAGGTAACAAATTACTAGCAGATGAGAAAATCACTAATCCATTTCCCACGGTTAGTAAACTTTAACTTTTTCAGACTCAAAGGGACAAAAATTAAGGCTGAACTGTGAGCAGTTATAAGGCAACATAAAAGCCGTCTGAATCACTCAGCTGCTCCTAGCAAGGTATTCCAATAGATGGATTACCTAAAACTCATAGTAATTTGCAGGAGGCAATACTGGTTTTGAATGACAGCTGGACTCACAAAAGCTTTGTTTCATCTTGATGCTATTTTATCCATAACTTTTGCTGGCAGACAGAACAAGACAGATGCTGATGAATGCAAAGGGCAAAGAGAGAATGATCCTTCTTCCTTTGCCTTTGCATCTCCTTCCTCAGGCTGTTCTTGCGACACATCGTGTGTTTTAAACATCAAAGGTTCTTTCTAGGCCTGCAATGACAATTTTGAGACAGAAAATACAAAACTAGCACAAGCAGAATTGTAAGGAGTATATCTTTGCCCTTCTCCTGCATATTTTTTCCCAGAGCTTTCACGTATGCCAATGTTGCATGTCATGAAGGACTATATTGAATGTCATAGTGCATGACAGAGTTATATAATTTTCACATTTGGAAAAGTTGCTGTGCCTGTGGCATGAAGTCTTTTTTTTTTTAAATCAGTATACATCTAATACAAATTTTGAATAAAAATTATTATTTACACGGAATGCTGTCAGCAGCATACATACCCTGATGCACAGCAAATCGGCATGATGGTTGGCGTTGAGAAAGAGTAGTTAACTGATTATAGCTGGAAATTAAGGTTTAGGATTCCTGGATTCTTTTTCTAGCTGTGCCACTGATTATTTTACAACTGGAGTCTACAGTACCTTACAATATTGCAAAGAATCCTGAGGCATAACTAATATTTATAGCATAATTTAAGGCACCAGGTGAAAGGCATATTCATCAAGACAGAATATGACAATTAAAATTTGCTAGTTAAAAAAAAAGTCATTAGTGACATAAATATTCAGGGTAAGTGTGAAGCGACCTGGGCTTATTGTTTCTGAAGGAAGTCTTCTGGATCATGCCAGCTGAAGATCTGCCCATGGCATTTGGAAATGTACGCCAGTAGTTTTTCATAGAATCATAGAATAATTCAGATTCAAAGGGACCTCAGCAGGTCATCTGGTCCAACCTCCTGCCCAAAGCAGGGTCAGCTATTCTTTAATCTTTAATAAAAAGCCATTTATCATTCCCTCAGAGTTAAGTTATCAAGAGCATCATGAATTGTTTAGTAACCTGATTACAGTGACAAACTAATCAAGCCTGAATTTTGCTAATCCAATTACAGTACCCTCAAAGAACTCAACGCATGTTTGGATGCACAATGCAGTCAGTAGCAATACAGGGCAATTCATAACATTTTGAAGATAAAGACAGCGTGGTTTATTTAGCACTGACTCTGTTAAGACAGTGTAGACATAGGCATTCTCTGTTAAGGAGCCAAAGGTTTTAACACTGTGTTAAGTGTATATAATGGGAGAGAATGCTTACAACAGGTCTTCTATGGATGGGGAGCCAGAGCACAGGCAGCCATCGGGAAGGAGGAACATTACTACAGGTCTGAGAGTAAGGGTGCACTTCACCAACAGTAGCTCACGATTTATACACCGGGGCACACTGGCCACAAACAGCACAATTGGCCACAACTCAGAATATGTACACTCTGTGTACTTTGGGAATGGCTATGAATGATGATCTCTCTCATCTGATCTACTGTGTATATTTATTTTGGGGAGGAAGAACAACAACAGGAAGAAAACTGAAGCTATCATCTTGTCTCATTACTCACAGAATTCAATCCACGCAAACCTTCTTTTTTACCTCAATGTGTCATATATCCCATAACATCAGTACTATTCTGGTGTTTCAGGAAGACAAATAATATTATTACCAGAGAGAAGTTATGAAGACACTGCTTCTGTAAAGATTTTTCACATTTACTTGCAAGTTAACATATGTTAAGTCTTTGCCCACCCAGATTCCTCTGACAAGACTCTTCAGCTGGCATAAATCACCACTGCCCTATTGCCGATTTCTACATTTTAAATTATTCGTCTCACCAATACTTTCACGTGCTGCTTATATAAAATTGCTTTTGTCCTTCAAAAGAGAAGAAAAAGATGACACAAACTAATGGATGATGAAAAATGGCTTCTTTGAACTGACATTTCAATTTATTCTCTAATCCTGCAACCACTGGCGATCTAAACAATTGTAACCTGATCACAACAAGCAACCATGGATCTCAATCTAACAGGAATACTAGTGGAACTACACATATTTACTATGCACATTTCATAACAACTAGGGCTTTTGTACAAATAGGAACTGAGATATTTCTTACATTTTATTTACCAAAACCAGGAGTTAAAAAAACCCCAAGTTTAAAGTAAGATACAGAGTTGCAAGGTTCGATTTAATCTACAGTTACATATAGGCAGAAAGTTCAATGCATACTAGCCAAGATAAAGAAAAAATGCAGAGAAGCAATCTAAAAATGGACCTGCTGCATGCAGACACAAGATAGAGATTTGTGTGCGTTAGCAGAAAATTAAATACTTTACCTGACTTGAGGTACAAACAGAGAGGCAGAAAGGAAAGACTAGCAGAGGCACTTCATACCCGCCAGCTGGTTTAGCCTGAGAATTCTTCCCAAAACCACACAGGTCTCCAGCACACCTAGGTAAAGGCTACTTTTACTACCATAGATACCTCTGGAGAATTTTTTTTCATTGTTACTCTCTCCCTTTCTTTCTGTCACACACACCACCCCCCCCACACCCTTTAACTCTCCTCCACTTCCAAGTCTGTGCTTGTACTGAAGATAGCCTCTCCAGGTATCTGGACTTCAGTGACAACACACTGAATCTAAAGTTATCTTTATTTAAATAATGTTTGAAAACATACTGTACTTCACAATAAATCCACAGAAACCTGCTGGTTTGCTTCTGCTCCTGGGATGTTTACAGTTAACCAGTGCGTAACGCTATAATGTTATCCCACTCCTAAATTCAAGGGTGTGTGAAAAGAGCAAGCAGGAATACACACTGCACTCCAGTACATACATTACGTGCTCCCCAGCCCCCAAGTTTAAGACGGCTACATTCAAAATCCTCTCTAATACTAACATGATTAAAAGGCTGTGTCTAAAGGCTGTAAGTTCATAAGCTGTACTGAAATCATTTGTGTAGAAATGATACCATTTCTCTTCCCAATCACAGAACTTATCACTCTATCAAGAAAAAGCAGTATTTTTCACTCTTTATACAAAGGAAGCAATCTTCTTAATACTCTAAGCAGGTAAATGCTATATATTTCATGCATATCCAATACAGTTGAAAAGTGAGAACATGGCAAAAATATCACTTTCTGGGTCTGTAGAATTCCACCAGGCAAACAATTAAGCAGTGCTTTGACTGATTGGGGCACTTTGACCAAAATCCGCTCTTTCCCGTCTAACATTATAAATCAAAGTATATTTTAGGTCATGCCCAGCTCCATTAATGTGAATATACTTCCAGCTTTATGCACCATACATAAAATAACCCCATAAAGCCAGCCACAGCAGCAGTGGTACTATGTTCCTTTGCACAGTCATTCTGCCCTTGCAGATTTGGTCTTGTACAGCCACAATTAAATTCAATCAGCACTAATTTATCTTGTATTTTAGCCAAAATTATTATACCAAGATGGGCTGAAAGTAGCTGTAGGGCTTTCTTTATTCAGTTATTACAGGAATCACATCTGTTTCCAACAACTAATAAATGGTAGCCCATACAGCTAGAGGACAATACAGTGGCACTGATGCCAAGCTATGTAGGTTAAAAAAACATTTCCAGATACAAGTAAGAGCAGCACTTAAGAGGGGCAGAAATACAAACTTTCAGTCTAAATGAACCATTAACAAACTCAACCTTTCAGTAACTAGGGCCAAATCAAAGATTCCCGAGTTGTCTCTTAGTACCAGAAAGGAAAGGATTGCTCAGCACAATATGTAAGGGTCACACCGTGTGAGCTTTAGATACGCCACTCAGGCAAGTATCTGAAAGGGAATAAATAACTGAAAACAAGCCAGCACACCAAATGCTGAACAATTACTTCAAAGTAACAAATAGTCTTGACTTCAGCATTAACTTCCCTGCTCTTCTTTCCACCCGTGCCAAAAGAAATTAATTAAAAAGACAACTGCACAGCAAATAATAAAAAGGCACATAACTAAATACTTCACAATTTCATTATGTAAAAATAAGTCTGGTTGTATTAAATAATGTTACGTTTTGGCTATTTAATGCTATTACTATTCTGCTGCATGCTAAAAATACCTCCACAGATACAGAATTATTTGTCAGCATCTATATTACTGTTCTCCATGGAGCTATAACAATTTATATTAGATGAGGATCTGACCTTATTTTCTTTCCTTAAACAAATCCAACATTTCACGTGAAATCTATTTTACAGAACATCTGTTTACTCTTTACTATTAATATATGATCACCACAGATCTTACTCCGTTATCTTCTGTATAAAACCAGCATCATGAAACAGCTTATTTATGAGGCTTTCAACATCTTAAGTCCTTCTCAAGCCATAACATTTTTTCTAGCCAGATGACCAGTTTCCTAAATCAAATTATACTGTAATAATATCAGAGGTAATTTTGCCTGAAATTCATGTTTAGGTATTTTAGAGTATGATTTAACTCACAGTGAGATGTTGCCTTGGTCCAGGTAAAAAACACTTACCCTAAAGTTACTACGGAAGGGGGGGAGGGCTATGGTTTATAAAAAAATTCAAAGAATACTCTAGCACCAATGCATAACATTTACCTCATTATGCTAACAATGCCTTTTAAAACAGTTCATAAGCAAAAAATATGTAAATAGATCCACTGAATGAGAGGAAGCTAAGGACAAGAAGCTACAGAGAAGCATTTCCTATTCCCTATTAAGGCCACACAAAAAGATGTTAAAATAAGTTGGGTGACTACACAGCATCATGGATATTACATATATTGAGTGGCTGTACCTAAGTGATGCATATGATAAACTACAGCTGAATACAGGTAAAGAAATGTTGTCTTTAGAAAATGTTCATTTTTTGGAGATTTTTGCTGATACAGAAGATCCCGTACCCAAAGACATTCCACAACCTCAATCGTATAAGTAGACCCTATACTTATCTATCAGTCAACACTACTTGGCAGTAGTGTCACAAGTACTAGAAATTCTGGCTGAATGCTTGCTTCAGCAGATGGAAAATCTTTCAAAAATTGCTCTGTTGAGCTTCACCTAGTTTATCCCTCCATATTGTGGGGAAGGGCTTCCAGTTCAAAAAAGAAAGTGTAGAAAGCCAGAACTAGAAAGCCATAACTAACTGAAAGAATCCAAAGTTTTAGTCGAAAATTTTATATCTTCATTATAATAAGGGAAAAAAAATAATTCTGACACAGCCTCCAACACGTTGGATAAAGTCTTAACCACGAAAGCAGCCCCACATCATGGACATATCATCAAGTACTTTCAGTGATTTATCCATAAACTTTTAAAAACTATCTTGTTTCAATTGTTTTGAAATCTTTTATGCTAAACTATTTTCTTCTGTTAATAAGGAAAACATAAATACCAACACTTTATATTAGTTACATGTCCTGATAACAATAAGCAAATAACCATACGTCTCCAGATATCTTTTTTCTCTCAAAATTGTCATCTTCCCTACTAATGTTATTTATATCTTATACGCAAATACATCTAGAAATGCATGACTAAAGTGCATTTAATGTATATATTAATTTGAAACATGTAATGCAGATGAGTTCTGATCAGCATAAAGATTAATATAGAATATGCACATAAAAATATGCATATAAATTTTATGTTGTTTGTACTCTGCTTTACATCAGAGAGAATAATGATCACTGATAGGCTGTTTTGTTAAAATAGGATTACTTTTCATAGTACTACCGATTTTTTTAATATCCCTATATAGGAAATGGAGTCATTAATCTATTGCACAATTTCACAAACAAATTAATATGGTTGGGGCTCAGTTCTCATTTTTTGCCTTCAGACATAAACCAGAAGAATCATGACTTTCAGGATTAAAACAGAATCATTTTGTCTTCTGCCTAGAAATAAATATGCTAGAGCTCTCTGATGGAGATAGGATGATGTTAACAACTTTACACACGTTTTGGAATGCCAACACGTTTTTGCACATGCTTTTCCATTGCACCCTGTGCATCTGGCCAAAACCACCATCTTGTTTTCTGTTCTTCTTCAGCCCTTCCCATCTAAGGCTGGGATATCAAGCACTTCCCTGACCTGTACCTTGCTATACTCCATGTACAGAAACCTCTGTCCATTCTAGGTCCAACCATACAAAGCCAGGGAGAGAAATCTTGCTACCTTCCATAATAAACCCATATTGAGGACCACTCAAAGAAGTGACAGATGATAACTCTTAATTTTATATAGCATTTGGAATACTAGAAATAATGTCATTGTTTTGATAACTGCAGTTATTTTAAGGTAAAACTTTTTTAATTTTACTGTGTCTTAGTCAGTGCTACCAGTGCTTTCAGTGGAGGAGGAGAAGTCCCTTTCTAGAGCTAACAATTAATAATTCACTTACTACCAATTACTTAGGAATTAGGTTAGTTCAGGAAATAACAATTTTCCTGCATTCATAACTTTAAGTAGTTAACGTGCAAAATATAAAGATTTTTCTTTCACATAAAACCCCCAATATCCTTTTCTTCTAGAGAAATAAGCAATATTGCCTGCCACAGGCCTGCTGAGGGCTGGCCGAGGCCCAGAAACAGCATCATCTCTGGCACTTAGGCATTCAGCTTCAAAACTTGACTGTGTCCTATCAACAACATCTTTCTACAGCTATTAATCTGCTAGTCATAAAGCAGTTGTAGTGGTGGGCTTGATTTTCTTCTCTACATAAATATCAACACAATATCTCATCTCAGCCTTTCCTGGGCAAAGCACTGAACAGGCAAGAAGACTGGGAGGAAATCTTCGCAATTTTTTTGCATCACCCTAAGATAAATGTAGAGCTTCACAACAGTATTTCATTTGTTGAATGTGGAAGTCTTAGTAGTTACCTCAAATATACATGTGTGATTATTACTACTTGGGCCAATTTACTGGTGATGCTTTCTTCCATACTGTAGCTTCCATTACCTTGACAAGCCAGTGATACTCAAGTGACAGAACTTAATACTGTTCTTTCCCTTCCAAAAATGAGGAAAACATTTCTATGCTCTCTCAAAAATATTCTCTGTTTGCCTTCCTGATGCCCAAAACACCTCAAGAAATGCTCCTCACCTTTGTCAATATGTGATTATGCAAAAAAAAATTAATACAGAATATATATATATTTTTTTTTTTTTACGCACCATCAGCTTGCTTTTGCTGTTGTCAAATCATGCTCTGAAAGAAAGATTTCTATTTTGTTCCCCACTGTGCATGGATACTTAAAATGAGGAACATTTCATGAAAAACTCCGTAACAAAACCTCTACCAGCAGACGGCAGAGGGGGTTGGACGCTGTAGCTGGTTCCAGCCGGCTCCAACCAACCCACCACAGGGCTGAGCCCCCCAGCCAAGATGGCGGCACCTCAGGAAAAATGTATTTAAGAAAGGGTAAAAAAAAAACCCAACAAAACCAAACCCAAAAAACCCCAATTGTGTAGCAGTGGGTAGTTAGAAAAAGGAAAAAAAAAAAAGGTGTGAGAAACAGCCCTGCAAACACTAAGGTCAGCGAAAAAGGAGGGGGAGGAGGTGCCCCAGGCGCCAGAGCAGAGATCCATGCTGAGGCCCATGGAGAGCCCACACTGGCGCAGGGGAAGAGTGTGAAGAGGAAGGAGCAGAAGAGAGGAGCTGCTATGAGCTGACTGCAACCCCCGCTCCCCACCCCGCCGCACCGCTCAGGCGGGAGCAGGTAGAGGAGCTGGCAGTCACGGAGCAAAGTTGAGTGAGGAAGAAGCCAGGGTGTGGGGGTGTGTGTGAGGTGTGTGTGTTTTAATTTTTGTTTCTCACCTTCTGACTCTATTTTTAATTGGCAGAACATTAAATTAATTTTCTGCAAGTCCTGCCTGTTTTGCCCATGATGTAATAACTAAGCAATCTCCCTGTCTTTGTCTTGACCCAGAGCTTTCTCACCTGGTTTTCTCCCCCTGTCCTGTTGAGGAGGGGGAGTGAGACAGCGGCTGGGGTGGGCATCTGGCAGCCATCCAGCCCACCACAGACAGAATAGTAACACGAAGGCTGTATGCTCCAGAAAGACAAATTCTCATTGATTGCAATGCTCCGAGTTAGGGGAACATTTCTCCTCACAGAACTGCTGATACTTTTTTCTCCCCATGTGCTGCCCAGCGTGAACACCATACACATAAAACCGAACATCAAACTACATATTTTCTGTGTAAACTTGAAAACATTACCTAACATTGCAGCTACGGTAAATTTTTTCATACTTATGTGGCAGACATACATAATGGATATGAACTTTGCCTTTAAAAGTCAGAAGACTGCAGTGTTCTTGCAAATTAAGATCGCTCCATTACAAATTACATAAACACATGATTGATTTTAAGCACATAATCCCACTTACTTCAAAAGAACAACTCAACAGTTCAAGTTAGCTACTCAAAATCTAAAGTAAGGCAGGCGATTATGATTTGACTCTTTATTTCTTACAGAGATACCTGGGGAACAGATGGGGAGTGGTTTACCCAAAAGTAAAAATAAGGTACAGAACTTACCTGTTTTAACCAGATACTTAGAAGCATATATTTTGTTACATTGTTAGGTCTTTTCTTTGCTGACTATGGAAAGTAAGAATCTTCCACCACAACAGAATGATTCTACGTGTGTCTTACCAATTCTTATTGGATTTTAGTTTTCCTATAGGCTCTAACTTGCCCATTAGGTAGAAAAAACTGTGAAAAAGTGTTAAATATGACTTGAAATTGAGTTTTACTGACTCTCTGACAGTGTACTGCAAAACATAAATTCCCATCTGCAAGAGAAACTAAGTGTCCTTATTCCAGGAAATGCAGTTTGGCCGTAACTTTTATGCCCTCAGAAATGCGTAATTTACATTGTTTCAATTTAAAAAGGCCACTGTAAAACGTGTCACCTTTATAAAAGCTGTTTCAATAAAACTTTACTTCCACACCATATTTTAAAATTAATTTGACCTTGAATTCTAAATTTCAGAAAGTTGAGTATATAACACTTCTTTCTGGATGACAATTTAAAAAAAATATAGATATTTGACAGTATATCTACTGCATTTTAGACAACAAATTAGGACACTTGGTGAAGAAATATGTGTTCCGGCCTAGCTTTTAGGAAAGTACATGCTATAGTTTGGAGTGTACTACATCAGCACACTTACAATAACTACTTTTTTAACAGGTAATTAAAAAGCTTAATAGACATTCTGCATTTCTGACTTCCCAAGATGGTAGAAGACAAACCAATTATTTTATACAATTATGCCAATAAGGGGAAGGATCTGAATCCCTTCAACAGTAGGAGTTTAACCCCGATCTTACAAGGAAATGCATAAGGTACACAAGCCAAGTTGTTTTTCTTTATAGCCTGCCTCCTGCAGTGGTGTAACATTGTTCATTTCTTAATGGCACTCGCATTATGGGCCAACATCTTTTCTTCAAGGATCACCAGATTTGCACTCTGTTTTTCTCTACTCAGACATTTAGCCTTATCTATGTTATTTCACAGTTAGCAGCTATCAGCTGCATTCACATCATTTCTTTTTGTACATTCAGTACAGAAATTTATATATAATGTATCACAAGCCCTTGCATGCCCTTTTCTCCTTGATACAGTCTTACAAATCACTAAGTCATTCTTCATAGTTAATCTGTTCTCTCCCTAGCCACTAAATGTGACACTTTATCCCCTTAGTTTAGTAATTGCTCTCATGGCTTTGTCCTCAGCCAAAAGACATCTTTCTCAGTAAGTTTTTCACATTTCAGTTCTCTCAAACTTTTGGTAGCACATGACATTATTTGTGAGAACCAGAGCTTGCGAAATGACTGAAGTGATTTTAGACTTCAATTTCTATGGCTCACTTCTACGATATATCTGACAATATATCTCTCTTGGGAAGGGGAAAAGAAGCACTCTCCTTAAGATTTAGGATTTTCCTCTGCTTTCTTATATATAGTCTGACAAAGCAACAGCCGTTTGTCCTGTGGTCACAAGGAGAGCACTAATTGGAAAAACAGTCAATAGCAACAGACAACTGGTGAAAAATACCTGCCAGCTGAACTGCTGTTAAGCTGGTTTTTAATTCCTATTAGAAAGAGCAGGGCATCTGTGAAGACAGGAAGATTTTTTTGGTTGAGCGCAACGCCTGTTCGCAAATATACTGCCCTTCTTATTAACAGCTGTGTTTGCAGTTTGAATGTATGCTATACTGGATGTTTTCATAAATTACTGATCTAAATTGTGCAGGTAAAATGCATGGGAAGATATTCCCAAGGCTTAAAAAACCTCATATAAATAAATACGCTATAATATACACATTATTTTTCTTAAATATTTTTTTCATAGTGCTCTCAGAGTTGTCTGTTTGCACTTTATGAACAGAAGTACATTAGTCCGCTATAAAGATCTACAATAAATAATGTATGAGAGTACTTTCAAATGTAGGGCAGATTCTAAAGTGTACAAAGTGCTCTACATTGGTGGTATCAGTTCAGGAAATACTTGATGGAATATTTTATTTTTATCTTCTTTCTCTATACAATTACACATTTATTATATCTGTTGTAAAGTCTGTCAAAATGGGGGGAGCTTTTGAAGCAATACTAGCATACTTTCTCAAATGTACAGAAAAGTGACAAGTTGAGATCAGCACACAGACTTAATAATTAGACTAAAGATAAGAATAGATCAGCTAGCAGGATCAATAATAATTGGGGCTATTTCAAATGCCACAACACCTACATTTTCCTACAAATCATTAAACGGAGAATTCCTTAGCTTTCCATGTTACCTTTTCTCACTGGTTTTTGTGCTTGCAAGTGGAGGAAGATTTAACTTATCCATTTTCAAGTAATGCAGTTTGTACATCAATACAAACACGGTATACCAAGATGGTAAAGAAAAGAGACATTACCACTGATAAAAAAGGGCGTAACAGCAGTTCATTTTCCTCTGCTCTCTGAATTACCCAGGACAATTACAGAAACACATTTCTCCCCTCTTACCAGGAAAGAAGATTATAGTACAAATTTGGACTGTGAAGACAGTCATCAAATTGAGAGACAATCAACTTCAAGACTGTTGCTCTTGAGTCATAATGAGAGGTCAGTGTCTTTTTTTTTTTTTTTCATTTTTTTTGAGAGCAGGAGAAAGAGTTCTATACTTGTTTTATGTTAGAATCAAGACAACTTCATTAACAGGCTAAGATAAAGCATACTTCTTGAACACCATGCTTAAAGGCAACGGGGCTGAGACTGTCAGCCATTTCTTCATATCAGCAAAGAATCCCGCTGTTGTCATTAAGACCATGTAGAAAGAAAGAAGCCCACAGGCTGGACCAGGGATGATGTTATTTCTTGTTGAATGAGCAATGAGCAAGGCTCTTAACAGAGATGGCACTTAGTTTTACCACCTGGGTTTCTAGAAAAATTGAGGAGGAAGATAAGGTTAGGAGATTAAGAATTTTCAAAAATATCTTCTCTGAAACGATGGGATAATCCTAATGTTTACACAATAAGCTAATATAATAATCTAAATTATTCCTAAACAAGCTAACCGAAAGATTTATTGAGTGGTATCATAGTGCAAGTTTGATTTTATTATATTACTATTATACTACTACAAAGTGCTCATGACTCAGTCCTGACTGAGACGTGGGAAGTAAGATCAATTGCCAAGTGATATCCAAAACATCTGAGACTAAAAAGTCCCTATAAATAACAGTTATCCCTACCCCCTCCTCTGTAATAAACCCACAGGCTTGTCCTTCAGTGAGATCCCATCTGGCAACCACCTTTTCTCACATGGAATAACAGCCCAAAATTTCTGAACCACATTGTTTCACTGCTGCAGTCCATGAAACACAGCCAGAGTCTGATCCAGTGGGCTATGAAGCAAATAGGCAAGCCTTCATGGCCCATACAGAAGCATGACCAATAAAGTGTCCAACCCTGCACAAAAGTCATTGTAGCAGGTTACTCTAATTGAGTATCTGTGTGAAAGCATCCAACTCTCCTGTTAGATCTTTGATTTCAAGCCAGGGCTTTGTCTATATTGCCAAGTGCCACCCCTTTCCCACAGATTTCTTTGTGCGTGCATGCATGCATACACATACAAAATTTAAAATACTCTATTCACAGGTGTGGGAAAAGATAATTGGCTTTCTGTCAACGTTAGTAGGACCAAAATAGTTGAGCAAATCTAAAAACCAAGTAGCACAGTTCTGCTGTTGTGCAACAGACAATTCCTTTTCTGAAAGGGACAAATTCTGAAAAGCTTCACTGATTTTAGCACTGCTAGTCTCCTTCCAGTTAATATGTTTAGAATCAGGATCACAAATAAAGATGATTTATTCAGAAATATTAATATAAGCTTTTGGTTCCTTATAGTCAGCCTTTTTGCTGACACAAATTGGACATTACCAACTTTAAAAAAAAATCACCCTCTGTCTGCGTATCTTGTGCCTTACTTGCAAGAAAAATCGTGAAAACCACAGTTGTTTTGCTAACTGAGATTAAAATCTTTTCCTTACCCTCCAAGGAGTGTATTTTCTTTGTGCATGGTTGGTAAACTTTCTTTTAAGAGCTGAACAAAGTTGAAAATTCCAGAGGTCAGACATTTTATGTTATTCTCTTCCAATTGCAATGCACCGTCTTGTACAGAATCCGCAGGAATATTACATTTGTATTTTCAAAATGGCTTCTCTATACTGGTTGTCCTAATGATCAAGAGACATAAATTATTTGGAAGAAAACAGAAAAACTGAGCGATAAGGTTTTCTGCAGTCAATGTCTGTAACATGTATGAGAACAGGACACCATTTCACCAAAACAATCCATCTGTGAAGTATGCTAAGGGATGACTGCGTTTGGATACAGCAATTAATCACCACATTATTTATAGCACTTCAGAAGCAGCTTACAGTACATTAATCAGGGATAACTTCTGCTTAATTAACAGAGCTGCCAAAAACGTCAAACAAGACCATAAAAAATAGAATTGAAAAAGAAAGAATTAGCAAGGGACTGATAATGATGAAATATTCAAAGTTCCTCTTCAGCAAAGGTCTTCTCCCAGTTTAGTTTCCTAGAGCACCAGTAAGCAACAAATTCCATCTACAAACAACTCCACTGGGTAACTATATTTGTACCACTAGATACTCATGAGTAAAAAGGAAACAAAGCAACAAGCAGCTGACTGCCTCAGTTTTAGCGCACTACCATGCACAAAGCCACGTGGCTGTGGAAGACATAGGAAACCAAAAAGCAACTTCTTTTTAATTATTATTTTTAAAAATCTTCCTTTGTGTAATTAGAAGGATGGGAGAAGGTACGTGGATTACGCCTAAATTCATTGTCTCTGCTGCTGCATGGACTCCGTTGGAAGGAAAAAGGAGTAGCAGCGCAGCACAGGGTCTGCTATTTAATCTGCTTTTCAAATCATGATTCAGTGGAAGTCTCTTTATTATGTAGAGGCTCATAAAATAAAATCCTGTTTGCCAGAAGTGTGAAAGACAGTGTAACTCTCCCATTCAAAGTACTTGAAAAGAAGTTTAGCAATTAAAACTAAGTAAAACATTACTGAGATATGGGAAACACGAGTAATTTGCATGTTAGGCATATGCAAATTAGAAAACAAGAGCTGGTTTAAAGGAATAAAGAACTTCATAAAATTACATGGCTATTAAAAGTAGCTTATATGCTAAGAAGTATTCTGATTTACATAAGCAAATTTATTTCAATTACTACATGCAAATGGTAATTATATCAAGTAAAACCAAATTTTTATTGAAAGCGCATATAATTATAGTAAACATTAATGAATCTTTCAAATTTAGGCCTTAGTAAGAAGGGATGATGAATAAAATATAGAAAAAAATGATTTTATTATTCAGTGCACAGCTGAAATTTTAAGTTTAACTATGAAGCAACTGTAATTAGGTTTCGTCAATCTGTTTTAGTATGGCGTCTATAGATCACCAAAGGAATTAAGATTTCCACTGGAAATATCAGTGAAGCGTTTATTACTTGCCATACTTTAGCACCCCATAATAAAAACTGTCTTTTTCTCTGTTGAAACTGTGTCTGTCCTTCTATAAATAAAGATATCTACATCTAAATCTAAATCTATGATTAGTCTAACATTTTACCTGTATAAAGATAGGTATGTTTAGGAATTTATCTTTAGTCTAATAGCATTCACAGAGGTCTTAATGAAACTGTCACTTGACACCAGAACATGCATGCACAAGAATCTCTTCCATGTGTGTGTTTGTGTTTATGAAAAGAAAAAAAAAAAATGAAATGGTCCGAAAGTAAAGTGAAACCCTCTACATTTCAGAAGTGGTTGAAGAAAGATCCATTAATTGATGTGAATGAAATCATTTCCATGTCATTTACAGCTGAAGGAAAGAGAGCCATAGGATCTATAAAGGTAGAAAAAAAAACCCCACAGCCACAAATTCATTTGCAAAATACAGATCTACATAAACACCATACAAAGCTCTCACTTTGGCCCCCCTGGTTAAAAGTTGTTTGTCTAGCAATAGAATTTTGGGGAAGTATAAAAGAGCACTACCAGAGCTTTTGGTAGAGTAATTTCGAATAGCATGATTCACGTGGTTAGCATTTGTCTTAATGGGTCTTGAACTGCACTGGTCTCATCATGCTGGTAAAAAAGATTGCCATGAGGTCACTCAAAACACACTTAGAAGGCTCAGATTAAATATTCAGATTACCTGGTAACAGTAACAATTCCAGCCACGTAATTTTAAATTATTATGCAATATAATAATCCCCTTCCAATAATTGTGCTATGATGACCTCACTGAGCTCTCCGCTGATGACTCAAGCGTGCTTGAAATCAGTGGGGCCAGGGAGGGAACCCTGTGTAGTTACGTGCTGAAATGATTAAGAAATATGGTTTACGCTATTTTGTCACAATACTTTCACAATGTTTAAGTGAAATTATCAATCAAGAAGCCTATATATTTCTCCTCTGTATTATATCAGCACTTTTTAATGTTTTGTTAGCATTCAAATGAAGGATGACAGCATGTTCAGAGCAATAACACACTAGATCAAGTCAATTCTCAGCAATACTGGGCAGATGGTACAGATTCTTCAAACAGGTGTGAGGACCTAAAATATACCTCTACCTTTACCCAGTGACAGTTCACTACAACGGATTATCTTAAAATAAAGAAAAAAAGAAAAAATCTAGAGTGGATGAAACAGCCCGATTATTCTTCAGGCACCCCAGACTCAGAGTGACTCAAATGGCAGTCCAGCATGTACTAGAAATGGCAGACCCGTCTCTGAGGAATCTTACAATTCCTACCTAAAATGCAACTCAGTTTGCTATTTCCTGACAAACCCTTTATGCCTGAAACCAAACACTATCCATCTGAAGTCACTATTTTTTCAATAAAAATTGCATCAGAACCCCAGAATCACGAATACAAAACATTCTCTTGAATATCTCTACAACTCATTGTAAAATATCCCTTTCCTTTCTTTTCTGCAGAAGCCCTTTTATCACTGATAGCTGCTCTTAGACAGGCAATGTTCTTTCACCACTGATAAGTACTCCTAGACAAACAGACTACGCCAGGCAGATAAAACTGATGCAGATATGCAGTTTGAGCATTTCATAGAACTACTAAATAAAAAGGTTTCTAGAAATGAATGATAACAGAAGTAACACTGCAAGCCCAGTGAAAAACCTCTAAACACAATAAGGAGTAGAGTAATTGCCTTCATTTTACACAGAGAATGTGAAAAATACAAATAAATAGGACAGACAGAAAGGGCTCCATCTATAGAGAAACAGCATTCTGCTTCGTATCAGAATGCATTTAAAAACTCAACCTAAGAAAACTCAATTCAGAAAAAGACCTAAGCCCTCTGTAAGTATACCAGAATTAAATCAAACAAACTCACCAAATCTGGCCACAAAATCAGACCTAAAAACGGGGACTGTTATGAAGGCCTATCTATTGGAGAAAGTAACAGTCCCCAAATGGTCTTGTGAAAGGTTTTGTATGACACAAAGTAGATACCTGCAAACCAAATGACACAGCATCAGCTTTCATTAACAACCTCAGAGACACCTTAAAGTCAATGGGAGGATTGTCCTAATCTCATCCCTAAAAAAAGGGACAGATTATCTCCGTATCACATGCCAGCTCTGAAACAAGAAACGATCTTCAGACAAGCAGTGAAAGAGAAGAGAAAGGTGGTTTTGCATCTCAAGGAAAACTCAAACTCACTGAACCTCCCCAGATCCTAGAATAGCTACTGGCATTTATACAGGCAGATACTACCAACTACCAGGCAACTCCATCAGGTTGGCCCAAAATCATGATCACAGTCCATTTGGATGATAGGTAAGACTTAAGCCTCAGAGGGAATTCCTGTTAGCATGGAAAAACTGTTACAAAACGGTTATACCTCATTCAAACCTTGAGAACCCATGGTTATTTGCATTTTCACATGTAATCCAATTAGCAACACTGAGACTAAGCTAGTTGCAGTAAAAAACAATCGGGTAAACTTCGTGGTTTCTGTGGTTTCACATTTTGCCTCTAATACCTGTCCAACACATAGTACAGGATTTTAATTCTGAACCATCTCCCACTGCAGCGGGACAAATAAATAACAGAACTACTTAGGAGTCATGTGCAATGCATGCTGCATAGAATATTAGGTTGGAAATGAAACCATGCATGCTAGTAATCAAAGGAATGAGCTTTCAAAGGTAAGCTAATCCTCTTTTAAATCTAAACTAGACAAATAAATCTAGCAAAACTGTAGCCCACAAAATCTTTGTCTTTCACTAGCAACATGTTAGAGAGCAACCAACATGATTTAGCAGAGTTCCTAGAACTGACACCCAACTGGATCATTTCTGTTTTGTATGAAATATGTAATTGGGAAGTATTTTGAATGTCTGAATTAACTCAATGTTGGGAATAACTATATTAAGGATTAACCAATGATTTGGGCAAAAAAAGTTACCCTGTGAGCAAAATGTCCTCTTCCCTGCTTCTTTTATTAGCTATGACTTTGAGCTCAACTTCAGCATGCCTTTGAAAGCACTGTGTTTATCAGCCTTAATTTTATGTCTCAGCTAATGTAAAACATAGCCACTTACCTCATACTCAGTGGCCTTCCCTGAGCTTCTCTGTAATCAACTCTTTGGAAAGCTTATAATATCATCTCATTCACCAGGCTTTTTTTTTTTTTTTTTTTTTTAAAGAACATGTGGCAGTGGAGCTCATAGAGATGCATTTCTACTTTTGTTTGCTTCTATACCTGGAAGATTGTGATGTTTCTGTTGATCCTCGCTATGCTAACAAGCTAAAATGACTGTGCTCTGGCAAAATAATAAACTAATGAATAAGAGAACACAAACAACATAAAAACAAAATAGTATATATACTACTGATATGAGAAGTCTATGGCAAGGCCAGGGATGAAATTACAGTATGGGCTCTGCGAATCTACTAACCTAGCTGATAATCAAATCACATACTTCAGGAAGTTTCACTGCACTTGAATTTACATCTCACACAGCTGTGCTTCTTAAACTTTCTCATATTACTTTCTTTAAACACAGTAGCCTACAAGCATCTCTATAGAGTTCTTGTACTTTAAGAACTTTCAATCAATCTAACATTTCAAATCAACTAACCTACAGTGTACTATTAGAGCAGGATCAATAGGCTTTCGAACACTCAATCCAAGAAAGAAATATTGCTAAACATGCAAAATATATGCATTTTCAACTCTCTCCCTTTGCCATTCTCTTGTGGTTTTCATACCACTCCTTTTCTAAATTACATCAGTGCTACCCAGCGTTGGTACCAAATTCCCATTTTTGCTACTTTCAACCACCTGCAGTTCCTACCAGCTCTGCTCACTCCTCTTCCTCTCTGTGTCCACCCTTTCTCATATAGCACATCCACATCTTCCCATTCCTCACCACTGTTATTATTTGCTTCATCATAAATCCATGCTTTGTCTCTCCTTTCCCATATTTGTGCTATCACTCTAAAGTTCTTTAGCTCCTAAGCAGCAAATTGCTGGAGGTTTCTCAATCAGTGGTTGTATATTTGTATTTAACAGCCGCCTGTGCATTTGTGTGCTTGTTTTTTTAGGTCCATAATAACCACTCAGCGTTCCTAGCACCCAACAGCTTAATTACGTCTTGAGGAGCATCTTCTCTCACTCATTTTGAGATTGCCTTCTGCTAGCTTCATTTGATGCCCTATTGTTCTTGTAGAGAAAGAAACTGTAAATAATAATTCTCCGTTCACACTTTCCCTCAGCCTAACAATGATTTCTGGATTCCTGTCATAAACCTTTAGTCATATCTTTTTCTAGACTGAAGAGTCCTTGATTATTCAATCGCTACTTAGGAGAAAGTAATTCTTTAATAAATTTTATCATTCTTCTTCTTACCTTTGCAAGTTCTAACATAGCTTTCTAAGATAGTCTTCAAGACATGGGCATACCGTGAATTTATACAAAGCCACAAAAAAATGTTTCTGGGGGTTTTCCACTCTTCCCAGTAATTTCTAGTATCACTTTTTTTGATTGCCATAGAGAGCAGAGAGGACATGTGGCTAGAATTATTCATTGCAGCACCTACATCTCATTCTTAAGAAAACAGTAATTAATTGGCTACCCATCACTGTGTATGATTGCAATTGGGATTTTTTTTCTACCTCCATGTGCACGTCCTCAAATTTACTTAGATTGATTTTCATCTGCTTTTTTGCTCATCTTAGAAGTTGCTCCTTCTCTTCATTATCTGGGCTAGTTTGGCAATCTCATGAGATTGTCATCGTTAGTCACTATAAACCACTTATCCAGAATATTCAGACCCCTGTGCAAAATCCTGTGACATCCTCTCCATTAAGAAAACTGAACACAAATTCCCACCCTGTTGTTTGATGGTTTGGTTCTGATTGGGGTTTTGGGGGGTTTTAGTTTCTTTCTCTCCTATTTATCCACATTGAGTACCTCTCACTTTCTCTCATGGCTAATTAGTTTTTTCAATAGCCTTTTTGTGAGAAATCTTTTAAAATACTTCCTGGAAACCTAAGCAGATCATATCAACAGGACTAATCTAACCCCCAAAGTGAATTCTAACAGTGAGGAATGACTAAATAAGCCATGTTGAATCTTCCCCAGCATATCATACTTACTTATATTTCCCATAACTATTCCTTGTTATCGTTTCTATCAGTTTGCTAAATGCAGGCTTACCGGTTAGTAGTTCCCCGGATACTCTCAAGAAATCATTTTATAGCTTGACGTTACATTAATCTTATTCCAACTCTTTGGTACCAAGGAAGTGTTAGGCAAGAAGCAACACAGTAAATTAAGTTCAGTTTAATTATTTCACCCTTAAAGGTCCTCTAGAACTCTCGGGCAAATGCCACCGGCTTCAGATATTTTTAACCAATATGTACTGCTTGTTTTGTCAGTTTGCTGCCTCTTCTGCTGAATTGCATTCTCTAATTAACTCCTGCAAAAAAAAAATGTCACCATGTGGGAATCTGCCCAATTTATTTTGCATTTATTGTTACTGCAACAAATCCTTCACACATGTGTGTGTGCACGCGCACTGTCCTTCAACTTTTTAAACTCTGATCCTCCACTGGCCTTACAGACTACCTGAAGAGCATCCCACACCTGATGAGTTAAAGAAAGTTCTTTGGAAGTTCTTCCTCAATCTTGTTTGCTCTGCCTTACTGCATTTTTTATATTTAACATAACAGATTTTACATTCTTTTTTTATTTTTCATATCAGAATGGGGATTCAATTTTGTGAAGAACATTTGTGTATATACTAATCTCTCTAATCTTCAATGACGCTTTTTTAATTTGGTCTTTCTAAAATGCTTTAATGCTTTTTTTTTTTTTTTTAAGCTTCCAATACAGTGGTTTGAAACAATATCCATGTCATCTGTAAAGACGATTTTTTAGCCGCCTCTCAGTTTCTTTTTAACAAACATTCTCATTTTTCTAAAACACCTGTTTGTGGAATTAAGTACTGCTGTACTGGTTCTTCTGACTTCTGTTGCTCCTGAAAGGATGTTGAATTTAAGCACATTGTTGCCAAATGCCCTTTGGTAATAATGCTGTGTCAATAAACTGCCCCCTCTGTTGATTTTCCAATTAGCTTCCTCAATGAAAAGTCATTTATGGTGTCTAGAAGTTTAGTCTGAAATGACTTGACAGCTCCTACCCAACTGGCACGGGGAGGCAGCAGTCATGGTGAGCTGAAATACCGCATTTCTCTTGCGTTTCCTGACAAGCGTCTCTGACCTCCCCGGCATACCACATTCCATTGTCTCCACTGATCAAGCACTTATCAACACAGCCTTATTACTTACACTAAATTTAGGCCTGGAAATTCTATAAGGATTCTTAATTACTCCCTGACATAGTTAATTTGTTTATCTGATATAACCTTGCATTTCATTTACTACATAGCACTATTTCTCCACCTGCGTGCCCTGCTCTTTCATATGTTACCTTGTTATTATCCCAGTACTTGTTTTCCTTCCAGAAAATTCCCAGTGTGGTTTTTATAGCAATAGACTAAATTAAAGCTAGGCACCCTATAAAATGCATGTATTGTGAATTTTACAACCCCCCATGGAAACTCCTAGCATTTAAAGAATACAGCAGTGGCAAATTCAATACCTCGGATGTTGGAAGATTTCAGAAATAAGCCTGTCTAAACAAACTCTCCCTGACATCCTTCTATGCATATGGCATATTCTCTATTTACATTCGAATACTATCTTTCTACAGGACATCTGTTTTGTTCAAGGCAGGGTATGGATAGTACTCAATTGATAGTTACTCATCTTTTCTTTCCACATTCGCTACCTAGAGTGTAATCCCACAGTGTATTTACTGGACACGATCCAAACCCTGCGCTGAATACAGAATTATTACTTTCCTCATGGGCTTTCTATGGTTCTCTTATTGTATTAGCTTAGTGTGCTCCTCTTTTAAACAAACATAATTAATCATAACTCTCCTGTAGAACTAGGTGGTCCATATTATACACAAGGAACAGAAGGGCAGCAATTAAAGGTAAAATTGTCTATGAGTCAATTAATTGTAGTTGGCTAATTCGAAAACAATATCTTAGAACCCACTATGTATCTCTATGAAACACATTTCCAATGATATGATTAACACTATAACTACTCAGTACTTCCTCAAGTGACATATCATGTATATCAAGTGGAGGAGCCAGAAAAGAGCAAGCATGAAAGTTTTCGTGACTCACTGCATATTCAGCAAACGTTGGTTCTCTATAGCAAAGTTTTCCAGACTATTTTGCTTTCTATCCCACTACCTCTTTTTCCACGTGCCTTGCATCATATAAAGAAAGCTTCATTCCCATAGCACAGGTTGTCATGTATACAGCCTTTAAAAAAGAAAAAAAACAACCAAAATACCCAACAACAAACCAAACCAAACAAAACATCTGATCATATAATTAGATTCATACATTAAGCTTATGAAATAACCGTTACACAACACACTGTGATCCTCTGTGTAGACAGTCTCTAGAAGAACATGATGTCTCTCCTACAACCAGGTCTCACTGATCCTCACCATCAACTGGTGATGAGATGCCAGAGAGAAGTCCCAAATTGATCAAAAGGGACTTCAGGGCACTAGGGAAAATGATTGAAGGATCAGGAGCGCAGGTAGTGTTCTCCTCGATCCCATTAGTGTCAGGAGGGAACATGGAAAGGAATAGGAAAACTAGAGCGGTTAACATGTGGCTCAAAGGTTGGTGCCATCAGGGCTTGGGGTTCTTTGACCAGGGGGAGGTTTTTATGGCACCGGGCCTGTCGACAACAGATGGTGCCCAGCTCTCTCAGAAGGGAAAAAGGATCCTCGCTCATGAACCAGCGGGGCTTGTAGAGAGGGCTTTAAACTAGGCCTGAAGGGGGGAGGGGATATAAACAGGCTCACTAGAGAGGAGCCTGGGGGTGTCACCCCA
>NW_009259035.1:3203635-3238625 GCF_000687185.1 Egretta garzetta | reverse complement strand
TAAAAGAAAGATAGATGAGGTGCTTAGGGACATGGTTTAGTGGTGGGATGGCAGGGTTAGGTTAACGGTTGGACTCGATGATCTCAAAGGTCTTTTCCAACCAAAGTGATTCTATGATTCTAACTGCGAATGAGTTCAAGCCCAGGCTCTGGCAAGTAATGTGTACAAGTTCAATTGCTCTCCCATGTACCCCAAGCTTATTCCTGTCCTCCTCTCCTGCACACACCTGCTTACACCCAAGCTCGTGCTTCTTTACCGCGTGCTTCACCAGGAGGGTGAAGTCCAAGGCTGCCAACTACCGAAAACCAAGACAGGGAACCTGAGAAAAACGGAGATGAGGAAGAAAAAAATGAATTTGAACAATCATCTTGCCATGCAAACAGGGCAACAAAATCTTTAGCTCTGCTCACAGGATCGGAAGCGCTGAAAACAAGTGCGGCTGGCCCATGCTGCTGGGCAAAGTGATTGAATAGATAGTTGAGTTTAGACACCAAAGCCACATGTTAAAATGTAACTGCATGCTTAGCGTTCCCTCACATTGCTCAAAAACTGCAAAGGAGCTAAACAGGTTATATCCTCTGTGGTTTGTTCGCCAAACCATAACAGATTTCTCTGAATTTCACACATATAGACTTTCTCTTAACAAGCGCTTTCAGGGTTGGTTTTTTTCAGATATAGAAGTGCTTTGTCTAAGCAAAAAGTTTTTCATTTAACTTCATTCCCGGTTACTTTAAAATGCATTGAAGTCATTATGCAGGTACAGAAGCAGGAGCACCTTGACACTCTAAATTTAAGGTAGACAAAAAATCACTGAAAAAATCTACAACACACAGTGGAAAAAATCCATTGGGAAAACAAACCATGTATGAAGATAGTCCACAGAGATCTGGAAGAAATGTAGTAGAGAAATTTTCTTCCAGGTAAACAAGGAGGGCTTTCTTCAGCCCTTTAAATCTACCCATCTGCCTGCCTGGATATAGTATCTGCCTTTTTAGAATTTCAGATAAGCTCCAACAAATAGTACTTAAGAAGCTGGGATAAAATTCTCTCATCTGAGATCTCAGCGATTAGCAAAATAACGTGTAGTAGCATTGAGGAGAGGCTACAGATAAGCCAGAGGAGATGCAGGATGATAATCCACAGGTACATAAAAGGCTGCTTACAAAGAGAATGGGAATAGCCTGTTTTCCGCGTTCATTAATGGATTCAACTTGCAGCAAGAACAATGCATATTAAACATAATGGAAACTTTCAAACAGTGAAAAGAGTAACAGACTGTGACAAATTGCCTGGCGAGGATGTGGAAAGACTGTAATTAGAACAGGCAAGACAGATATCTGCTTGGAACTATACACATAAAATTACTTGGGGCAAGAGGATTACCTCTTGAGGCCCATTCCAGTCCTAGTTTTCCACTTTTCTTTGTACCTCGTAACAACATATCAAAATTAAAACTATTTCCCTGAAATTCTCTATATGAGGAACGTATATTCAAAAGAATTCACCTCTCCCAATAGCCAATATAAAATTGCCATGCCTATTCAACAGAAAAGGAGAAAATGAACATTTCATGTTTCCTTCCGCTACATCAACTGAAGTATCGAGAACCTAGGAAATGCTTCCACTTTTAAGAGTGCCAATAAATGGAAGAGTTCTCTGTGCGCACAGAAGTTGGGTAGCTACATATATACAAACTGATGGCACGCGACATCAAAGTGCAGTGACACGACAGCATTCAACTAAAAGTTGATTACCTGATATGAATGTCTCATCTACCTTTGGCTGTTGAAAAGGCGTGTGGGCGCGGGGGGAGGGGAAAACTGTAGGTAATAATGTCAATTTTTCACTCAGATGAAATGTATTCTGATATGACAATTATAAATTCCTTATCATTGTTACAACCACCTGAGCACTTTTTTTCCTCTAGTGAGTACCTGAGTAATTTATCTTTTTTAAACAAAACTAATTAACATGGCATTGTAGAAGAGGTAGTGTTCCTCATGTTGCCGTTTCAGCATCCTTTCCCAGTCCCCCCAGGGTTTAATTTCAAAGATATGCTGCAGCCACCCTCATAGACCTCTGACATGACAGGCTTCAAACATACGCCAACTTCTGATGCACAATATCTCTTCTGATCTGAATTCACTACCTACTCCACACTGGTGAGCGCCAGCCCAGGACTGAATGAGGCTGTCCCTGAAGCTGCAGGTCTTGTAAGACAGCAGGCAAACCAGGCCCAGGAATTGGAGCAGAGAACAGGCAGCTCATTTCTCCAGTACTTTTCCTAGATTTATTGGAAGAGGAGGACAGAGCACAGAGAAGGAACCTTCAAGACAAGAATATAAAAGGGGGACAAGACAGACATCAGGAGGGGTATGGGAGAATAAGGGGAAAATGGGGGGGGGAAGAGGAAAATGAGTGACAGTCATAGATAGGTAGTACGAAAAGTGACTGAAGGAGGAAACTAGCAGTGGGAGGTTGAACGGAAATGGTGGGGGTGTCTAAAATTCAAGGAAAAGATGCTTGGGAAAGGCATCCAGAATGGCCCTGGGGTGAAACTGGGACTTCATTAGAAGCAGAGCAAGCAGGAGTGATTTTGAATTAAATAACACTTTAGATGACGATTGGGACAAACAAGAATATCAATGGTAAGCACGTAAGGAAACGTAGAAAATTTGGAGAGTGGCAGTCTGGATTTGCTTTGCAAGAAATTCAAGAAGGAGTTGCTAAGGGGGAGAAATGGAATTGATAGAAAGGAAAACAACAAAGATCTGACCTAAACCTAGGACTGTCAGGGAGCTGGGGTGGTGGTTGAATGGGACGGCAGAACAGGAAAGAAACAATGAAGTCTAGATTTGGATCCAGAGGACAGGGAGAACAGAACAGAAATCTCATAATAAGAATCAGAAGAGGAGGGGGGAAAAAAAAAAGAAAAAGACTGACTCATACAACGGCAGGAGAGAGAAACTTGCTAAGTAGCAAAAACAAGGTCTCAATAAGTAAAGAGAAAGAGCCTAGAACAAGGAAAGGAGAAAAGTAGAATCAGACATGGGATAATTTGGAGTAAATGGAGTATATTCCACACCAGAGGCTGGAATGCAACCAAAGAATCCCCAGTCTCACCAACACACTGCTGTCAGCAAACATTTATGAATCCCATCTGAGAAAAAACCCCATATAATGGGCTTTCACAGATAGTCAGCAATTGCGTGCTCTCATTTTCTGGTTGCCTGACTAGAGACCCTAGGGTCTGATCTGCAGAAGCGCTAAGCACTTGCAACAGTGACTGAAGTCAACGGAAGCCCACTGTTGTGAAAATAAATTCATTAATGTTTGTGATGCACCCAAATACTATGGCAGTGAGTGCCACGGAAAAGCTCATGAGAAAATGAGTAATTCTGACTTCACAAACAATTTAAATGGAGTGCAGTAAATAAAATATAGGGGTACACATTGAACATTAAGGTAAAAGAAAGGTATCAAAGTTGCTCACAGAGGGAATCCATTCAGTCTATCCAATGCACTGTGAGGTAGAAGGGGTATAAATAAAGACTATTAATGTAGGTACACAAAGAGAATATTTGTCTAGCATCATGAATGCTTGACTTTTGAAGCTACATTAGCTGGTGTTATTTGCGTGAATGTTATCTACATATTTCACTCGCATAGAAAAGTAAGTGGTATGACCTCAACATAGGTTGGAAAAGGTCTTTTCCAACCTAAACGATTCTATGATTCTATACAAGCTACATCTAAAATGCAGTTCCTGTCTTGCAGACTTATTAGTATGGGTCACACACACTAAAGTCAATGGGTGGTTTGGTGATGACTTCCATCAACATGACTTCAGTTCCATGCTTAGTTCCACTTAAAGTAGTAATACAAAATGCTTTCCTCAAATTTGTAAATACCCTGAAAAAGGATAGTGTTTATTGGCCCATTACAACCTAATACACATTAAAAGAAATGAAGTAAACAATTATAGCATCCTAAAGTAATGAAGTGGTAGTTTTAACTGTGTTGGAGGGCTTTTATTCTGCTTAGTACTACCTCATTCCTCTTTTCACTGTTCTCAATTTGGCTAACTAACAAGGCCAGCATCATACCCACGCTTTCTGAGGCCACTCAAATTCATAGTTTCTCCCATATTTGTTTGCTAGACTGGGGCTCAGGTCAGTTTAGATTTTAAACCTTCTTTACTGCTAAATACATTTTCTTTTTGTTTTACAGTCAGTTTAACATTCTGGTTTTCAAATACTGGTACAGTTACTGTTACATGACAGTTTTCCAGTAAATAAAAATTTAGCTGGCTTAAGAGCTAAGTAAAAGATTGAAGTCAACATTTCTGGAAGGGACTAATGATTCAGCCCAAACCCAGAAGGCAGATGGTTAGCACTCCCGAAAAGCAGGATGTATTACATTGGGCAACCCAAACATTTACCAGCTTAGGAAAAATCTCCATCTGATTGCTCAAATACAAAACAAGCTGGAATGTAAGTCACATATAAACCCAATTCCTTCACTTTCAAAAATCCAACCCTTTGATTTGGAATGGAGCCAATGATGCACAAAATCATTCACTGCTGATCCAACCGAATCACGAACGATTTAGATCCTTATCGGGATCAGCATTTTTTCAAGCTACAGTCAAGGCCTATTAGTTTTTCACATTATTGGATAATTTTTTATCTGTCTGACAAGACTGCTTACATCAAATATTCCTGTAAAAGCAGTAAGTCCCTTGCTATTTGTACAGCACTAGAATTTTGTACTTACCCATTGGGGACACCTCAGAAAACAGTTTGAACTCCTGTGATTATCAACGACACTGAACAAATGCAATTTTCCTAAATGCTTATGTAGCATCTGCGTATGGGCAAACGCAGACCTACAAGAGAAGTGTCTTCTTGCTACTTCCAAGAAGCAAAATTTCCCGCTACTAGATAAAGCTTTTGTTTGGAACTTTAAAGTGTGCTGTTCCCTAACAAAGCAGTCATTACATCCATACTTCATGGTTTGGGTTTTTTTCTTTAAGTACAAAGATGAAGGCTCTCATGGAAATGTTCTACGCAGTAATTTTCACTCTGGATGTGTGAGCAAGTTCAAATAAGATATGAAAGAAACTCCAGCTGAAAGCTTTTTGAATTTCCATTTTTTCAGCACTTCCTAGTTCTCCTCAAAAACACTGCTATTAGCATTGTAGTAGCGCCCAGTGACTCCTGATGTGGACCAGGACCCAAATTAACATCAATTTCAGAACTTTTAGTTTCCATTTACTTCAGAACTTTTAAATTTCATTAGATAAAATGCACACTAATCTTGGTGTCTATCACAGATGTCAACCTAGCTATCCATGTCTTAAGTGTACACACAGCTAAACAGAGACCAGTAGCCTTGCCCATCAGTTCCCTGTCATCTGTGACACACATACATCAAACGTTCTCAGTTTTGAGACTTTGGTCCGATTCTCTAATCTGTTTGGGTTTTTCTCCTTGTTTAGGTCAGAGATAAGAACGAAGAGGATGAAGTGGGTAAAAGGGCCGCTGTTCTGAAGACATTTAGCAGACTTAAACAGCAATATCATGTTATTTGCATCTGACCTGCAGCTCTACCCCATGTGCTGAGAGCTGGAAAGAACAGCTGAAACACAGAATATGTTCTCTCATGTTATGGCTAACCATGTCCCCAAAGATTTTCTTAAACCTTCACGGAAAATTCAAAATGGAAGCAAACAATGAA
Organism: Egretta garzetta; assembly: GCF_000687185.1. Classification (NCBI taxonomy): domain Eukaryota; kingdom Metazoa; phylum Chordata; class Aves; order Pelecaniformes; family Ardeidae; genus Egretta; species Egretta garzetta. The sequence continues at coordinate 3,232,886 of NW_009259035.1, read as the reverse complement.
GAGATGCTTGAAAAGAAAAGGTCTAAGGTCACCCCTCAAATCACAAAAGGAATATGACAGAATAGAAAACATTTGTAAAATTAAAAATAAATCAATAAATATATTTTCACTCCTGGTACAGGAAGGAGGCCCTGACTGAAAAGCAAGATAAAACTTAAAATTTAAAAACAATGAGACTTATCACAATTTGTTTGCTTCCCATTTTAATCTGCTCCATTAAAAGGGATCAGGATTCAGAATTTCACACTTATTTATCACCTGGTTAAATAACATTTAGTAGCACAGCACCAGGGAGCTGCTGTGCCACTGAGCAGAACATCGACTAATTCTACCCTGATCAAGCAGCAGTCATTGCATCTCCGTATCATTAGGTTACCCTTAGAGAGATATCCCAGTACCGCGGCTATTCTAATTAAGTTTGTTAGGAGTAAGTGAAGTGTGGTGTGCAGTAATTCAAATGTTTCTATGGCAGAACCATAGAGCATTTCAACAGGTATGCAAAAAGGCTTTTTTTTTTTTTTTTTATACACCTGAAAGCTCACTATAGCCCTAGTTTGCAGCTACCAGAAGGAGAAACATTCCAGATTTGCATCTTCAAATGTGCCTTCAGAAAGCCAGGACCAAAGTCAGCTGATAAACTTTAAGGCTTAATTGAAAGGAAAGCCTGTCAATAGCTTTCAGGCTCATTTTGCTTCTGGGTAACAGACTCAGTTTTAATTTGTTGTGCAAGATGAGCATGAAAGGTAAGACTGGGTCGCCCTAGTGAGTCACCACACAAAGTAAATCACTAATGGTCTATCTGCATTTGACAGACTAAGATTCAAATCCTGCTGCACCTTCAAGAAAGGCAGATCTACTGCTTGAAGGAAAAGGGGTTCAGGGCACAGGTTATGCAGATGAGTTTAAAAAAAAGCCAGCCACTTTCTACATGCTGCCTTTAGAAGGTTTCCGTTAACTTTGTTTATTAAGAAGAAAACATGATTATCGTGCATGTAATCATTTGCCTCCACACAAACCCTTGCACTGACAGATACCACCTTCTTAACTGTGCAGATGTGACTGTGGCTCTTACCTGCCCCCTCCATTGACTGTCCTTTGTACAGCAGAGATTAAATTTCTTCGTATGCTTCCCTGCTTCCCTATAGAACTGTTTTCCTATTTTTTTTCTCTATTCTAAACCAGTTTGTTCAATCTCTGTACCTTCCTCTCATTTTTGCTTTTCTCTCAAATTTTGAGTTAATAAAAATACAGAGTCTTACCGTACCTTCTTTAAACACCCTCTCAGAAAGCTTTGCTTATCCTATACATAAACAGCTATTTGCTAAAAGCAAAGTGATTTTCTGAGGTTACCTACTTAATCTCCCCACAGCTTCTTTCCAATACTGAAGCTTACCTCCAAGTTACACACAGGGCAGGGGGAGTATTGGGGGGAGGAAGCAATACACAAAAAAAATCCCCTAACCCCAAAACCTGACACCACCCCCCCAAAAAAAAAAACAAACACCAAATAAAATGGTTTAGAAGATCTGCAGCAGCCCAGAGAACCAGCAATCACACCTAGATTAACACCAGTTTCCAACCCTGGTGTTCAGACCATTATATATATATTCTGTGGAACAGAAGTACTTTCTATACATACTCATCAATCACTCCTAAAACCCCACACAATTACTACAACTATTTCCTGTTAGTTCAACAGGAAATAATCATCTCAGACATGACCGTTTTTTAAAAACTGCTCATTTTTAATAGAAGCAACTAGAATATACAGGTTAATTAAACCACAGAACAGCTGAGGTTGGGAAATATCTCTGGAGATAGTTTGGTCCAACCCCCCGGCTCAAGCAGGGCCACCTACAGCTGGCTACCCAGGACCACGCCCCTAGTTCAAGGCACTCCTTACCAGGTTGGCCAGCCTTCTGGCAGAGATGCTTTGTAGGGTGGATCCTGTCTCTTCCAAGTATCCCTCAGAAAGAGTCCCATGGTCATAAAACCCAAAAACTATCCATGCAGGACACAAGCAGAAAAAAATCCCAGGCATGGGTCTAGTCATCCTGTTCTGATGGCCAGAGTCCTTCTGATACTCAGACTCCTACTAGAAAGTTTTAGTTGGACAAAATACATCAGTACTGAGGCTAGAAAACTAACAGAATAGCGTGTCCTCTCTTCCTTGGACAATTCTTTCAATTAGGTAGCTATGTGTGATCCTTGTTGCTTTGGTGTTCAATCCAGAACCCTCTAGCATCAGTGTCTACCTCTTACATCAGCTCTGATAGAAAGTACTTTGGTATCATTTGCTTTGAAGTTGGTAATATTTTCTTTTAGATGCCAATCTCGCTGCAGCAGTTGAAGACACTGCTACCACAGGATCACAGAGTTAAACATCTGAGACCAAGTGGAGCCTTTCATTTGTTCCAAAAAGCAGCAGAGCAGTGCTGAATAACATTTCTAATAGAAATCATCACCCAACTACACCTGCATTAGCAGCTTGTGGGTTGGAAGACAACTGGGATGAAGGGAGGAAAGTTATAGCTAATAGCAAAGAGGAAGAAACATATCGATGACTTATGGTTTTGTTTCACTGCCCACAAAGGAGGCCGAGACACTGACTTATTCTAAAACAGCAAGTGGTTTTGGTTAATTACAGACTTAGATTTTCCCGATTACACAGATCTTTATGATTTGGTTTTATTTAATTTGATAGATATTTCAGAGATGTGACCAAAATGCTGTTTCACTCCTCCAAATGGAGACAAAGTAGAGAATTCATAAGAGACAGCTTCTTTCTTTTTCTTTTTCCAACCCTAGCATTTTAATTACATAAGAAAAATTTCGTAAGATAAAATTTGGTTCCTTTCGCAGTTATTCAAGTGTTACTTGAATAACATCTTTATGTCAGTGCTTTGTTAGCCAACTGTACAACTTACAGTACAAATATGTAACAAAGACCTTAACTCCAAGAAGCTTATAAAGGATAAAACTATAGATAACAGCTGGGCATAATTAAAGTACAAAACCAAAACTGGTATCTCAGAGTTCCATAGTCAATCAAGGTTTGAATTTTTAATTAAAAAAAAAAAAGAAAAAAAAAACTTTAAAAAGGAACTCAGAACTTTCTTGCATATCACAGATCCAAACAGTGCAGAAATTCATTGGTGGCAAAAAAAAAAAAAAAAAGTATCATTCTGTGGCACCAGAACATACATAAAACGTATCATCAGAAATACGCCTAAACTATGAATGTGAATTCCCACCTGCCAAGTCCACTGAGCTGCGTAGGCACCATAGTCCAGACCATTAACACAGACATGAGTACAGCTTTGTTCTTCTTTAGACTTCTGAACTCTTTCAACACCAGTAACTTCTTCACCCTACCTTATAGAGTGGAGTTAGGTTACTATCTGATAATAGAGAAAAGCCAGCATAGCAGCAAATGCCACTAGAAAGGAGAATTCAATTTGAGGACTCAAATTTTCAGGCTCCAGGGTCTCCATCTGAATAGGTCTGAAAGGCTCATCAGCCTCGAGGGATCTGTGCAAGCCAAGGCGGATTTGCCCGTGACAAATGGTAGAAATGCTGGCACCACAGAGGACTAGATGCCTGTGGAAATGTTACCAGCATCAAATTAGGAAAAGGTGTTTCAGCTTGCTGGATGCAAGCAGTTGTGCTCCAACATCCTACTGTAATGGCTTTTTATTTTGCTCAGGACTTGTAGTCAACTTTGGTGAAGGGAAGTAGGACAAAATATCATAGAATCATAGAATGTTTTGGGTTGGAAGGGACCCCTAGAAGTCATCTAGTCCAACCCCCCTGCAGGGAGCAGGGACACCACTAACCAGATCAGGTTGCTCAGAGCCCCATCCAACCTGGCCTTGAATGTTTCCAGGGATGAGGCCTCCACCACCTCTCTGGGAAACCTGTTCCAGTGTTTCACCACCCTCATCGTAAAGAATTTCTTCCTTATATCTAGTCTAAACCTACCCTGGTTTAGTTTAAAACCATTACCCCTTGTCCTGACACAGCTGGCCCTACTAAAAAGATTTTCCCCATCTTTCCTATAGGCCCCCTTTAGGTACTGAAAGGCCGCAATCAGGTCTCCCCACAGCCTTCTCTTCTCCAGGCTGAACAAGCCCAACTCTCTCAGCCTGTCCTCATAAGAGAGGTGCTCCAGCCCTCGGATAATTTTTTGTGGCACTCCTCTGGACCCGCTTCAACAATTCCATGTCCTTCTTGTGCTGAGGGCTCCAGAGCTGGACGCAGTACTCTAGGTGAGGTCTCACCAGAGTAGAGTAGAGGGGCAGAATCACCTCTCTCAACCTGCTGGCAACGCTTCTCCTGATGCAGCCCAGAGTACGGTTGGCCTTCTGGGCTGCCAGCGCACATTGCTGGCTCATGTCCAGCTTTTCATCCACCAAATGAATGCTTACTACTACCACCTATTGACCTACTCCACGAGGACGGCTGAACTAATGAACAATGAAGAAAATAAACTACTCCACCCATCTGAAGTTCCTGTGCTTGTCCCTTCCTTCTTTCTACATGAAAAAAATCATCATGCAGTGTTAAATCCACCCTTCATTCTCCATGCTGGTGTTTCATTTGAACTCAGCAGCTGTATTGAAAGAAAGGTTATTGACACAGCCTGCAGTACTAACATCCTTTTTTTTTCAGAAAGTGATGCAGTAAACTAACAGACTCATCAAAGCTTAAAGAACTGCTTAATATCAGTCACTCCAGCCAACCCAGGTTTATCAAATTAAAACAAAAAACGTAAAACACTGTTAACAGTAATTACTTCCCAGCTTTTCACTGGCAAATGGTTTACAAACTAAAATAGCAAAATCAATTTTTAAAAAAAAATAAAATAAAGTCACATCTAGATAGTCACACAACCTCTATTTCCTAAATCCCTTCTTCCTCACTATTTTATTCCTTTGTCATACTAGCTTGTAAAGCATGGCACTCTTCTTGGCCTGCCTCCAGGAGAACATCGGTTTGAAGGTAAAGTTTCCATGATTTGACTGTGAAGGACATGCCCCTTCCAGTCACAGCATCCCCAAGCTTCTGTCAAAATAATCTCTTTATTATTTGACGCTGACATTCTGGAAAACATTACTTGAGAAAAAAAGGCAAACACAAACACGTACACATGCTTGGGAGATGGATTTGGGTGGGTAGGTGGGCATATCTGACAAAACAAAAAGAGCACAAAAACCTTCCACAGCAACGAATTTGAGAGGAGTCTGAGGCTCAGCACCTTTACAGAAACACTTCAGTTTCATTTGGGGAGCAATGATATATGGTTTAAAATTACTTTTGAGACTTTTAATGGATAAAGTAAGTTGTTGGGAAAACAGCATCTCTCAAAGAGCAAGCGTCCAGTCTTCCACGTGTGAACATCTCTGTTCACACCAATGTCAGTTCAGGGTACACCGCAACGTTGCCTTTCTTTCCCCTCTGACAATCCAGATAACAGCAGGAAGAAGCAATGCCCCCGTCAGTGGTGCTTACTTGATATTGATGATCACTGATTATAAAGGGTCATAAGATCATCTGGAGTGAAACGCATGCCTCTATTTTCTCTGTAAGATTAGAAGACAGCATTTTTGGTGTAATTTTTCCTACTTACCCTTTGTTACTAATAATTCAAGCAATACTAGCAAGTAATGTCAGTTCTGATGCTTCATTGATGCTCAGCTAATAAAAACCCCGCACATTTCCTTTTCTTCCCCCCTCCTCCCCCAAAAAAGTCTGGACCTGTTTCTCCTCTCCCTTCTTACAGTAATGCTTCTGGGACTGCCTACAAAGCTGACTAATCCAGTCCCACAGTATCTGTCCAGATGTAACTGCCTACATCCAGGTGTTGTCTCATCTTGTATTCACTCTGTAGGCACTTTAGAATTTCAAGTTATCTTTGTTCTTCATCCGTTTAGTAGTAACACAGTAGAATCCCTGGTAAAGACGAGAATCTCCAAGCGCTACAGTACTACTACTACTAATTCCAGTACCTACAGCTGTTCACTGATTAAACATCATTCTATAGAGTTAGTCCAGATTTCTAACACAGCAAGACTAAATAATCAGGTATACTCTATATAAATACAATAGTTAAATCCTGTTGCCTGGACTACTCTGAATGTACTATAGAATGGCTCCATCATTCAGAAAAACATGTCATTTGTAGATTGACTTCTAGCCAGATTTACCTCAAACAAGTGAGCAGAAATGAACTTTTCAAACTAAGATTTAAAAATCCTCCTGTTTCCCCTAAAAAATACAATCACCTCACAGAGACTTTGACAAAGAAGCCTGGTGACTAGAAAGAAACAAATATTTTTAAGTTCTAACATATTCACATTCTATGGAATATTCTTATTTAAAATAGGCAACTATGAGTGGTAACAAATATCCAAACAGCATTTAGAATCAAATATGAAAACATATATCCTCCAGTTCTTTCCCCATTTTACCTTATAACTGAAGGATAGTTTAATTACTAATTTCAGACACAGCAAAGTTAAACCCTTGAAACCTCCTGAGAGTATATAAGGTATCTGTCTGGGTTACAAACCAGAACAAGCCCAACTCCATTTTTGCCAGCACCATAAATGTTGCTGTAAATCCATGGCTTATGGTAAGTCCAAGGCAAGGGTGAGCCCTCTTATTTCCCAGAGGACTTCCTCATTACTTGGGTCAGAAAGAGACCAGGCAGGAGAGTTCTGAATGCCTGAGAGCAGACCTGAAAATCCTGCCTGTGCAAAATCCAGACTTGGCTGCTGAAGGCCGGTCATACCCAGCCTTGTTCCTCCTCTTACCAACTGGGTTGCAAACTGAGTTGACACCTAACAAGCCCAGTATCTGTATTGTCACACCAAGTCTGGGTCCCATGCAAGTCTACTCAGCTAGAGTTTGGGTTCCACTGTCTGCATGCAAGTATCCTGATTTAAGAATAAACTGCTCATCTAAGCATGAGCTTGGTGGTAGTGCAAGGTATAGAAAGCAACTTTAAGCTCACTGCACATCTGTGAAAAGCAACTTATGTGAAAAGCAGAAGAAAACATGAGGAGATACTAGTAAGGCTAGGTGAAAACTCTCAACTCTCCTAAGTTTCAGTGACTACAGCTTGTATAAATTAGTTCAAAGTAATTCCTTGAACATCCCTTTAATAGCTAGCTGATGATGATGCAGGAGAAGGTTACGTGTACCAGCCAAACAGAACAACTAGCTAGCATAGGTTTAAGGCACCATGGTCATGCTCTCTGAATTCAGAAGCCTAGGAGCATTCTGGAGATGATGTTATAAAGTGTGAGTATACAGAAATGCTAATTTTGTCTCTCAGTAACTTTTGCTGGAGTATTTCATAAGGCATGCAGTTCACTCATAAGCACAATTCTTAAGGTATTTGAGAATATTAGAAGAAAAATTGCACATCCAGAATAAAATAATAACTACAGCTAAGATCACACTAGCATATTAAAGGCAGTCACACTTTCAGAAGTCCCTGAAAACATCAATAGTCATTACCTCAGTTTTCAATGAATAGGTAAGACCTTACAGTACAGAACACGTCTATTGATTATTACTGAAGAAGGGATTTGTAACTAATGAACACAATGCATTTATTTTTCTCCTCAAATCCCTAAAAATCTATCAATTTATAGGGGTGTTTGTTTATGCCAGACCCCAATTCTTTCTTATTACAGAGTCCATAATCTTCGTCTTTTAAATCTATTATTTATATTCTTTAATTCTTCTTAACTTCTTTTTTTTTTCCATGTATGATTTATATTCCTTGATTTTCTTCCTAACTGGCAGATACCCTCTCATTATACTATCTTTCTTTTCAGTCCAAAAATCAAGACAGTGGAAAACTTTTGCTGTGCAGATGATAAGCTCAAAGACACTTTCAAAGACTGACTTTGACTATCCATAAAACTATTTCAACGTAAAACCCAAAATTCATCTGCCAAGACAGCAATAGGTCTGAGATTTCACACAAACATGTACCTGTAATACTAAAAAAAAAAAAAATCACACTAAATCTGTTTCTTTTAAAAATCCACCTCTCGAGTATTCCTCCTCTGTACAGCTGTCTCAAAGCTTTTATTCTTACGATCATCATAGATTTCTCACTTGTAATTAGGTTCTCTGAAAGCTAAAATTTTGCCTAGTATAAAATAAAAATAAGACTGACAGCAAGTACATTACATGCTTTCCTAAATTATTTAGTCTTGTGTTGCAAGTATAAACTGTATATATGAGGTTTATATCAGTAGTGATGCTGATGTTTTTTAGTCAGCAAGGATCTCCAAAAACAAAGAAAAAAAAGAAAAAAAACGTATCCCTTTCAGCTTCATCATAAAAAGGAGAGTTGAAACACATGCTTGGAAAATAAGTCACCACCACTCACCCCAGACATGAAATCACAGCTCAGACAGGGAGCTGAGGCCTTGTACCATACCCCCATGCTCAGGCTGACTTATGGCATGTCAGCCTCTGAGGGCATAGGAATAGCCAGGGAAAGCCTCACTGAGGCCTGCTGATGGTTTGAGGTGCCAGGTTTAGTGCTAGCATGTGCACCATCCAGTTAACAAGGGAGGGAAACAAGGCTCAGAAAAATTATCGAGGGTTATAAAGCTCTGGTGGCATTAGACAACACTGTTCTCAAGGAAGCAGCTCCCTGGTTTAAATTCAGACCCATAAGCTCGTCTTCGTCTACTCCTTCAAGCTCAATAAAGGTATTCGGATTGCATCCTATCCCTAGGTTCCCACCCACAATCACCATTTTGAATATATTTTTCCAAATGGTTGGAAAAAATTCTTCCTTCATGAGATCATCTATTTTATTAAGCAGATCTCAGCGGTTGAGCAGCAAACACTTATTCTAGTAACACAATAAACTGTAACCTCCTCAGCTGTAGGATTATCAGTCCCTGATTTCATTAAGAAATGACTCTGTAGAAGAAGTGTTAATGAAAGAACAGAGACACACCGGTTCTCTGATGTGTTACAAAAGCCAGGCAGTTAGTGTTTGTCCAGAAGGGGGTCAAACAAATTCAACAATGGCAGGTTTGTAAGTGAAAAGGCTTGTTAAGAAGAAATCAGAGAACATGCCTAGTTCTTATAAATACTTTTAGTAAAGACAACTTTATCCATTTTATTGTCCATTGGCATGCAAGTCACTTCTAATTAAAGCAAAATTCAGAGCTCTAAAATAACGCTGGATATGCTTTTAAGCAGATGCTACATGAGTACCCACCAGAAAGCAGAAGATTCTGATTCTCGTAACGTGTAACTGATATAATTTCTGCACAAGCCCATATGGCTCACGATTTTGAAGTTCAGATGTAAACTATTCTGTCCTATTCAACAGAAACAGTAAAAATGCATATTTACATGAGTACTTCTCAATATTCCTAATACTAACGGTACCAATACTAGAAATATATGCAACTGTACGCTTACCCTAAGAATCCCTCACCAACTCAGAGGGCAAAACATAACATAGTTTTTATTATCATTACCCTGTTGTTGTTTTACAATCTGCCCTATAGCCAAGTCCTGGGGCAACGCCGTTAGGCTTTGGAGGCCTGTTAAGTTGAATTTATTGTGGGCCATTTAATATCATTACAAGAAAATCCAACCAAACCAGGAGAGGCTGTTGGAGGGACGCACCAACAAAATTGCATCTATGAATCAATATGCATTACTCTGGTTTGATATAAATCAATATGGCATGCAGGAAAGTTATATGCCTTGTACTTCCTAATCTATAGAGAGTCTTGTTTTAAGCAGCACCAAATAAATGTTATAATAGCGTTTTATTTCCTTAGCTATCAATTGATCACATGTAACCAGCCCTCCACCAGCTCTTTGTTCACACAGAGAATCCTAAGTAGCAATTTACTATGGTGTTCCAGTGGGGACAGCAAAACCCTGTATAAAGAGACAGGATGCTTAGCAAAATATTTAAGCTTTAATCACACTTGCTTCAAGCTGTCACACAGAGAAGTAAATGCAATACAATAAAATAACAAGGCAAAATTGTACAAGTGTGACGGTGCATTCATCTCCAGCCTTGAAGCTTGAGCGTGCACCCCTGTACTTGAATGCTGCAACACCGACAGCTCCTCTCCTCAAACAGGACAAGCTGAAACACTCAATCCCGTAAGAAATTGCCACTCACTAGACAAAGAACATGGGCTCATGGCATGACCCGCACTGCCAGTCGCAAAACCAGCTATAAACAGGAGCTTGCGTTGCTAGCCCTTCAGCCTGGGAAGAGACTGCCGGTGGCTGCGCTGGAGGTGCTCCCATTGCCCCAACAGGCAGGGTCACCTCCTGGTGCTGGAAAAACCTCCTTCTTTTTGCAGCATTGAGAGGGTGGCGATTGAGACTGGAGGCTCAGGAATTTTTTACTACTTGGTATGAAACAGTTTTTACTTGCCGATTACAGGCTACTGTCAATCCCAAGTGAGCATGTGTGTGCAAGAGATCTTTCACTGGGGAATCCATGCACCCAAGTCACAAATCATTACGAGCCTTGGCATTCTTACACTAAGCAGCACTGGTGAGATTCAGCACACTTTCTAAGTGACTTGGTAAGGTTTGGACACTTTCAGTTCTCTGAAGAGATAGTTTCACCCATGGGCATGGGATCACCCTCTCAGAAGTGGTCATATTTTGGGGGGTAAGCTACCAGCGTGACAATTGCACGTTACCATCACTGTTCCTCTGAAGCTTCATTTACACCGACTGCTTACTGAAATTCATAGACCACAGCTTATTCACTTCAGACATGCGAGAAGTTCTTAAGCAATCCTTGACCAGCAAATTTCCGAAAAAGCAGTTTGAAGTTGTCTGTCATCTTCCATACCATTTCCCCACACCTAACACTTTCCTCTGTCAAGAATTTTAGCTTGCTGGGATTATTTTGGTTTTACTCTACATCAGCAAATGTGGCACAAAAAGATAAAACAGCTGCATGCTACTTTTCCTCTTCTCAGGTGGAATGTATTTCCCACCTGGAAACAAACAGCCCTGTACAGAAACAAAGCAAAACACAGCCTTGCTGACTGAAAAATCAATCATCTGCGAATACTTTATGGTTTTTTATACATAGTACATTTAATTTCCTGTTTAATTCAGCAGAATGTTTGCTTTCTTCCCAACCAGTTTGTCAATTCCTAATGCTTTGCAATGCACCTAAAACTAGAGTCTGCAGTTTAAAGACAAATGTAACGTGAGGCATATAAAGCTTTTTTTCTGAAACAAAATATACACATAATTATACAGATTATTTAATTTGCTTTTGTGTTTAAATTTCTAATCACATTAAATTCAGTTTGCATGTCAGCAAATTGAAAGCCTTTGAATTTCTCCGAGAAGTGCTCTGTGTAGGTATGCACGCCCAGTCTGTCCAAAATCAATACAGCTGAACAGTAAGCTGAGAGACATAAGAGATATTTCTTAAACCAATGAAAATTATACGGAAAGGGACTGTTCAGGAAGAGACAATCCATGGCCTTTTCAAGACCCTCTGATAAAACCTTCAGACAAGCCAAATACAGGACATTTCCTATGCTGTAGTGGCTTTTGTTTGTCTAAGTTAGCCACATTAGTGGTAGGAGACCTTTCTAAAGAACATCAGTAAAGATGGGAGAACACTCTTAGAAGGAAAGCTTTGAAAAAGTGGAATAAGGAGATTTTTTTTTTCCCTGGGGATGGAGGCATATATCTTTTTATCCAAAGACTACTACAGGTAAAATATATACTTGCAATTAAAATTACAGCAGAATAGAAAAAAAAATTCTGATAACCAAAAGTAAATATTCATTCTCTTTTAATTAACTCAAATTACTTTTATATGAATAATGAAGTTTCTTACAGTTTTTTTTTTTTGTTATTGGAACCACAGGAAAAATTCTTACTTACAAATTCTCTTCCATGAGTACTGTGAAAGATACAACTTGAATAATCTTCTCCAAGGCCAGAAATGATCTCAAGGAATCAGCCCCAACCTCCTTGTCGCAAACTAAACTTAGTTCCCCGGCCATTAGATCAACACCAGCTCAGTCAATAAGACACCAGTGGAAAAGGACCAACCTGACCAAGAATGTTCATCACTACCAGGTAGTTTAAGCAAAATCTTTTTCTATGTGGTTCCCCTGTATTTCTTGGGTTAGCAAATATATGAGGTTACTAAAGTTATTGGTGTTTTTTTTAACAATAAAGTTAATACTATTACTTATATTTCAATTGACTTCTTGTCACTTAATTTTACTGGAGCTGTATTCACTTCTGTCTCTGCTAAACTGAGGGACCAGGCTAGTTGGTCATCCAAGCTGAATTAACACATATTCCTTCCCTCTATGCCAGTGATACCACTGCAACCTCTTGCATAAAGATCAACAGTAAATGTAGCAACTAGAGATAAGATGATAGGGAACCCAGATTCACCTCAGATACTTGGAGGCTAACGGGATGGAGAAATCTGCTGAGTAGCTGAGCCAGGTGTCTTCATCCACAAGCACTGTAACTGTTCAGTGACTAATCCGGTAATTATTCAGTGACTTTGTACATATACACAGAGAGAGAAAGAGACTTTGTAATTTGGCACATGCTGCGGACACTGAAGCCGTTTCTTTACAGAGGCTTTCATGAAATATGCATGAAGAGTTTAACTTGATTTTCAGAAAGTCCAAGATTCGACTGATTTTCTGGCAAGTTACCTCCAAGTTGCTGTCCTCAGAGGAACTAACTAAGCCAAAAAATTATTCTGAAGAAACCACAGGCTTTCTTTAGTCCAAGAACACATTGAGATAACCTGCTCCCTCTGTCCTCAGCCACCATTTAGTCCAAGAGCAACAATTCTCCTTGGAAAACATCAGAGTTGAATAGAGAGCAAGGCAGCAGAAGCCTGGCACCTGTGATTAAAAAAAAACGTCGTATTTTACAGAGGACTGTACATAGGAGGGAGAGAACAACTACAGCCCTTACGGCTTTTCTTTGTTTCTGCTGCAAAGAAATCTTTTGAAGGCCACCACTTGCCAGACAGGAAAAAAAAAAAGTTCTCCTACCAGAAAAACAAAACCCCAAAATTACTTAGGGCAGAAGTTGTTCAAGTCAGCAGTTGGAAGTCAAGGGGCCACAGTGTCTGAATTAGATGCTGTGAAAGCCAGGTTTTGCTCACATTTGACTGCAAGCAGCCCAGAACCTCTCACAGGCAGCACACACTGCTGCAAATAAGTACTTAGAATGCAATTATATTCATGTTTTGAAAGTACAGATTAAATAAATGTATTGTCATGTATTCATCATTCATTTTTCCACACCCATCTCATGTACGATAAAACACACAAATCAAGCAGACAATTCTGCAGATTGTATTTGTCTTTTTGCCTTAAACCTTAAATTCTTTTGCAGACATTGGATAGCTGCACAATAGTATAGGGATTAGGAAACCGCAGAGTAGTTCTCTGTAGCGTTTTAAGAAATGTTTCTAAGCTCACCAGTTAACACAAAAACAAATGCCCTACTGAAGGCAAGTGTCTGAATCAAAATCTGAAGTCTCCAACTCCTTAAGTGTTTTTCAATTACTACAGATGTACGTGTTGATGGAAATACATCACCTAACGAGTTTCCAGCTACTTTGACTGGTCCATCAGCCCCGTTAATAGAAGTGCGTTTCTTTCTCTTTTTCACATGCTAACGTGCTAATGGCTAAAATTTATCATCCTCCAGCACAACTCTGACCAGCTAATCTAACAACTCACAGTATAATTCGAGAATAGCTTACAATGTTAAAATAGATAGGCTGATCTCATCTACGACACTCATTTGCTTACTCTTTGGAGTTCAGGGAATGTATTTCTCCTACCTTTTTACATAGCAAAAAATACATCTTTTTTCCATTCAGATCCAAGTTAAGGGGCAAAGTTGACACAGAGCCTTGTAGAAAGTTTTGAGAACTGTTGTGGGCCAGAAACCAAATTACTTGCTTCCTACAGAAGTATTGCATCAGGCCTAGTTTGAGAATATCAGCAAAACATTACTAAAGCCAGCAGGGTACCCAAGAATAACAATATTTACATAGAGAAGTCCAAGTTACCTGCTAATGATACCACCGACCTGCTAATATTACATACACATCCACCCCCTCCCCAAATATAAACACTATGTTTAACTGATAAACAGAGATTATAGCTGACTGTCCCTTTTAATAGGCAGCTATGGATTCAAAGAACAATCAACGCACTGCATTTCTTCCCTCTTGCCTTAATCATTGTTCAGTTACAAATGATGAATAAGGAAGAGGAAAATTAGAAGACAAATTAATTCCTTAATCTATCAGAAAACACTGTAGGGTTGTACAAACAAATACAGAATTACCCACAGAAGATGAGCTACATATGCATATTGGAACAGAAGGAAAAATACTTGGTATGCAGGAGAAATAAGTGTTAGGAACCAGAAAGAATTGTTTGTTTACCCTCTACAGTAACAACAGTCTTAACATTACCCGTTTGGATAGCAGATATCCATATAGCCAAAGTACTCAAGTCTCAGTCTGAACTGAGCCATCATTTTTAAACAGCACAGCATTAAAAAAAAGGTCTCACAAAGATTTTTTGTAAAATCTTACAAAGAAGTTTTCATTAAGCTTTAAAAATAACCAATGCCCACCAAAATAATTTCTTTGTCTTTAATAAAAAGAAACAAGTAAGGTATGGGATTTTTTTCTTGACATATAACTACCCTCACTTTTGTTATCAGTCTGTGGCTCAGCCATGATTCTGTAACAAACCTTTAATCAGAAATGGGGAAATTCTTCAAATAATTATTTTCAATCAGTTGTTGAAATAGAAGCAATATTCCATTTTCTGTAATGGTGCAAGTAAATTGTCTCTCTGAATATTGTTGGAGGAACTAAATAGTAAAAGCATGCAGTCGCATGTGACTATGTAAGTAAACATGTGTATGAACAACCTAGGACGTATTCCCACTGTCAGACTAAAACATTTTATATATGTGCTGTCATCACCTTGTCAAGATCTGGCAATACAAAGTTAGTTACATATTACAGATTATATCATTCAGAGGGAACAGAACATTCCGAGCGTGCCTCAAAGTGACGTGGAAAAGCTCAAGGCAGGGGCTTTTGTTTGTTTGTTTTGAAGCTCCGGATACTGCTTATTTGTTCAGGATGCCCCAGCTTTTCCATGTTCCCTCATAAATCCTAATAATTGCAAAATAATATTCTGAAGATAGCGATGGAGCTAGTGCTACTCACAGTTATTCACACAATAAACCAGGACAAGTGACTTGCCTAATGTCACCCAAGAATTTGTGGAAATGTCAAAAAAACATGGGAATAACCTGAATGCAAGTCAAGTGCTTTAACCAAGGCATTATTCTTTACTTCTAAAGTGCGCTACTAATCTGACCTTGTTTGCTCAGAAGATATTCCTAAAGCTGAAGTTCTACACTGAGTGCTGACATTTCTTCCTATGAGTATTTTAAATAGGATTTGACTAATCCAGCCAGCATAATAAACAATCCAAATCTTCCTAAAATGTGAATTCATGCTTAACATTTAAGACTTACAATTGTTAGGTAATTTTAAAAAATCCTACTGCTTGGCCTGACATGAAATACCACAAAAATATTCATTATTTTAACCAGACTTCCAGATGAAGACTCTGAACTACTTTAAAATAAGCTGTGAAGTACATGAACTGTTGAAATCTTATTCAAACTTAATCCCTTCAAATATTTTAAGTATACGATGTTGCAAACCCATGGACTTCAGTGCACAGACATCTCCCTGAGGTAGCAAATAAAGGAGTACATATATGATACACTTCATGCTTTATTATGCACCTTGGCTACATGTACAGATGGACTGGGGAAAGAAAGTTGAAGGGAGTTTGCTGCCCTTAAGATATACAACCAGACACACTGACACATAGACACTAAGACAAGACAGATGAGGAGGATGAATCCCAGATTATAGAAACACTAGGCACAAAACATCTCTCCTATGAGGAAAGGCTCAGGTTAAGCCTGAAGAAGACTGACGTGGGATCTTATAAATGTTTACAAATATCTTAAGGGTGGATGGCACAAGGACTCTTCTCAGTGGTGTGCAGCAGCAGGACAAGGGGCAATGGGTACAAACTGAAACATAAGAGGTTTCAGTTGAATATGAGGAAGAACTTCTTTACTTTAAGGGTCACGGAGCACTGGAACAGGCTACCCAGGGGAGTTGTGGAGTCTCCTTCTCTGGAGATATTCAAAGCCTGCCTGGATGATGTCCTGTGCAACCTGCTCTAGATGAACCTGCTTTAGCAGAGGGGTTGGACTGGATGATCCCCAGAGGTCCCTCCCAGTCCCTGCCATTCTGTGATTCTGTGAAAACAGGACAGTAGGACATCCTTCAGAACATAACAGTGGATATCAACTAAATCACAAAAAAAGATAAAGCTGATCAAGTGTCATCATACAAGTAAGGACATGCAGAGAAAACACTCATCCTGAATGTACCCTGTTCAGTGGAAGAACATAATTTTTTCTTTGGTCAGGTGACATGGCTCCCCTCTTTTTTTCATATCTATGCTGACTTTGGACTATTTAAAAAAAAAGTTTGAAAGACTAACATAAGCAATGAGCCTACAGAGGATTTTTAGGGCCTGTTTGTGGACCATTTTTAGATACTGATTAACTCTGAAAGTCAGCTGATCACGAAGACCGTTTTACATGTTGTATACATTTTGCAGGGCACACATCAGTTTAGTGGTGCCCTTCCTTCAAAACCAAATGTCTGTAGCAAGCTCTTCCTAGTAACTGCTATTACAGTGTCTTCTCTTAGTATTTCCAATGAGCATGTAGTTCTCAAAAATACTTTTGCGTTTAAAGACAGCACCTTGGTAAGAAGAAAGGTGAGAAATGAAAGAATCTTGCAGAGACCACCTGAAATATAAACAGAAGTTCAAAAACAGATGTACACTTCTCTGCATTAATACTTGTTTTGCATTGTAGAATATATGACAGGGTTTTAATTAGCCTGCTATTTGGTGGATTTACAATGCTATACAATGAATTTACAATTTACTACGTGTCAAAGAAAAAAAACAAGTAACTGATAATTCAGGAAATAATTTACAATTTTCAAGTTCAGGTTTTCAAGCTGGGTATTACATATTCTAATTGAAAATATTGCAGCAAATGCAAAATAGAGCAATTCCTTCACATAATGCAAGTTTGTCTGCAACAGCAGATAATAACATGTAAAAAAGAAGCAGGTAGTTTCATATACCTGTGAAGATGCTTTTCCAGTGCCATTTGAAACACTGTCACAGCTACTTCTACACAAGCTAGAGCTTGACCGCTTTCATAAATACACATACATATTTGCGACTTGCACCTAAAGACCCAATTTCTGCCCATAATGGTAGCAATCCACATCACCACTTTCCACTCGCCAGTATAACTGAGCAACTGATCCATCACCCACAATCATTTCTGAAGCATATCATAGAATAAGCTCATTGTTTGCATCCAAATTTTGCATTCCTGGAACAGAATAGCTTGTTCTAGTCATTGATGCAAAAAATACATTTTTACAACTAACAGTTGTACAATAAAGCTCAAAGCTCTCAGCTGAAATGGTGTCACTGTGATTGGCCATGCAAATACAACATAGCATGAGACAGAGCTCTACCTGAGGAGTGCAAACTCAGCAGACAAGATGAAAGGTGTTCAGTAAGGGGATGTAACTATGCACATGGAAAGCAGAGGTTCAACAAGTCAAGACAACAGCTGAAGAGGGTACGACCCAGCCTGTGCAACTCTAGCTCATAAGGAGCCCTGATGGTTTCAACTTTGGCAGCTCATATACTTTAAATGTTGTATGGCTTCCTCGAAGTCAGAGGAGAGTCCAAAACTGAATCCACCTTTCACAAAGTCTAGTCTTATTCCTCAACTATAAAACTGCTTTTTGTCTCCTTTCCTGTTAGAGGAAAAAAACAACAAAGCATGGAGCAGGAGATTTATGAGGCTTGCCCCGGACAGACATCAATGTGGACCAATAGTCCATCGTGTCCTGCCTCTA
Source organism: Egretta garzetta (assembly GCF_000687185.1). Classification (NCBI taxonomy): domain Eukaryota; kingdom Metazoa; phylum Chordata; class Aves; order Pelecaniformes; family Ardeidae; genus Egretta; species Egretta garzetta. Next base: position 3,214,774 of record NW_009259035.1, on the reverse strand, counting down.
TAGTAGGTGACAATGATCGATGGTTCAGAAAGGCATTAAGCTCACTGAAAATTAACTAGCTTCTGAATAAGGTTTTTGCATCTTGAGACAAAAATACTTAAAGCAATACAATAGATTATAACAAAAATAGGAATAATGTGTCAGTGAGATTTCCACCCGTGTTTAAATCTGGAAATGTAAAGATTTCCCTAATCAGTCTCCCTCAGTTCACGCATGCATGAATACATCACATGCGTTACTGAAAGGCTGCTTATGAGTATCGGCAGCTACTAATGACTTTGAATTAAAAAAGGCAAGAAAGTAGTTGATGGGCAGGAGAAGGGAAGGATAAAAGGACAAGGAGGAATCAGATAAACATAGATGTAATCCAAAGTCCAATAACGCCAATGGAATGATTCATACTGACTTCAGAAGTCATGCAAGACGGAGTCTGAAACAGCAGAGAACAGATTTTAGGCCTAATGGTAGACATGTTATTTCTCCAAATGTTCTACAACAGAAGACATGATGTTTACTCTAAAATAATCACCTGTAAGAAGAGAGTTATAGCCATTCTGTTTCCTTTTAGATGTCTCTGGTAGTTTTTTCTAACATGTGATATGGGAAATATTTTCTTTTTTTTTCCCCCCCATCGTTTCTCCTAAAAGAGATCCTACCCCCACACACACATTTATCAGACTGTGTTAGTGGCCACACAACCATGGCCCTCAGGGATTACGAAAACAACATAAGATATGAATTACATGCCCTGCTTGAAAAAGTGACAGTCAGTGACTACTTTGAAAAAGCTGTTAGCCTTTTGCCACATTCCAGTTGGAAATGAGAAAAAGGAGCCTGGCTAGCAGTCTTTATCCCGATGACCATTCTGTATGAGCTATTACCTAGAAAAGAAATAAGACATAAATAAAGCCAGCAACACATTCAAATGCACACTATGGTCTGGGTTGCTCAGCAGGTGAGATGAGACTGTGACAAGTTCTTTCAGATCTTTACAGAATAGGAAAAACTTAGAGTCTGAGAATATTTCAAGGCTGTAGTCAGTCAGCGGCCTCAGTGGTCAGCAGCTGAAGGCAAAAATATTATTTTGCATGACAAAACCAAATGCCTGCAAAACCCTGTGTTGTGCCACTGCATTAACTTCTCGGCTGCCCAATTTATGATTATCGGTTAGAAAAAGAGAGTAGAATTTCTCTATCTACTCTTCACTTTTGATTGTGTATAAAAGCAGTTGAATACAGACTGTACACTGAACAGAAGACCAAGGAAATGCGAGTTTGGTGCCGTGCCCAGGGGAGTTAGCCCTAGGGCCCAAACCAATGCCATTTAAAGGCATTGTAGTACACTGTGGAAATGACACCAGCAAGAACCTAAAAATCCTATTTTACAAGGAGCAAACCGATAAATAAGCAATGTAAAGAGGATTTTAATAAGTATTTTGGCTCCAAAAATTATGTTGTGCTAATAAATATAATCTGTCGGCACAGATGGGGAAAAATAAGCGGTAATAGAAGCAGAAACATTTCCCACATAGTTTCAGGCTAAAACTATTACTGAAGCTTTCCCTTGCCTTTCTGGTAATACGAATACAAGAGCATTGTCCTGGGGCGTGAGACCAAGTAAATGAAGCTGACAAGAAACAAGACAACAAGATTACAAAAACTTCACCACGGACTGCTTTTTACTATGTACACAGACAGTACGTACAACAGGGCCATGATCTCAGGTACTATTACCACAACATGGATGCTAAGCAATGCTATCAGACAAAAAGCACCAGGGAACACAAGGTACACTTTTCTTGCCATTGAGCTACGAATTTCAGTGACAGCTGTTGCCTGAAAAGCTGTTGCCCCAGAAATTTCTCCATTTCCTTCCTACCATTACACCAGATCCCAACATAAATACTTACATAGAATCACAGAATTGTTTAGGTTGGAAGAGACCTTTAAGATCATCAAGTCCAACTGTTACATGCCAATCAACAAACATACAGTCACGTTATCTTAAAGGTCTGGATCTCCAAAAAGCCCCAAGGGTGTTGTTTGCAACACAGGTACTGTGATGATAAAGGTCATTGCAGGTGTCAAATTCAGTCTGGAGCGACTGGCCCAAGACACTGTGAGAAAGACAGACAACTGCTTGCAACAGGTACCAGCCAAGTGGCAGAAAACTCCCCGCCTGCTTGGCTTCACCCCTTGGCATTTCACAAGCACAAGAGACTTCTGGCACACAGGTAAAGCCTTAACTCTCCCCTGGAAGTGGCTTCTCTGGTAGGAGGGCAAGGACAAACTTGAGTTGGGATGAGAAAACGTAGGCAGTAGCATACACACTAAGCAGGAGGGTCGGGTGGCCCTAGGTCACGTGTCCTCGTTTACTTGGTGAAAAGGTAATGAAAGGAGGGCAACATTACACCACCCCCGTATTACAAACAGCCTGACACAAAGCTAGGAGCTGGTTTAGCTACCGTAAGTGGCTCCTTAGCAAACCATACCAGGATATTCCGTGGCTGATTCGCTCTCAGTTTTGTCCCATTTAGGCCCCCAACACTACTCACTTTCAGCCAGGCTGCTTTACCTTTTAGCAATCATGCTTTTTAAAAGACATTTACTTACACATAAACCGAGATAGGTACTGAGGAAGATTCACTATAAAGACCATGTTTCTAAGCACGTCTAAAAAAAATTTTTTTTAAATCTCACAAAGCACCTTTCTGCACAGTTTTAAGTGTTTAGACAGCATGATTCTAAAGGAATAAACAGACAATGAACATGTGCACTGTACAGCATTTCACCATTTTTGTATTGGAAGCAAGAACTCCATGATGACCTGCAACCAAACCACCTCCTCCCTTCCCAGTCCCTTACTCTTTGGTGCTACTACAAGTTCTTTGTCAAGGTGCTGGCAATGAGAAGGATCAGTGAAAAAGCAGCTGCTAGAAATAGCTGAGTCCTTCCAAAAAATAAGGGATTCATGAGATGGAAATTGCCCTCCCTAACCCTATCACAAGTTGCTTCTTAAGAGAAAGAACTAACTTAAGTTAGTTCCTGCTCATATATGCTTTGAATCTGTCATTACTAAATCAGATTCTAACAGGGAAGATAAACATTTAAGTGTGAGGAGACAAGCAGGGGAAGCAATGTGGGAATAAATCTGACTTTGTTCTCATGCAGGTTAACCACACAGTAGCCCTGGTAGAGATTACTCAGCACCCAGTCGCAATACACGGAGATCCCTTGAAGGGGCAGATTTATGGACTGATTACTGTGGACTGGCCAATTCTGTTTCATCAGCCTATTATTCAGAGTAAATTCGTGGGAAACCCATCTGTTCTTACTTCTCGTACATACCAGATATGAAAGGAAACAAAAGCCTGCCTGAGCAAAAAGCAAGAGCATGGCAAGAATACCCTTAAGATAAGACCTTATTCTCACAGTACAGCTTCTGTTTCCCCTGCCTCAGTCACCTGGTTTTGGCTGGAACAGAGTTAATTTTCTTCCTAGTAACTGGCATAGTGCTGTGTTTTGGATTTAGGATGAGAAGAATGTTGATAACACACTGATGCTTTAGTTGTTGCTAAGCAGTGTTTATATTAGTCAAGGACTTTTCAGCTTCCCATGCTCTGCCAGGTACACAAGAAGCTGGGAGGGGGCACAGCCAGGACAGCTGACCCAAACTGGCCCAAAAGGTATTCCATACCATAGGACATCATGCTCGGTATATAAACTGGGGGGAGTTGGCCGGGGGACAGCTATTGCTGCTCGGGGACGGAGTGGGCATCAGTCAGCGGGTGGTGAGCAATTCTGTTGTGCATCACTTGTTTTGTATATTCTTTTATCATTATTATTATTCTTTTCCTCTTATGTTTTATTAAACTGTCTCAACCCATGAGTTTTACTCCTCTCCCCCGCCCCCCCCAAATTCTCTCCTCCATCCCACTGGGGCAGGGGAAGAGTGAGCAAGCAGCTGTGTGGTGCTTAGTTGCCAGCTAGGGTTAAACCACGACACTCAGATAGACATTTACTAACAGAATAGAAGGTGGCTCTCTCTACTCCCTCTCTCACATAGGATAAACTAAAATACCACTCAGTGATAGTACAAGACAACATAGTTGCTTGATTGAGCAACAGACAGCCAAGAAATCTTCCATTCACCCTGGATCCACAGTCACTCGCCTCAAGCAAGTAACTTTACAGGTGATCAGCCCTTCCACATGAAAAACAAGGAAAGCAGTATGGATTCCTGAAGGGCAGTTTGGAAGAGGTGAAGATCTTTACATCTAAAGTAACAACTGAAAGAGATCTGACTCTTGAAACATACAATCAATTCCAGTTGTACTTCGAGCATGGAAAAATAATAAAAAATTACAATAAAAGGTAGAACAGATAGATCTTCCAGGAGAGTTGGTCTTAGTATATCTTAGCTACATGGACCACACAGCCATTGTACGAAGAGGCATATGAACACACACATGCTACCTGTACCCCAGCAAGAAATACTGTCAAAAATTATTTCAGCTAAAGGCATAGGAGATATATGATCTACTTCTCTTGCAGAGTTAGTTAAGAGCATTAGTTATAGCCCATGCAAGACTGTGAATAAATAAAACTCAGTGAAACCTTCTTAGGAGAGGGAAGAGAAAGACACCAAAAATGTTTCTGGTGGGCCACATTTTCCCTTTTCTTCTCAACTGGAATTTTTATAAAATGCATCTTTTAATATGGATCTCCAAAATTCTTCTTAAACCAGGTGATCAACAGCTACACGTAGTCTGTCATTACCGGATTTCTCTTCTTGCTCCCTTCTTTAAATATTGTACAAGGTTTAGCTGTTCATTAATGCGAGTACAGCAGCCTTAATACCGTTGCAGAAAGCATTTCCTAAGCGATACCAGTAAGTTACGCTAGCTTTTGGAATAGGTTGGAAACTGGCCTGACCCTCTTCTTACTAGACATTGAATTATTTCTGCATGTTCAGCTGAGAGAAGTCTGGGGATGGAGATGTTCTGTTACTGAGAACATTTCCAGCAGCTGATCACCCTCCAAGTACAAACCAACTTCCATGTACAGAAAGGGCTGAGTGTTTAGGCGGTGTTCAAAACCCCATAGGAACATTAAGCAAAGAACTGTTTCTCAGTCCACGAAAACTAAATGATAAGGAATGAAGCTTCCTGAATACCCATGGCGAGCACGTTCCCTTGTTATTTTGCCACACAAACTCTTTTTGTAGTTACCACTGAACTGTTGCTGCGATGTCAATGAGAAGCGGTTGGAAATAGAAAGGATTCTGCTGCAAAACTGGGCACCAAGCTGGAAACTGCTAGAGACAGGCATCACTCTAGTCTCATACCACAAATATTTACTCCTTTATGTGAGCTGAGAGTGTGACACACAATCTCTAGTAGGCAGTGGTCCCCACAAAGAGGTTGTGGCTCCTTGAACTAAAATACTAATTTAGAGTTAGACTTTTCTTCATGCCATGACTCCTCTGCTCTTTCCGGGAATTACAGACATTTTTAAATAGTACTAATCCTCACTAGCAGATGGTAGTAGCACTTTGTCAGAGCATTATTGCACTTAACACTTTGGAATTTTAATGCAACGGCTCCAAGACACACTCCTCGAACCCCTCCATAAGAGAGCCATTTCAAAGCTCACATCTACATCTGCTGCCATCCACTGACTTCTTACCATCACGGGAACCGGCCTTGGGAACAGCAGTATTAAAAATGATAAAATACCTTAGAATCCAAAATGGTCAAGGGGAAATCGTGAAACGAACCGCAACCAGTAACCTCTGTTGTATTGCTAAAGCAACGCTACCAACAGAATACCTCTCTGTGGCACTTACTCCTGAACGTGCCTCAAACCCCAAGTGCTGGTTATTCCTGAGTAGCAGACATTTGATTATTCATTGCAGATGCCTGGAGGTGAGAGGGAAAGAAAATGGCACACGCTTGTTCTACAGGGAGGACCGGGGAGAATGAAGGGATGGGGGTTACAGGGACAACTTTAACAGCTTCCAAAGCACCGACAATTTCAATATTCTATTTGTTACTCCAAGCTAGTGGTACAAAATATGGAAGTCTGTAAACCTAGTATTTTCTGAAAACAGTTGTACTCCTTACTTGACACAACACAAAGAACCAATTAATTCTAGCCTCAGGGACATTTGGCAGGCTTACAAAAAGTGGGGGAAAAAAATGCATCCCTTTAAAAAAAGGCTAAAAAAAACCCCCCACAGTACTTTAATGAACAGATTTTTTTTTTAAACTCCTAAATCTTGCAGAAAATAATTTTCAGCAATAGCAGCTTCCAAATGTTATCATTATCTACCGTCTCCTGAGGAAGTATTTACCTGCTCCTCCCATACATCATTCAGCCCTGTATTAGGCATCATTGATCTCAAACAGAAAAATATTTTAAAACCTATTATCCCCAAGTCTTACTGTGTCTCATTTAGAAGAAATACAAGTCAGTGGCTGTCCCTCTGCTGCTTTGAATGGGGGTTGGACAGGCTGATGTGGACAGAAAACCAGACTTTGGCCTCAACAGCCCAAACGAGGACATATGCCACAACATAAGCGTGAAAGCAGATCCACTCACCACTCTGCAGCTTCACTGAAGAGAGGTCTAACTTTCAAGGCAAGCTATGCAGCTATTCAAGAGAGGAGGAGAAGGCTAGAGCTCTCCCTCTCACTCCCCAAAAGACACCATACGCTTTGAATCCAGAAGCATGGTGCATTATTTTCCCTTTCCTTCCCTCTTAAATTACATCAGAAATCAATGGAGCAGAAGCTGTGGCTTTCTGCATCCCTTCCTCCCACCCGCCAGCCACAGAAACTGAGCTTACATGGAGGCACGGTACAGACCAGGAATAAACTGATGCACAGAGGGAGTAAAGGAAGATTATTTAATCAGAGGGATGATGCTAAAGCACAGGGAGGTACAATACGCTCGAAGTTATCCTGGGGGCAGAGGGGTGGAAGGTGACACTTCAGTACTGTGTGTGTATCTGCGTACAACAGTACTAGACAATACAGAGATAAAGTGGATCTCACTTTTCTGCAAAGTAACCAGGTACAATTATCTATTAAAGAAAAAAAATACTAAGACCCACCACACAAATCAAACACTTTACAGTAAAACTACAGAAGCTGGATGGGGAGAAACAATCCCATTTTCTAATCTATAATTTAGTTTCTTTAAAGCTTAATATTACCTTCTACATATATTGTTCTCAAAGCATCGTTTGCATTTTATTATTATTCTTTTCAGAAATATTTGGGCCATTCTAGTGCCTCCCTCCTTTGGATTTCCCAGCTTTCCTGGTATGCATACACATATACCTCATACCACATGTCCCAAATGTTTAAAGCCCAGCCTCCAACCCACATAAGTGTAACATTACCTGCTATTCCCAGAAGTATCCTGTACTCTTACAAAACTAGCCTGGCCCATCGCTCGGGCTAGCCCTCTCCAACTGTCTCTTGCACCCCTTGACCACCCAACCAACTCCCACCACTGCTAACCACAACCCTCCACCCCCTTCCAAAGCTTCCACATAAAAGGTACTACCAGAACCTTCCCCACGCTCCTGCTCCCAGAGCCTCTCTGCTGCAGAGAACCCCCCGATAATGCTGTTTTTCCTGCCGCCTCACACTGCCCTTTACCTGCAAACGCCTCCTCTCATTGCAGCCAGACACAGCATCAATGATGTCCCCAAGACATCACCCTCCATGATGGTAACACCCAGCGCTGCTGATCGTTCCCCGTCTAGCATACACATTATATACAGGACACGCTTTTCTCCTGCCTGCTCCCCTCAGCCATTCGATTTGAAGTAGTCCCTATACTCTTTGCGGCACTGACAAAAATGAGAGAACTTTTTCAAGTCGATGGGTGCTTCTCACATATCTCTAGGATACAATCCAATTCCGTAACAGGAGAGCTACTCCAAGGAGCTGGAAAATAATTTCTCTAAATTATTTCGATATTTCAATAGTGTTCTAGAAACTCCGCAAGGCTAGCTAACAAGGCTGCAGGAGCTTTTAGAATCCCTGGCTATATTTATGCATCTGTCTTAAACAGACTAGGGCATTTTGCAACATATATTGTTCCACCTTCCCAAAAAGGGCTCTCTCCTTTCTACCTGGACATCTTCCAAAACTGTACCATGAAATATTTGTCCAAACAAAAGAGACGGAGAGAAAGCACACGTGTGCATAACCATGCATTACCTCCTGTAGTAGGTAAAGCCAGAGAGTCGTATGTTGGCAGCTGATGAGATAATGACTGTTTTTATTTTGCCAATTTAACCAATGTTTTTGGCAATAAAGCGCTGTAGGTAATAATTATACACACATTGCTGGCCTTCATTTCCCGTCAACTCTCTTACCTCACAGCACTGTAGCTTTTGTTATCACGTGCCCCAAACCAGGTTAGCACTGGCATCGGCCACGCCGCATCTCCTCTGTCAGTACATCCCTGGAGACATACCCACGTGCTTTCATTCCTTCGTACCCAGACTGATCATTCACGAACGTGAATGACTGAATAGGTCTCTCAAAAGACGCCAAAAGATTTGCAGCTTTGTCTCCTGGTGTACAAACTGTCTGAGTCGCAGAGAGATCCAAGACCTCTCTCTTACTTCATCTTGAAATCTTCTGTCAGCCCACTTTTTGTTTCGTGTTTGTACAGCTTCTAGCACAGTGGGGTGCCATTTCACGATCTGTATTCACATTATGACTTTTCTGCAAGTAAAAAGCCTCCCAAATCTCTGTGTTGTTAAAGGTAGAAACTAATGTCATCCCAAATTAAAGAAAAATCCAGTCAAATATTTTCAAAAAGAATAAACCATCTGATTAGTGAAAAAGGTGTGTTTATACATTGTATATACATACATAAATACATACCCCACTGCTAGTTATTAACATATTATTTATAAATTTTATTTATTTAAATATTTATTACTATTTCTAGGTTATATTATTTTATTTATTAACCTGTTATTTATAGCAATACTGCTTGGGTCTATACATTCACAATGGGGAGAGCTGAAGACTGACTAGCCTTAAGCAGGATAATCAACTCTTGGGGGTATATTTGTCTCAAAAAAGGGCAAATAAGTAGAATTCCACAGAAATAAAAAGCAGCTTTATCTGTCCAAATAACAGGTATTTGTGTTATGGTATGTTTAACTTTGTTCTTCCTGGACAGAAGAAAAACATCTATTCTTAAATAGTATAGAACATAGCGACTATCACAACTGCTAGCCATGAACCTCGAATATGAGCAAGAAAGAAAGGAATAAAAGCAGTGAAAGGGAGAAATATGTGTATTTTAATAGAACTAGTAATAGCTCTCACCTTTCACTTGCCATTTAACGCACAGCCCGTACTCTCCGCTGGCCGTACACTGCCAGCACTCAACACTGGCTTCGCTGAAAGAGAAACGGATCTTTTCTACTGTCTTTTCCCCTTTAACAACTCTCCAGTACCTAACATAAAGTGATTTTAAAACATTCTCAAATATTTTAAGCTGAACACTATAAAGACTGCAGAAAGGCAAAGGGTCTACAACAACAAATATCCTTGCTTAATAGTGTTTGGCCCGGAGACGTCCCCGCTGTGTGCTTTCAGCCCACTGTATACTGCCACACAACTTTTAATACCGGTTGCAATCAGTGAGGTAACTCTGCAACAGTCTCTTGTCTCCTGAAAAAGACAGCTGACATCTTCAAAACAGCTCAGGGGCTCAGGAGCCTAAGCTGGGCTGGCAGTCAGTCAGATTTGAGCTCCTACGCACCTTAAAACCAAATCAAGTTACCATCTTGTCATCGGGTCTGGGTCCGGGTCCCAAACACAGGTTTTGAGACGGAGTCCCAAGGCAGGGAAGCCTGCCCTGTGCACGTTTTCATTTCTCTGTTTACAGTGGGTTTGCAAAAGTGGCCACTGTTATAGCTGTACACGTTGAAATAAGGCACAGCAAATCCAGGCCTGACATTCAGGTCTGCAGCTACGCCACCCTCTGCTCTCTCCGGAGCTCTCATCCAGAGCAGTGCTATTTGATTTTGATTTATCACAAGTGAATTATTATAATGAAATCACCAACTCAATTTAAGCCTCTGAGAAAGATATGGCTGGACTAACAAAAAATTGTTCTGCAAAACAAGCAATTACTGTTAGGTTCGCTGGATATTGGCCTTAGCAATCCAACTGATTATAGAAAGTTAATGATTTAAAAAGCAATGAAGAAATAAGAGATTAAATCCTTTAAATCTGCATGAAAGACTCCAAGAGGAGTTTTACAGTGATTTTCACTGCATATTTTATTAGATATGTGATATTTTATTCATGGGTAAAGCAAATATAACAATTAGGAATAATTAGCATTTCAGCACAGAGTGTTATCTAATAGGTTAAAATACACATATAATTCTTCATTTAAATTCTGTATCTTCACATTTTCCCCTTTCTGGTTCAGAACTTTTCCATTTAGCATAGCACTTACAGGAATATTATACAGCTCCCGAAGAAATAGAAACAGAGAGAACTAGTGGCTCTCGCCTTTGATATCTTATTTTCCTCTGCTCCTTGCATTTTTACTCATTTTCTTTTTCAATTTCCTCCTGAGCATAGCTTGTCAGATAAGCCCAGCATAACTTTCAGGAAACTTTTTCCCTTTCATCTTTTTTTTCCACCCTACTCCCCGCTCATTCCCGAACTAACGTGTGCAGTGGAAGCCTACTTTAAATCTAACCCTGCATGTAGAAACCTACCAGCCTACAGTTGGCTAAAACTACAGTATTTGTCTCTGTACCACCTCTTCCATGACAACTTTACAGTAAGTACAGTATTCCTCTGTAGCATTAGTATCCTTTCTCATTAAGCAAGTGTCACTTTTTCTGTGGATTGTTGGGGTTTTTTTAATGCAACACTCACAGCTCCCAGAATATCCCTTCCTTGAGCTGATGTGGTTACCCCAGACCAAAGCAGGAGCAAGACTCTCCAGCAGAAGCGCGCTCTGCAGTACAATACAGAATACAAAATACCTCCTCCTTCAAATTAAGTATATTACCACTGAAACTAGGATATAAATTTTGAACCTTACAAAATTACAGCACTGCACAATTCCAAGCTCT
>NW_009259035.1:3197808-3203591 GCF_000687185.1 Egretta garzetta | reverse complement strand
AGCCCTTTCCCTTGCCAAGTTTCATAACTGTCATCCAAGCGCCCGTACATTTCATCTACTAACCTTCAATTTCAGCTGTGTCCTCCCTGGTACACAGTGCAGTTCTAGCCCTCCAAGTCACATAAACCATTATTAATTACAGTGGTTGCAGACACAAGAGAATCTTTCCCTTACTCCATCATCTCTCACATAACCGTTTGGCCAACAAGAGCCAGAAAACAAAGCCTGATTCCTATAATGAAAAGCAGCAGAGGAAACTGCCCTGCTGTTGCTCATGGGAAGAGACTGAAGTACAGAAAGATATGGCAGGACAGACACTTTCTCTTCATCCATTCTTCCACTAGGTGCTTCCATTTTAAATTACTCCATGTTTAAATTACTACTTCTACATCAAGTCTACACAATTAAATTCTATTTTGTAGTGGAAGACAATGGCACCTTTCTCTTCTCCCTGTGCTGCCCTTCAAATGCACGAGCCAGCTAAAATCTGTGCCCAGGTTTTGCCCAGGCCTTCCTTACCTGCTGTTGCAGATGGTTTAACTAGCACAGCACCACACTTACTTAACATGCATTTAGCACATATTCCATGCCAGGTATCACACTGCACCCGGTCAGTACTGCACCTTCTCCAATACAGTCTGTTAGTCTAGATGAACAACAAAGACATGGTCAACATTACTCTAAAAATAAAGGCCAACGTAGCTCATTTTGGTAACTACTGCAAGCAACAGGTCAACTCCTATTTGCTAGCGCAGGAAGATAAAATAACACCACAGAAGGAAAGGAATGGCATCTGTATCCAAGAAGCCCGGTAGGAAGCTACTTGCTAGACAGCCCGTCAATCTAGGGTACAAAATGCCCCAGAGAAACACATCCTTTCATTCCCAGCTCCCAGACACTACAACAGTTTGTAGGCAAACTGCGTGTTATGCTTTACTGTTGGGCTGCGACTGTCATACTTGCCTCTTGGCACTTTTAGGTAGCACAAACAAATGAGTATATCTGGGGCTCTCAGAGATGAGTACTGGACACTGGACTGTAAGGCCTATAGGATGCACAGGTGTGGAGCCATCCAGGTTTTGACAAACATGCCAAGCCCGCTTCTGAAATCAAAAGTTTTCTTCCCATTTCACCAGCTTAGATAACTTCTTCCTTCTAGAATTCAAATGTAATTAAAAAAACCCACACAAAACAAAAAAGTGACATCTGAGTTTGCAGATGCAGAAAGGTATCCTAGTTTGCTTCATCACCGGTGTATCACCTGAAGTCAACATTTCGCCCATACCAAGCTATCACGTGTCGTAATATCTACTTACATAGCATGTTTTCAAAGTTTGATTATTTTCTCATATTTGCTCAAAATATAGATATGAATATAGTTTCCTTTTCCTATTGGTCACTCAAGCCCAATCAGCAACGGTAATTGTCTATGTCCAGTAAGTTTTTTAAACACTGAAGATATAAAACACAAACTGTGTTGGTGAGCGTGTAAATGAAGAGAACGTTTACCATGCTGTCATTTGTAATTCAGGTAATTAGGAAAATTAACCAGAAACTGATAGCCAAATAGAACTACTCTTTCATATAAACTATTTTTAAAACCATTGTTAGTGTGCAAAAATAAAAAAATAAAAAAAAAAAATCAAACAATGGAGTAGCAGCGACAAAGACTAAAAATACAAACCTCAAAAGGCAAAAGCCTCCAATAAATTTCAGCAAAAAACAGACTGTCATGGCAGATTATAGATAGCTATATATCAAATGGAAGAAAATTATGTCAGTTCAAGTCTATATCTAGGGAGTAACCTAATGGCTTACAAAAGTCATCTCCTGCCAATACCACTTGCTTTACAGGGCCAGGGAGTGGAAGAGAACCATACTTAATGCCTTTGTTCATTAAGTTAAATGAACCTTAGTTGGTAGGTTTATGTAGTCACGGTCTTAAAAGATTTTTCTCCAGTGTGTTTTTTCAAAGATGGCATTGTGAGAATAAAGACTCTGTGCATCCATAAGTAGTCGTCTGAAAGCACACAGCAGCAGCGATTGCCATGTCAGGCATTTGTTAGGACACCACTTGAAAATGGATGGTTGGGTTTTTTCCTCTGTTCTTTATCAAGGTCAAAGAACTTGAAATAATGCTAAGAATTATTTAAGAACATGAAACTGAGCCGTCTGCTGTAGTCAGCAATCCATGGGCTCAGTTTAAAAATGTTCTGATGTCAACTAAGCGACTCACCTGGATTACCACAGACCCCGGATCAGGCCCTGGTGATCACTAAGAAACACTCCAGAAAGCAGTGACACCTAATGGCAAGCATGCCTTTGGAGGCTAGCAAGCCGGAACCTATGGCATGGAAAATTATCCCTCTCTAGCTGCAGAGTAACTAGCACTAAAACACATTACAGGGACTGAAATACTATCACAAAGCTAAGCACCTGGGAGAGAGTTTAAGAAATAGCGCGCATAGAAACACAGAGTGTGTCATGCACGCTGTGCATTTAAGTAGAACATAGTTGCTAATAAAACCTACTGGCTGCTAAAGCACAGCGTGCTGTATTCCAGGTCTTCATCCATATGTATGCTTAAAATAAGCAAGTAACCTTGGCACATTCTAGAGCAGGGACAACAGAGACCGGAACGCTCATCCGTAGACACTATAGGCACATAAAGATTTATTGGGTTTTAATAAATCTGTTTTGCTCGCTTGTCCTGCGCTTTATAAAATGTATGTGAGAATACTGTAATGCACAGTTAGTGACATACGCTACATACCTTCTAATGAGGCTTTACCAAAAACACAGCAAATTAAATTCCTATTACCAATGCACAACACAATACAAGCCACGCTGCAACAGCTTACAAGACGAAACATGGACGTGCATACCACCAAGCTAGATGACTCCCTTTCCCTTACAAAAAAATGTTACATTTTAAGGGCACTGCCATCATCACCAGAAGAAGTAAGCAACAGACCCCAGGTTGGAATTGCCCCAGTATTATTATCCAGGGTACAGAAGAGCTTAAAAGTATGAACCAAAACTCAGGAGCCAGCAATGCTGGGAATTTCTCTAACGCAAGGAATGCAGCAGTCCTGGCTTGCAAAGTCTAAAAGCTGAGAGGAATAAGGGAAGAGCAGATTGAATTTTCTCTCTTAGAAAAAAAAAATATAGTTTAGATACAGAAATATCTCTTAAAAGCATATGCATAAATATATGTAAAAGAACACATATCACTACATATTATATGTTTCCGAACTTGCTGTTGAAAATAAAAAAGCTAAGGGCAGCACACAACTGCATATGACTGAAGCCACTGATAAACATAAAAAAACAACTTGCAGTAATCAGGGTGCCTGAACTATTGCTGCACACTGCTGCGATGAATGAGCCTTTACAAATACTTTAGTCTATTTTTGCAGCAAAAACTTTTGTATTGTACTATGTGACCGCTGCCTTAGGTGATTTTACTCCACCTAATACACAGACATTTGCCTATATGTTTCTATATGCACAACAGGAAATCCAGATGCACAGACAGATGTATTACTATGTACACGTCAAGGAAAAAAACGAGCACAAAGTAGAAAATATAAAAGCATGAGACTGACTGTAGAAGATACAAAGCACACACAAATTGTGCAGTTGACAAGGAATGCCACCTAATCCCTGCTTAATTAAAGCACTCTTCTAAACTCCTGTTTAGGGAGTGAGGAGTGTGGGACGACTGATGTATGAAGAAAATATCAGGCAGCGTGGCTAATCTCAAAGACTTTGGAGCTTTCGAGCTACATAAATCAGAGCGACTTTTTGAATAGCCTCATAAAACACAAAATCATTGCCATTCCACTCACGACTTTCAGATTCTTTCTACAGCATACAGATCATTAGGAAACTTCTAAGCAATCAAGTAATGTGGGGCTGATGAAATTACTCAATCAATGCATGGGCTGCAAGAAGCAGCATAATACAGAATTGCACAGTTTTGACATGGTAACCCTGTCCCTTTCTTTTTTATACAGGGGTAAGGAAAATTACAGTGGAGTCGATTATATTTCAGCATTTTCACAGGAGTGCTTAATGTAGTCTTTCTGAACTGCCGGTTCCTATTTGTAATAGCAGGGCAGCAGAAACATACAGACTATAGGCAGCCCTACCAACACGTAAAATACGATCTAGGAAAGTGTTTATTTTTAAACGTGCGCATTTACGTACACACAGACCTGCTCTAATGATCAAAAGCAGCAGCTATAATCACTCACAAGACAGAAATATGAAAAAGCTTATCACAGATGAATACCCGTCACTGTACCCCTCCCACTGCCGTCACCAAGTCGGTCATCTCTACTCACTATATTGTAACATTTTCTGTCATTGTCTAAGAGATGGCCGATAACACAATTTGATACAGAAAACATCCCTTGACAGGAAACACATCAAGTAACGCACAGGCGAGCAAGACAGCGAGTGCGTTATACTGAAAAAGTAAGTGCTAGCAGAAAAAGTGTATGCACAGGTAACACAGTATTTCCTACAACCATCTGCCCCTCCCAAACATGGGAAAATATTTCCCACTTGAATATCTTAACACTGTAGAATGAGAGTAAGATAATGCACTTATTTTGTTTGTCGCCTAAGGCATCAGTACTACTTTTGGTAGCATTTCTTTTCCCCTGAACTGAGCATTTTGTTTTCTTCTTTGGCTTTACAAATTCTTCTGTAATTAATTTGTTCATAGAGCACCCTGCTACTGCTTTTCATAAGTCATATAAATAAATACAGTTTATTATTTATATATATTTTATAGATAAGTTTACTCAGTGCAAGTGGAAGGAAACAAGAGGGGGTCAGAACATCCAGGTCACAACATACAGTGGTGTTACTAGGGGCCAAATTTTCATCTGCGAGCTGTACAAGTTGGACTATTTAGCTGTCTAGCCATTTAGTGTTAAATTAGTTCTAATTTCAGGTCATTTATTTTCAGTGTATTCATGCTCTGTGTAACAATTATCAGTTTGCCATTTTCATGGCAACATAAACCAGTCTATAAAAAGAGGTAATCCCCTTGTCAACTGTACTAATTGTCTCTCAAGACAAATTAATCGTGTGAGAAGCAGCTACTTTTTTTTTTTTTTTGCTTTCAATGAGGATTTACTGTGTTGATGCATCTAATCGCTAACTGCATTATAAAAACCATCAGTGGTAAAATGCCTTGCATTCATCATATAGAAACAAGTGAAACAAACAAAATTGTCATTAGCACGATAAGAGAAAAGCTATCGCCTCCCTCGCCGCCGCGCTCGCCCAGCCACGCTCCCTTCGCCAGGAGAATGGGAGACGGGGGATTGCAAAGAAACTCAGCTGCTCCACAGTCAAAATTTCCCCCCAAATCCCCAGATTTGATGGGCCTGTCACAAGCTCCTAAGAAAGAAATCGTAAGACGTAACCGTCTCCTAGTGTCGCTTTAACAGTCTACAACTGGGAAGAATAAAAAAAAAAAGTCATTCTCCCTTTAAAAGGAGGGCGTAAAGCGCTGCCTCCCCTGTGCAATATTTGATGTTCCGGTGGCACACAGCTATAAGGACTGACCCCTATAAAGTTGCGGTACCTAAGGGAAGCGGCAGCCCGCGGGCTCCCGGGGGGAGGTATACACGAAGGGCTGGCGCATCGCTGCCCAAATATCCGTGTCCTGCAGGAAAGCTCTGGACGGCCGGGCTTTCTAAGCGCTCTTCCCGCTTCCCCTTTCACAGAAACCCGCTACGGATCCCCACGACAGGCACCGGCAG
>NW_009259035.1:3145199-3197098 GCF_000687185.1 Egretta garzetta | reverse complement strand
CGAGCCCCGGCCCCCCCCCGATCATGAGCCGCGCAAAACCTGAAGGTCTAAAGCACGCACGTACCCCGCCGACCAGAAACCTTTACAGAGAGCGGTAGGGGGGGAAGAGGACGCCTAAGATCCTGGTGGAAAGCAGATAGAAGAGGGGAACAAACAAACAAACAAAAAAAAAGCCAAGCGAGCAAGGGCTAAAAGAGAGCGGGGGCTGCGGGGCGGCGGAAGCCTGCCAAGAGAGGGAAGGTTGCAAAGGAGAGCTGGAAAAGTGTCCAGCGGCACCAGCAGACGCAGCACCCCCTTACCGATATGAATGATTGAATCTGCAATCGCCGCTTTCCAGGTTCGAGTCCAACAGACGGACACGACCAGGATGAGGGAGAAAACTTCCATCTCCTCCGGAGGTCCAGGCTTTGTAACAACGGATCTCTTCGCCAAACGGTGCCACCGCGGAGGATAGCGCGGCGCAGGAAACCCAAGAGTTTGAGGTGCCGCCGGCGGAGCGTGTAAATCCCGGTGGCTGGCGCACAGCCGCGGCTGGGCAGGGAGCGAGCCCGGGGCTCCGAGCGCCTCTCCCCTCGGCGAAACCCCGCGTCACTTCGGGGGGCTCCTGGGCAGCACCAGAGTTGCTGGGAGCGCCGGCAGCAAATCCATCCAGCCCGGGCGCCGCCGCGGGCAGCAGACGCCTCTGCTGGTCAGACAATCCCCATCCTTCCGCCGGGTCCAGGGATCCGCTCGGTCCCGGCTGCTGCACGGCAACTTCCAACCCACGCCACGCACACGCTCACACACACACACACACGCAGGCACACGAGCACGCAACACAAACCCCCTTGGCCGGAGCAGCCCCAGGAGCCCGCAGCGAACAGCTCGCCTTCAGCCAGGGAGGAGGAGCGGGCGACCGGGAGAGCGAGCGATCCCGCTCCCAGCAGCCAGATTCCTGCAGGAAAAGCCCCCCCGGAGGCCAAAAAACAAAGTGAACTTCAAGGTAATGCAGATAGTAATGCAGAGATTTCCCCCCACCCTTCGCTTACAAAAAAAAGGGGGAAAAAAAAAAAAAAAAAAAAAAAGAAAGAAATCTGCAAATCAAGCCCAGCGTGCTGTCTCTGTCGCGCAAGGTAGTGGTTGGACAGGGCAGGAGCGAGAGGAGGAGAGCCAGGAGCAAGGCAGAGGAAAGCAGATGATGGTCTGCAGGTTGCTTTTGGAGCTTGCTTTGCTGGTGGGATGCAGAGAGAGCTGGCAGCTCCAGCACCAGCCAGCACGTTGCCTAGAAATGGATCACCTAGGAGAAGGAGAGAGAGCGAGAGATAAGTGCTATCAGCCAGAGAGGGAGAAACAGAGAGAGCGAGCGAGAGCGCTTCTCTCTAATAACCACCTCCTCCCCCTATCTGCAATACAAGGGAGAAACAAAATAGAGCTCTCATCTCCCTTGAAATCTTCAGCTGGGACTAAGGAAGAGACATAGGCAGGAGTGCATACAGCCTAAAAATACATTAGGGGGAGGGAAAGGCGGGGAGGGGGAAGGGGGGAGACATTTTTTTGAAGTGTTATGCTCAGCTTAAAAAAAAAAAATCACCCCATTAATTTAACCTTGTAACTGCACCGCAGGTATCAAGTTCAAAGCTAGATGGGCACTTTCGCTTCTTGGTCTTTGACAACTGAGTCAGGGACATTGCTTGAAGGGGAAAAAGAAAAAAAAGACAAAAAAAATCAGGGACACCTGGCCCCAAGGGGAAAATGAAGACCTAAAAATCTATTAATATGACTTTAATTATCTGTGTTCTTGATGGAATTCTCACAATTCTTTAAAGCAATGAAATGGCTCTTTTACTTCCTCTCTCTTTAGATAGTGGAGAAATTTCTATGGGAAAACATTTAGAGCATACTTTTAATGCTCAAGGTACTGTGAATTCATTAACCGATTAATCCACAGACTTCTCATGCTGTAGTTAAATACATTATCCCCATTCCACAGACAGAGAATGTACAAAGAGGTTAAGTATGTTCCTGTAAACTAGTCTAAATCCCCACTTTATGTCTTATTACACTTTCTTCTTTCATTTTTTCTGGTCACTCTAGCAACAGGATGCAGAAGTCAAAGAATTGTTCCAACATAGTGGTTATATCCTAAACTCACATAAGCCATTGATAAGACCTGGTAGTCCTTTTAGAAGTTTAAGTAGAAGTTGATCAACCTCTTTTTCTTCAGAAAAAAACCAAACAACTTTTTTGAAGGCATCTCCTTAGTTATAACACTTAGATTAAGTTCATCATATCTGACTTCCATATTTCGCCTTCTTTCAGCCATGGGACTACTTAGCAAGCACACTTCTATATCTACAAAATTTAAGGATTTAGTTCAAGAGGAAGAAATAAGATTTTTAAGAAAAGACAAGCTAAATCAGTATTAAAGATAAAGTGAATCCATTAAAAAAAAAATCAACCAGCAGCGATTTCTGCTTTGCTTAGGTCCACATTGGCAGGTGAGTACTTCCTTAAAAACGGTAACACTCAAAAGGCTTGAAGCCAGATGTAAAGCACAAGGCAGGGCTCATCTTTACACTGGCTAGAATGGGCTTTCTGTCTTCTAAGAACTGTAAGAAATCACAACTAAAATTGACTTTAAGAGACAAAAGGTACGTAAAGAGAACAAAAGATGACTAGCAGCGTGAAGCAAAAGTCTCACAAATTATGTCAGTCACGTGCTGCATTTGTCCATATCCTCTTTTCAAGTCACAGATCTGTTATCGATAACAGCAAGCAGTAAAAAAAGGTTTTTTTTCCCCTCATAAATGACAGTTTACGAACAGTATCAGTGAGTGTAATGGGCATTAATTTTACAAGTAATAAATTCCAATTCATCTGAGAAACTTTTGGAGCTGCTCGACTCATTATTACTTCTCCACAAAAGAAGAGAGTTCACAAGAAATGTTAATTCGCTTCTTTGGGGGGCATGTCAGAGAAGTACTCTTTAATAATGTACAATGCACAGCAGGCAGAATAGGAAATGTAATTGAAACCTGTGGAAAATTGTAACTTTTTAATCCTCAGTTTAGATAATACTAAGAATTTTGAGGCCTTATCTAGAAACCAGCTATCCTTACTGACTCTTTAAAGCATCCAGTACCCTGAATTGGCCACGCTAAACGGAAATTTTCGCTTAAGTCTGTAGGCAGGACAGGAGGCACAGCCAAGAGTTTGGAGCTCACAAATACCCTCTAACTAATAAAAAAAAAAAATGCTTTTGGAGTGTCGCTCTGAATAATAATTCCAGTGGTAAAGAACACTACCTGAAAATTTGGAAGGAACGAGACTAAAGTTAAAAAGTAAATTTATGTAAACTTACTTTAAAGAATAAATACACTACTGACTTAATATGCATCCACCACAGAGATAAAGTTATTTGCACTTCTTCACTTTCTTTCTCCTCAATTTTTATTCATTAAAACCAAAAACTGGTGTCATCCATTTAAATAGACTGAAAAATCTTATGTTATGTGTTTAGTTCAAGGTATCAGAGAAAAACATTGAAAAAGGATAACGGTCTCTTCTGCTCAATATATGCTAAGCATTTGCAGAAAGTTAAAGTTAGGTCGAGAAAAAAAAAAGAATTCCAGAACAGCAGTTACTGATACTGTGAAAATACTATCAAAAAAATAAAAAGACTAATAAACATATCTGGGTGAATGCAGGCTTCTAATAAGCCATGAGCACCATTCTCAGGACTTCAGTGATTGCTGCCTCAGGCACCTTGGAAACTTAAGTCCTGCAGGTTTCAGCCATGCTGCTCTTCCTTCACTACAATTTCCCTCCCAAAATATCCTCAGTTACATCAACATCGCTTCAGCTCCATCATTAGCATCCATGGGAGAAGCACCACCATCGACCAGCCAATGTTTCTAACAACAGGGAGTAGTTGTCTTCTTTCTAGTAGTCTAACTAAAATGTGGTTAATGGTTGATGTACCTTATGTTTCCACTGATCAGCTATTACAGTGTTGCACATTAATGCAACCCCTAGAGGAGCAGCAAAGAAAGGATGTTCTTGTGAAACAAATGCAGCAGGGAGAAAAAAAAAAAGTGTCCATCTAACATTTATTTCCTTATACCCAACACATAACACTCTGCTACCTTAACCAAGTCAGCCCGGGACCTGAGCTTCTGCCTACAGATGAAAGATAGCTAAATACAGAAGTCTTACATGCCTTTCACTCATCTAAAGCCTTAATTGTGACAATGCTGTGCCGCTTTTCCCATCTGGTTGCCATACAAACAGATCTGGCCATGCAGAGGTCCGCTTTTGATTTGCTTAATTCTAAGTCCCAGGAGATCCTTCAGGTATTTGAAGAAACTAACACAGTAATAAAACAGTCTCACAACCTTCAGTGTTTGGAGGTAAACAGAATAGCTAAGCCTTATGACAACAGTCCTAAATTACATAGCAAGTATTTACCATTCCTTCACATGAGAATTAAACACTTCTTTTGCACATTAGAATTCAATATTTTATATTCAAGTGTATTGCTTACACTTACAAAAAGTTTAGATGAGATGAAATCAGATTACACCCTAGGTTACTCCACCAGCCCATTTGCTCCAACACCTTTTCCATGAAGGCCTGTAAGTTCTTACTTCAGAGGAAAAAAAACCAGTATGTACCTGGTCCCACTGCTCTGTGCTGTGCACAGTGGGAAAGGGAGTAGGGTCCTTCCTGACCTCTACTAAGCCACCAACTCCTATCTTGAAATTTGACATTCAATTAACCTTTTCCTCTTAGCTTGCATAGGTATAAATCTTGTTAACAGTCATAAAGTTATCCTAAAAATAAAATAAATAAAAAAAGGAAAAGAACCCAGCAACATTAAACTCTGTGACCTTCTGTAACATTGAATTCCAGCAGTGCCAACTGCCCATGAAAAATAACATCTCTTTTACTTGGTTCTAATTTACTCCCCTCTCTTTCATAAGATAGTTGAATATTATTGCATTAAGGGGTGGGATTAAAAAGAACTGATCGTCTGTTACGGGAGAGAACCATCAATCACAGATATGTAACAGTTATACCCAAATTGTTATTGATGCCATCTGAACATGGGAGAAAGGCCAGGAAGGCCCACCTACTATTGCTAAGATTGGTTTCTATTTCTAGACTTTTAATATCATTTGTTTTCATTTTCACTACAGCTTCTTTTTCTTCTTTGACTCGTCGTGGGTCATTTTTAAAATGAATTCTCCTGACAGGGGAAAATTAACAATAATTCTGTGAATCTCCGTATTTCTTTGATGGAAGCATGTGTTTTTTTCCCCCCTCTCTTCAGATGATATTTGCAAGTTCTGATTTGTCACCAAACAGGAATATTATAGATGAAACTCAGGACCCTGTAACACCCTCCATACTACAACTCTCAAAAGACAACAAGCAGATTCGGCAACCAGATCAGCATAGGCAGCTCCCTGCAGAGAGCAATTTCAGTGGGCACAGGATCTCCCCATAAGGACGCCACTCCCAGATCACATCCTAATTTACATGTGATGAGGCAAAAAAAGTTATCACTAATATCAATTTAATTCTTGTTACTTACAATTATTATGATGTAGGCTGCGAGAAGATCAGCCTAACTTTAAAACTTAGCGTACTCAAGGCCGGCCAGATAAATATTTCCTGAGTGTAAGACAACCAACCATGGGCCTCCACCCCCTAACTTAAATGGAACATCTTGTCCTACATGGCGATGCTATTTCAATCTAAATAACACTGAGTTTCCCCCATTTTAAAAACACAAACTGACAAATATCCCTCACCTTGTCTTGCTATATTTTTTTAAAATAAATGCATTTTTTAAGTGCTGGTATAAAGCAACTGACTGACAGACCTATTGTGGAACCACATGCCACAAGCAAATGCTCCTCTGCCACTGAGCTGGTGCCCAGACTCCCAGGGAAAGCCGCTGGCTCCGAGAAGTTACTTCAGTGGACAAGTCTACTCAGTCTTTGCTTTACCTGGCATAGCTTCAAGCAAGAAGTCATCCGGGAGGGCTTTAGTTAAGAGGACATCTGTCCATTAGGAAATAGACTTGCTTCACTGACCGCCAAATAACCTTTAAACGAAAGCTTTAGCCTACTGCCGACTTTTAAGGTTGTTCTCAGCATTATGGAAGAGGTCCGGGTTAATAGGACCATTTGAATTCTAAGTAGCGGCCCAGACATTGACTCCATCTGTGCTGTCACATTTTGAGTGAAACATGCACTCTTGGGCCTCTGTCACCACTTCTGAATAATGGCGATAATCTTGCCTTTACTTAATGGAATAGTTTGAGAAGCAAATTAGCTAATTTTTTCAAATGCAAAATACTGTATCCTTTTTGCCATTTCCTTCGTTCTGTTTCTCCGTAGCGTAAACACATGAATGTGCACATATCTGCAAAAATGTGTGTGTGTAGGTGCACATACAGATAGATAAATAGATAGAAAGTAATTTCATTTGGCCATTATACAAATAAACAGAACGTTCAATATTTACTGCATTTCAACAGACAGTGCACGTTGTCTCCTTGAATATCTTATCACAAAGGAACAAATAACAAACCAGAATCAAGAGTTATTCTGCTGGGCAGAAGAAATAAAGAAAAAAATAATAATAAAAAAAAAACAACGTGCAATACATAGCAAGGATCACAAAGCTTTTTGCTTTTTTAAAACTATGTTGTCATTGAGTTTAGTTGAGAGTTTGTGTCTTATCCTCTAGCCTCATTACGCGAAACTCAAAGTCGTTATGAAGTAAAGTCAACCCTTAGAGCAACCAGTGCTATCAGAATGTATTAGCAGGGACTGCTCCTGAGGCAGATTTATTTTGCCTCCCTTTAAACTCTTGTTATAGATCTCCCATGTTGCCCGAGTCATACTGTTATGTACCTCGCTTAGAAGCTGTTATTACTGGAGGGAGGGCACAGTGCCTAATAGCAGTAAGACTTCTTGCACCTGAGCTGAACAGGAAAAAAACTTGAGAAAACAAAACAGAAGGAAAAATGGTGTCGAGTTATTCATTTCATTGACGCAGGAAAGAGAATGCGGTGCTCTGAGATATCTAGAAAGGTAACATCTTTTTAGTCTTACCTAGGTTAAGAGGAAGCAGTTAATAAATTCTCCCTTCTCTTGCTTCATCTGCCCGGTGAGTATTAAGTATCAAGCCAAATCCTTCTCTGTCTCCGTAAGCACCCAGCTAGTCACCCTCCCTCTCTGAGAATCTCTCTCAAATTCCCTCTTATTCACCACTTTGCAGAGTTGTTTTCTCCTCCAGGACTTTCCTGGTTCCTCTTGAAGATGCCTTACTGTACCTCAACACTGTATATATACAATTTCACTCTCCTCTCTTGCTGGCACTTCATGTCCTTCTAATATTCCCCCTCTTATTATTCACCACATTTCACAATCATGGCTCTTGCTGCTATTTTTCTTTTACCCCTTCTTTCCTGTCCCTTCAAGAGCTGTAGAAGGGCGAAAGAGATGCAAGGCGCTTTCTGCCAGAGTCACCTCGCAGTAACACTGGTGAAAAGCAAGTCACAAATGGTGGAGAAAGCCAGTGAGAAAGCCAGTGAAGGAAGCAAGAGAAGCAGGGAATATGCTGACACCTGCAGCCACAGCTCCAGCTACAGTTTCTACCCATGGATTTTCTGTTGGCAGCAGGAGAGGAGTCACTTCAGCAAGTGCTCACAGTCAGGCCTAAGAGCTTGAGTACGGTATGAATGACAAACGTAGAGAAAGCACTCTTAGCAATTGGTAAAAGACGTCTGTTCTCTGTCTGGTATCTGTCCATCTCACTCCTAGCTCCTCTCCTAATAACCATTAATGACTTCTGGCTCATTCTAGCCACAGGTTCAGGGTGTAATACAACTAGAACAAGGGCTGCTTATGTTCTGTGGAGAAGCCACCAAGTTAAATACACCAGTCACTGGGGAAGGTGTGCACAGAGAAGTCATCAGGAAGGCTGGAAAACTGGCTTTGAGAACATGATGCGTTATAGTGGAGAGGAACCTGTAGAAAAGCTTTGATGAAAGACAGACATGGTGAAGTCACAGTTCAGATCTGAGGTAGCTCTTCATGTTGCCTTTTAGTGTCACACAGCCGAAGGACTCAGACTATTCTGGGTAGTATATGGCGTGAAAGAGCCAACCAAGAGCAAACCATTTTAACTGATCTCATGCTACATATTCACTGCTGCTGAGAAGAGAGGAGGGAGTTTGAGCTGTGACAGTAAAAGAAAGGCCAGTCAGAAGTCATCACTGAACCAGAAATGCCACATGCTGTCTGTTTGCTTCACATCATGCAAGACCAGAATCAGCTGAGTCTTTACTACTGTGGGCAGTGGAAGAGATAGTTGGAAAAGCTTAGTACTGGAAAACAGAATTATTGTTGCTCTGCGAGCCCATGGTTCAAGCTGGGGAAAACCTGGCACATTAGGTTCTTTTACCTGTTTGGGAAAGTTAGCAGGAAGCCTGTTAAATTTGGTAGTTTAACAAAAATATGGCTCAATTAATTCTGAAAGACAAATGGCGCAGGCATTGCTAGTTATTTAACACTCTAGTTAAGCTGACACCTGTGAAGCCGTACATATTTTTCTATTGCATCTTTATTTAGCAGTAACCATTAGTGTTATATTGAGACTTCTAGCAAAACTAAGATGTCATTGTGGCAGATACAGCACAAAATGTATAGCAAAATAGTCCTCACCACAAATCGAGGACACTCTGATTACACAAGAAAAACAAGAATCAGGAAGGGAAACAAGAAAGTCAAGCATATTCCCAAGGCCATATGTGATAAAATCCGAAGCGTAATTTGGATTTCCCAAGTTGCAGTACAGGAAACTCCCCGCCAAAACTATCCACTGTCTTTCCTGGGTGCATTTGAACACCATCTGGTCTCTTTTGAGCAGAGGCAACAACATGAGAAAAATTACTTTTACCTGTGAACTTGCACATGTTTTTAGTATCAGGATGCTAGAAACATTTGGTAAGTTGTTGTAACACAAGATTTGAACTATGGCGTGTGCTGCTTTCTGCGTTCTGGCTTTCAAAAAAATTCTCAGTACAAAATAAATCTCATGTCTTGCCTAAGACTTGTCTAATACAATTATTGGTGCTAGTTTTTTTTCCAACAAACAAGAAGGTAACTGAACCAAATGAAGACCCAGGTAGAGAAAGATGACTGCTACATTTGAGAACTGTATATATGACCAGTCTTTATGTGAAGAATCAAATAATTCTCCATGCCAAAAGTCACTAATTGGTCATTACGTAGTTGGATATTAGTATGCCTAGTAGTGTCTGAAACAGTTCATGTGTCCTTCACCTATGAGAAATGTGTTTCCATACGTAAGTCTTTAACCATGCTTTATGACACACATTTTCACAGTTATTTTCAGTAAGAATTCCTCACCTTTCCTTCATTCCTTTCTCCCCAAAAGAAATACTAAATCAAGGTAGCTGAAATAACCTATTTGAAATTTCTTGCTTTGATGCATTAAACATAATTTCCTTCTCTCTGTGTTTTCATCATAACAAACAGCATCATTATAGTTGACATTTACCTTATTCCACAGTATTTCTGTCATAAATTAAGAAAGAACCATTAGATCTGATGACATGGCAAGGAAGAAAGCACCTAACTAACATGATAAATTATTTGTGGTGATTTTTAAGATAATTCAATTTTGTCTGTACAGTACCTAAAATTAAAATAAACAGCCTGTTTTTCTCAGTTGGACCTGGCTTCTGCGAGCACGGTTCACATAATATTTACCATGTATAGCCATCCCAACAGGACTGCAAAGGCCACATAGCTCTGAAGTGCTACTGTTTCAGTGAAAGCCAGTCCGAAAAACCTCATTTCAAAGAGCCTCTTGAAGATATACGATTCTAATAAAACCCTACAACAGATGGAAAAAAGGAAGCACGAAGTAAAATTATCTTCCCATTATGACCTACTTTTCATCGATGCCTACTTCACTTACTTAGAATTACTAACAAGTGAATTTTGAAAAGAGAAAAGCTGCATTTTCTATTTTGACTAGGTTAAACATTTTCGTCGCATTAGTGAAGTCATGTTGATAAATTGAAACAATTCCTACTAGCGTGACTGTAAAATGTGTTTTGGATGACTCCAGATATTGAATGTTCCTGCATCACCCCCATCACACACATAGACAAAAATTCTACACTATTTATTTATATTACAAGCTTTCCAGCTGCTACTGTTCTCTACGTTCTTCAGTCTCTCTTCACTTTTCCTCTTTAACATTTACTTTTCTGGTCTGTCTCTTTTGCATCAGCTTAAGTCACGAAAAATAAGCGGATGGTCAGTATACATTCAGGTGACCTATAGTGACATATAAGATATTTCTGAACACCTACCTGTTGCGTGAAATGCTGAGAACAATTTCACCCCCAGGGACGATGATAAAAGTGCCCCATTCTGTTGTCCTTTGCCTTTCAAGTCTGTGGTCCGTTCCGAAAAGGCAAGCGGTAACAATAATGTAGCTCTTAAGTGTTACTTGCACTGAATACTTTCTACATCCCAGTAATTAAGAGCATAAGCACCCTCCCATTTCAGGAAAGGAAACATTGACAGTAATATTGTCAAAGTGTAGTGAATGGCTCAATAGCATTCAGTACTTCTGTTGGTCACTTGGCTATGGAAAAAGGGGGAGGTGTTCAATAAACAGAATGCTTGCATGTTACGCTATAACAACAACATAATTCAAATGTTTAGCAAGGTCTGAAAGAAAAAGCTGAGCACTTTAGGCACCTTAAAAAACCCCACCTTCTAATTACTCTACTAGACAATTCTCCAAGTAGCATAACATGGTAAATGCATACAAATTATTCCTGTAGGTAAGCAATTACATGTTTTATGACCCTCGTTACATGCACGAATCTGAACGGACTCTTACTGACATGCGAGCTACTTATTTGGAAAGCTGTGAACCATTTAGCCTGTGTAACTGTGGCCTGAGTGCATACTTCTCTTGGGTATCAAAAAGTTATTCAGGTTCAGTAAGTTCTGCTTCATTGAAGGTCTGCTGTATAATTCTGTATTACTATTTACCACTTTTGCTCTTTTTCACATATACACACACATGGTGACACATGTAAGCAAACATATAGAGTTTTTGTCCTTTAATACACCTTACTCTTCAAGTAATTGCGGGGAAGCGTAGTGGAACTGCTTAAGGAGCAAAGGGCAGCTGGTAGCGGTACGGACACCAGACTGTGGCCCTTGACTTGTCCAAGTTAGCTGATGAGCTGCAGCTCCAGATTTTAAACTGCCCCCCTCTCACAAAGTGAGTTTCATACTGGCACAGGAAGCACCCAGTGAAGGGAAAACAATAATTGCATTAAATCACTTTTAAAACATTTTAGACAGGTAGATCTTGGCCCAAACTGGAAAGCAGGAATTCACCTTAGGGGTTTAAAACTCTGAACATATCCAGAAATTTGTGTTGGCATCAAGACTTTGTTATCTGACACACTTTCAAATCAGTTAAAGTCTCAACCAGATTAAGGTTAAACACATCTGCTCAACGCGGTTTCAGAGAGTTTCAGTGAAATCAGAGGCTTTGCCCATATAGGGAAAGCTCAACACACAAATACAGGTTTGAAGGACTGGAGTTTAACGGGATACTATTTGTCTATCTGTTCTCCATAGCATTTTTTTTTACTGCTGTTCTTAACAAAAAGAAACAAAAAAATTCAATAATTCATAGGAACTGAATAGTCTCCTTTTCGGCTGTCCAAGTTAAATGGGGGGAAAAAAAAAAAAATGTACTTTAGTAGATGACAGACCATAAGCAACTTTAAACACACTGTCAGAGAAACGATTCTACCCCCAACTTTGGGCAAAACTAGCAGATACAATACGAAGTAGAAGTCTGGTTTCAATCTCACTACAAAGCAAAGCAAGCAGCCGCTCTGTGTAAAAGCAAGAGGCTATCAAACTTGGACTTGAACTTGAATACAGGCATTAAAAAGGTTACACAGATGAAGTCTAGCAGGCAAAACTGAATTTAAAAAGTAATGAATTAAGTACTTTAGACTAATTAGGTCTGTCTTCTATCAAGCTAGGTATAAAATGAGAATTATTTTGGTATAAAAATCAGACTTTTATTATAATGAAGAACTGAATTTTTGGGTCTACTCAGGAGAGCAGAAATAAGGGAATTACCTCCCCTGTTTGCTAGAAAGCCACCTTGAAAGAAAGAAAGAAAAATAAGTCTCTAGGGACTTATAAAAGCATCCAGAGGAAGCAAAACTAATATCATATTCCTACATAGGAAACTTTTCCAACTTTTTCATTAAGGGGGGAAAAAAATCCCACATGTCCTCCTCCTTCTGGATGACCTTTTGTTATCCAGACTAACATATAAAGGATCACAGGGCTGTGGATTAAAGCAGGAGGGGACTTTTATAAACCCTATGGGAAATAATACTAAACCAGCTGATGGATGTGAATTTTGAATCCCAACCTCAGTTTTCTGTGGTGTACAAAGCAACACAGACTTATCCAAGAACAGTGTACATTTGAATAGATGGTTGGAGTTTTGCCATCAGTTTGTTGGGGTTTTTTTAAAGCAAAATAACGCAAAACCTGTAAGTTGAAACAAAACCTTTGTGTAATGCTTTGCTAAAAAAAACAAAACAAAACAAAAAAAACCCCACATCATCCAAACAAAAATCCAGAAGCAGTACATCACAGATTAAGCTCTAAGACAGCACAGTGGCTGGAACCTGAATCTCTGTACATCAAGCGAGTCCCTGAGTTATTAGGCTATAAATAAGGTCTGGCTGAATGGTGCTCAGAGCTCTCAGGTCACAGTTCCCTGAGAGGGGACCTGGCCAAACCAGAAACATTTGCCTTTCCTAGATAACCAAATCTCTGGCAGGACAGAGGCTCTCATACATACCTAGGACTAGAGCCCAACACAGAGAGGGTGAAAATGCAGTGCTAGGAGCTCAGAAATACTCCTTGGTACAGCAATTTAAACAACGCACCTGAGCTTCCTCTGACAGAGCTCTTCCACTTTCTATAAATAATGCTCTAGCTAAGGGAGATGGGCACTCTGCTTAGGCCATTCTCACATATGATTTAATTTGGACCTTCTACTTTTTCAGTGAATGGCCCTGTCCATACAAGTAGTTGTTATTCTGAGATGTCTTTTTTTTTTCCCTTTCTCCTTTTTTTTTGTTGAGAATGCACTGGGTAAGATTTAAGATTAATTACAGGAAGGACATGGATTTAAAAACATCTGTGAAATAGATTGCTTGTATTACGTACCAAATCCATGTATATTATAAATGGCTCCACAATTTTTTTTTTTTTTTAAGGTGTTACACCTAAGATGCTGTAGCAGAGTGGGCCAGTGGCATTGAAAACTGGTTTGCGTTTTCAACTTTGGTTTTAAAATTGCTGAAGGACATAAGGCAAAAGACAAAGATGTGCACATATCTTTATTTAAAAAATAAAAAAAAAAAAAAAAAGAGGAAATGAAAGCATCAAAAGGTATATTCTTCTGGTCTTTATAAGAGTTTGCAGTAAAAGTCAGTACAAGTAGAAGAGCCCATCCCCAGCAGGTCGTAGCCATTCAAAGGAAAGCCAGTATATAACATACAAACTTCTTCCTGCGCTCTAGCCTGATATCAAAGTGACTACCCTTTGTTTCAGCTCCTTTTAGTGCATCTAGAGGAGGGACAAGAACACTTCACGAGAAGGGAATTGCCAGGGAGACAGAGAAACAGGGTCAGCATTTAGCAACAAGTAACACTCCCCATCGCTCTTGGCCATTTGTGCAAGTCCCACCACCCCTTGGTAGAAGTCAGGCTGAAAAGTCTTTGGGGAGAAGCAGCTAAAGAATGGTGCCATGGGCAGAACTAATGCTGTACTATGAAAAAGATTAAAAACTATTAATAAAGGTTAAGTCTTAATAATATGCAATAGCTGTCAGGCAACTTTCAGTTGTTTGATTTTTAACCAAAATAATTTTTTGTATATGCATCCTCATACAACTGAACCTCCACACACACATTTCCAAAACTTGCATCTCCCCAAAAAAAGGGGGGGGGGGGGGAAGAATCCTCTTCAAATTTTCATCTGGTTCATGATATTTAAGTGATATTTATGATACCACTTAGACTATCACAACAGGAGACCTTTAGCTCTCCAGTTTTCAGGGAAACCCTCTGATGATGATTTCTGGTGGGCAGCTCTAGTCCGCATCGTCTCAGAGTTACTGACTCACACTGTATGTGAAAACTATCTGCGTCAAATAAGTCTCCATGCTATTTTTAACAGTGCCTGCTCAGCACAGTCAGCCGTCTTCTTATCATACCAATACATAACAGACAACACAGTGATGTAAAAGACAAGGTAAGTTACTTCATTGCACTTTGTCTGTGTAATTAGGAAACTTCAAATATATTCACATACATTCAGATAATTTGCTTTCCAAGTATGTCATGTTTCATAATTCAGTTGTGGAGCAGAGTTCAAATGGAGGCAAAAAAGTGCCTTCAGTTGGTAGGCAAATATCCACATCTCTTTTCCTCTGAATCAGTATTTATGTGCACTTTGAATTTAAATTTACACGTATACTGATACTGCATTTTTGAGAGTAGATCTGAGGTTTCTTTAAATACAAAAACCTGTTCCCAAAGCACAGGACTACTCCAGTTTAGAGTACTAGCGCTGAACCTTAGGAAACTTCTGAAGTTAAGATAACTTTACCTGCATTGTTTCCATACGCAGTACATAATATAAATACAATTTGTTCCTGGCTTTGAATTTACCTGGGGTAGTTCTGTTTACATTGAGGTGGCTTTCAGTTCTTGCTAAAAGTTCCATTAGTATTAATTTTCATTCTATGTCTGATACCTTGGATATTCATATTGCAAAATGTTTTACTGTCTGGCTAGGGAACAGAGCAAAGCCCATTGCCTTTATAGGGGAAAGCCTGCAAGTTCCTTGAAAGATGCAATATTTTTAAGACTCCATCAAAACCTCCCAAAGAAAACCTCTAAAAGTCCAATATGTGCTTATATCATTTTGAACTAATGAAGCTACCAAAAAGACCGAAGAGCAAAGCCAATTATACCAGCTGTAAAGTCCTCCCTCTCAACATCTCAATAACTTCCATTTACTTGCAGTAAGGCATGTAAATACTAGGTTTTACTGCATATCTTACATACCCCCAAAACCAGTAAAGAAACTAAATAAAAATCTCAGATAAAGCTGGGAGCATTAATATTTCACAAGTAAATAAACAATTTTTAGATTTTAACTTTACATATATATACTCAAATATAAGTTAAAAATATATAAACTTATAAAATACGATGCAGATATTTCAGCAACCAAACAGTTCTTTTTGAAGTCTGGTTTGTTTTCACTGTACGAAATATGTTTTAATGTGTTCTGCCATGCAAGGAAAGATTCAAAGTTTTACTTTAAACATTCATGAATTCCTAGAAACATTAGGGTTTTTATTTGAGCTGCAGACTTAAACTGCTCCTCTTCAGAGCATCAACCAACTATTTTCATTAATCAGCAGTAGAATGATGGTAGTTAAAAATCCGGAAAATAGATCTCTGTATCCTGGAAAAGTGTATAGTATATACTGGAAGGTGATGGGATACCCCTGAAATATTTAATTTCTCTAGAAGAAATGTCTTAGCTGTTCTTCCGTATCGAGGAAGTTAATGATCATGGAGATAATAAATGAACAACATCAATCAAACAGCATTTAGAATAAAGTATGACTTCTGCTCCTGGTCTCTTTCTCAGCCCAGGAATTTTCCTGAAGGCTTTTTCTCTCATTAGATTATAATTTGCCGAGTTCATCTTATACTTACTTCAGTGCTAATAATCATAATTTTGGTTGAAACACAAGTATACTCTGGTCAACAGCAAACGAGCATCAAGAACATAGATGAATCATAGGTCCACAATCACATATCTCGTAGAGCAGATTTTATTTAACAGATTTATTTTTAAAGTTCTTTGGATTTGTCCTTTGTGTTTAGCAATGCTACTTTGATCATGAAGAATACTTGTACGTGTGGGACCCTGACAATTATGAGGATCCATATTTTGCTAATGTAATACTCTGCTGACATTTTAACAATTTATCTAGATACATCAGACTGTTTCCACATCATTTGTTCTCTTTCAGACATCCTGATTTCTTTCAGCTGATGTATTCGTTTCACTCAAAGCTGTCAATTTGTGGTGTTCCTTCACTGCATAAAATTTCTTTAGTAATTGAATCGTGTATTTTTACTTTCCATTTTTTAAACACATACTTTTAAAACCTACTCCTTCTCACCTGACATTCACTTAGTCTCAGAAAGGTGTATGACTAAACTTTGTGCTTTCTCCAAGTATTAATTCCATGCCTAATTAAAACCTCTCAAGTTGCCACAGTCAGTCAACATTTTCAATAGATTCACCAGCAAAGGAATTTCTTCCTTAACTGCCTCATTCCTACAGTTTGGAAACACCTGATTTTTCAGACAGATCTGAATAATCTAAAGTGTTAACAGAGTCAATTATTGTAGGTTCATGATGTTCTCTGGTAAAACTGAGGGTTGTGAAACTCTTGCTAGGGAAGCAGAGCAGAGTTTTGCTTTAGAAAGACAGTACTTCTCCAAGATATTCCAAGCTTCCCCGAGCAGCTTTTGTCTCTGTACATAGGGCCCCAGCTCACCTTAATTTTTGTCTGAAATGTTTCTTTGCAGAGTCTCTCCTAAATGTCCAGAAAGCCAAAATGTTCAAAAAGCCAAACAGCATTCACAAGAGCTCAGATGCTTCACCAGCTTCTCTTACTACTTCCTCATTCCTCTCAGTTATAGTTTTCTTTTTCTAATCCTCAGATTAGGCCTCAGATATCCCATATATTGGCCCTTCTTCTATGTAATTATGACATTTTTTTAATTATTCCCCTCTATTCTTTTAGAGAAAAAAAAAAAAAAAGATGACTTTTTGCTTTGTGTTTTTGTGTCTGTGTGACTACACACACACTTAAACATTTCTTAAATGCTTTGAAAATTACATGAGAATACTGGTTTTGGCATATATGAAGGTAGGACTTCTTTTACCTAGGGCATATTGTACTTGTGGACTAAACGCGTGAAATTGCATTTCTACCTCCAATTACTAATATTACATAAAAGGCTTTGAAGAGCCTATCTGAAGATGCATTACAAAAATATGTTTTGTGTTGGCCATTCTGAGATTAACTGGAGATTTCTGGGAAAGATCTGTTCAAACCACTGATTCTGAACTCAGATAACATAGGATCAACTCAATGAGCTCATGCATACGTCATGCAGTATCATTGTTACTGCGGCAGTGAGCTCACATCATGGATCTGGATTTCACTTGCACTGATGCTATACACGCAATCAACATGGGAAAGAAACTACAGTATAAAACCTGGTAAATCAGCACATTTTCAGCACATGCTGTAAATAAGAACATAAAATAGAACTGGTTAGACTGGTCTCTAACCACTAACTTCTCTTAACTGTGGTCAAAAGCAAATGTCCACTTTCTCTAAATGGTGCAAGAAGCATAGAAAATACAAGAAATAAGGCAACCAATAATTTCAGAAGGCTGACTCTGAATTTCCAAGAATCTAAGGTCCAGAGATTTCCTATGCCTTTTCTTACCTCCTACTGCTACTATTCAGTTCAAAAATGAAGTTTGAAATAAAGCATGGGTTTAGCAGTTTTTCCAACTTCTATGCAATAAGTTCAGCTAGTCTTTGTAATTTGCACTCCATTATGTAAAAAAATAGTGATTTTTTAATGATTTTCTATGTAGGAGAAAGATTTGCCTAGTAAAAATTTACTATAAGTGAATTTTACAGCTCTCACTACTTCGGCCAGGCACTGACAGTTTTTTGTTTCTCATGAACTCCACCGATTTCTCCAATTTGCCTCTCTGTCTACAGTCAATTTTTTTGTCATCTAGTGTCAGAGCAAGATTGAGCCCTTTTAATTGTGCAGCATGTTACACTGCAGATTGCCATGGCACCAGGGTAGGAGTCTGAACTATACGCTCTCTTCTTACATATACCTGCAAGCTGAGAACTCTTCTAATCAGCTACACTTGTCTTTACTTTTTACTTCCATCCATCGCATGACAAAGATGTCAAACAAAGCATATTTTAGAAGTGAAAGAATAAATACATGCAAATTCTACACAGTTTTCCTTTCTTAAAACGTCAGTCTTCAAAAATTATTTTTTCTCTGAATAGTTTTTCTCCTTCCCCACACTGTGTATATATATACGCTGTTGAACTTTAAGTGTGAACAGTGAGTATTACCAGCAGTTCAAGATACGCATCACTTTTCAAGGGACTGTTACCCACGGTTCATGGTTTTAGAAGTAACACTTACATCCTTTATCAACTAGTACAGATTCAAACTAAGTTAGAACGTGACTAAGATATTTCCAGCATGTTTTCAGCACTCTCTGTTTATTTATTTCACAATAGAAACAAACAAACAAATCCCCAACCAAAACCATGGTTCCTATGAAACTATAAAACTTTCCAGGGAAAAGAAGCAGACACTGAAATGAATCTGACCAGATTCATAAAAATGGGAAAATTAAGTACACCCAACAATTTGCTTCAGTTTGTCCACTTTAGACCAGGGTATAGAGGAACAGCCCACTGGAGGATGGCCCCTACCCCAACGATTAACAGCACAACTAGCTTAAGGCAATACAGCTACAATCAGTTCTGCAACTCACATTAAAGCAGCGAGGCTTGCATTTATAAGCAAGTGCATCTTAGTACCTTGAACCTCAGTTCTGGTATATTTACTTTGTGTTACAAAGAAGTATTTCAGCCTAGCACTCGGCTCTATCTAAATAGATGACAGCATGGTCATGGGAGCCATGAACAGTTAAGTCCACTGATTCTGTATTAAACTATTTGATTAATGCTTCAGTAAACAGAGTAACTAGTAAGGCTTTGGTGTAATCACTAGTACATAGAAATTATAGAACATATTTTGGTGGGGGTTTTTTTTGTTAATTATTATTGCTTTCACTTCCTACGCCAAGACCATCAGTTTACATCAAAATTCGAAAGTTTCAGATCATGCCAATCTATTTGTCACAGATCTTCCAGGAGTAGCATCAGAGTCTGATCTTACGCGTGGCTTTTGACAAAACACCTTTATGGAAACAACAGTGGGAATTCCATAAGCAGGGATGTTCCACTGACTTCTCTATAACTTATTTATTCTCTATAAAAACGTTAGCACTGTGAGCTCCCTGGGATCAGATGCTCCTTTCTATCAGCTTCTTCTCATAGAAGACATTAACCTAAGCAAAAGAGGGAGTGCAGACCCACAGGTGCATCTGCAAAACCCTCTCTGACTCCAGCTCATTCACTCAGTTACACATGTACATAGCTATTAGTCTTAAATGGGTTTGGATCGGCAGCCCAGGGGAATAATCCAAAAAGATTTGGGTTGTGCAGGAGAAGTTAGGGGAAGCGACAGGCCTGCGGGCTTTCTCTGGCTACAGACAATACATGAAAAGGAAAGGAGTCAGTTTGACTGTTAAATCTAAGCTATGCTTGCAGGGCTGCAAGACAGATTTTATGTTACAAATGAGTATACGTTAAACAGGGAGAATAAACAAAACAAGTGAGATATAATGAACACAGAATCCTACAAAACAAGTATACAAATAGCCCATATTTTACCTGGAGTGACAATTTAAAAAGACATACTTCTGATATCTCTCTCATCTCCTGGCAAGACCTCACTGTATAAATCTAACATTAAAATGCCTGTAGGATTTTATTTACAGTGAGCTGAAGACTGTGCAAGTTCATCCAGCAGTTATGTCTTTCAACAATAAAACAATAGGTCACCAAGTCCAAAGGATTTTTATTTATTTTCATGGTTTGTGAAGAGATATTTGAAGATTATTTTTCTCTGTGCGTTGCAGTAACAGATTCTGATTATTACCAGCTCAGTGGGAAACAGCGTGAAAAAAATCTGGGTTCCACTCTTTATTCAAGCTACTGGTATTTTCATATACATTGTTCTGTATTGTTAAGAGAGGTAAGGATCTTCCCTGGGATTTGTGCTTCTAGATTGGCGGGATGTTAAAAAAAAATCCTGTAAAGAACCCTTGCAGGTGAATTCTATGCCTCAAAGTGGGGTTGGTAAAAAAAAAAAAAAAAAAAAAAAAAAAAAAGGTCAAGCAACAGACTTGTTGCTTTACTCCAAAGCTAAAGGAGTTTCTTACCACAAGGCATGCACCATTCATCAATATTGAATTTCAAAACCTCAGGAAAGCACATGACTTCAATTTCTTGGTGGCTCTCATAATTGATTTTGTGTCAACCTTACAAGATCTGCTGGTAATCCTGTGCAGCAAATCCCTTTCTTGGCATTACTCTATTTTTCCTCAGCTGTACAGAAAACCTTAGGAACAGAGCTACATCAAGAGAGACATCATCTGACAGTTAGGGTAGACCTTGGAATAAGGACACCTCAGTGTTCCCAAATCAACACAGGGCCTTTTATTCCTTGTGTATATATTTCAGAAAAATACTGCGGCCCACAAAATTTAAGCAGATACTGCTTTCAGTGTTTCTTGTTTGATTATTTGCATTTGAGGTATTCAGCTGAGGTGTCTAAGCCGGAGAAAAAACCCTATGCCTCGATAAATGTATAAGCATTTATACAAAATAGAATCCGTGCAATTAGAGCAATGGCATTTGTCCAGCTGCTGAAAAGCGCATCTCTGGGGTGGTCCACATTTTGTTGTGTTGTGCAATACAAATATCCAAATGTGGTGCCTGTCAGAGGATTCCAGTCATTTTCAAGGTAGCATTCGACAGCACCATAGGAAAAGCACCCATTAAATTCAGAAGCTGTAGCACGCAATCAATGACTGCACAGCCATCCAAAGTGTAGGATCCCACTTGCTATTCCTCACCTTTTAACTTACAACAGATTTGAGTATTTTACTTTTCAGCCACATATATAAACCACTGAATGGAAGGGGCTGAATATCCCCCTTTTTCCTCTAACGATAACCATCTAGAGGAGAGGAAAGAGCACAACCACATTAGGCTTAAGGAACGTAAACAAGTACACGACATGCAAGCAGAGGCCAGTGTAGTATCCCGAAAGCGATCTGTACAGCAATAAGCCTTCACCTTTCTGCTGCCCTCTTTCTCACAGGATTTGCGCTGGTTTATCACCATAATCCTATTCCTGTATCATTTGGAGGCCTCCCTCAACATTTTTACATCTTGTTGGCAATAGTAACTCAGGGGTTTTTTTGCAAATCATCAGCACTGAAAGAATTGGTGAATAACCTTTGCAGCCCTCAATGCCCAAAGCATGAGGGAGGCTGCTTAGTTTCATAGGTAAAAATTTTAAGTAGTCTATGAAATATATACGCAGATTGGGTACTTCTATACACATGAATTTACCACCTTGGGCAATTATTTGCACACCAAATTTTTCCTTAGAAGCTAATGCAACAAAGCATGGGGGCTCTGAGCAACCTGATCTAGTTGCTTGTTGCAGGGGAGGTAGACTAGATGACCTTTAAAGGTCCCTTCCAACCCAAACTATTCTACGATTCTATGAAAGCAGCCATCATAGCCTTTAGCATTATCTGCCAGGAAAGCTTAGCCCCAAACTTTGCACCCATAAACAAACTGAATGAAGTCCACAAGACCTGTTGTGTCTCCTTTAAACTACCATTCTTGTTCAGTTTTCCCTCCTGTCTCTTCTTCATCCTAAGGGGCATCCAGTAATAACTCCATGGCAAAAATATAGTTCAGGATATGCATCCTGGTCTCTTGCATACATTCCACACCATAGATAATATAGCTTTGCTCTTCTTCTGGATTTTGGACCACAGGCATGAACCACTGGTGCTAGTTTATTTCACAGTCCTGTTCATAGTACATCCACACTTTCAGCTTTCACATTCACGATGTTTTTCTACACAGGCACTAGACTCACAGATAATCACAGTCAAACAATCAATTTCTTTTTTAACAGCACCCTGCAGCTGGGGCACCTTATCCTTGTCCCCAGGTTAACTGCACAGCCATGAGACAAGCAGAGCTGGCAAATACCTTCCTGACATCCTTAACACCATAATAATGTTAATCACTTAAAAGGAGGAAACAGTGCTTGCAATATCCAAGACTGTCCTTGCGCTTAAAAATCCCCCAACCCTTTTTCCCCTCAAATACAAAGATGATGCATATATCAACGTATAGGGGATCAGACAAGGGGGTGTCACTCAGCAGGACCTTCCTGTGCACAGGCCAACCCTGTTTGTCCTGTAGATCCTTTGCTCTGCATCTGTGAGATTCCTCAATGCTCTATGTGCTGCAAGACTCCCAGCAAAACAGATATTGTCACTGTCATTTTGATCAATTAAGTTTTTGTCTGTAATTTTGGGATGGGGGATAGACTGCAGTGTTCTGCGTGCCCTGCCCCCAACAGCTTTTATAGTAACAATAGCCAGGCAGAAAGTTCGATCAAAAAGTAGCATGCTCTTACTTTGCAGGAGGGTGCTGACCCAGTCTAAAAATTTCACCCAAGCTGATGGTTTCAAGATGGAGCTGAGTGTAATCACCATGTTCAAACAGGTGGTGTAAGTGATCAAAATTTTGTTCTACACACAAATGTTTCATAAGCTTCACATAGCGATACCTTGTTTAAATTAACGAATCTGGATTCCTCTAGCCCCAAACCTCTGGATCAGCCATTCCTACTGCCAAACATGCTCCATGGACGCCATGGGATGGTCTGAACAGTAGCCTGTGTCTTGCACAGGGCAGCTGTCAAAAAAACCTCAAACCAAATATTTACAAGTCTGAAATCTTGAGTAAAGGGGAGAAAAAGGATGAGAATCAGTTGTGCAATGACTTTTCCAACAGAAGAACCAGAAACAGGGCTAACATCCCAGTTCTGCAATCACAAGAGAGAAAGTGGTTTTGTCCCAGATACAGCACCCAGACTTGTGCAATTACAACAGCTGCAGGAAAATGCTTTATGCGTCTAGAACGGATAATTTTCAGCTACTCTGTGGAGATGATTTATGAAGAGTCTGGTGATTTCTGGGATTTGCTAGAAACCTAAATAGGTTGTAATCTGAATAATTTAGCTGATGAACTCTAAACTGAGAAACCAATAAGATTTACTAGAGTTCAACCTAAAATAGAGATAAAAGCCCCCAAAATGGTGTTTTCTGATAATGTACTGCTGCACTTTAATATAAAGACTGTACTTACACTGTTGCTTGTTTTGTCTCTTGCAGTGACTAATCAGAATACTTCAGGTTGGAAAGGAACTCTGGAGGTCATCTGCTCAAACCTGCCTCTTGAAACTAGACTAATGGCTTATTATTTCTATATATTTTAAGTGTTACCAGGCTTTAAGTACATGAACAGTAAAAGGCACCCTCAGAAACCTGCCTTTTCTTAAGAAACACATGCCTTATTTTATTAGTAGTCAGAGATGAAATATTCTGCTGAACTGGAACAACAGACCATAGAGACATAGCATTTCTGTTCCATAGAAATACACATTTCTCTCTACTCCCATTGAAATTAAAAGCAATCCTTACGTCCTGCTTTACATATGATAATGGATACAGGCCAATGTGAAAGTAAGGTTATCTCTACACAGAAGAAAGGTGGCCTCTACTTGTAGCCACCCCCATGAGGAACGGGGATTCCATTTTTAGCTTGCAGTCCAATATATCTCAATCTCCCCCTATTTCCTCTGTCATTTAAGGAGAAGAAACGAAGATCTGCTTCATCTTATGCTTCTTGACGCAGTGGAATATCCAAATTTATCTTTACAGTGTGGGAAAACGGGGTCTTCGGTCTGACATATGACAGTGTCTTAAGCAGCTCTGCTCATGTCTGCTCAAACTATCATGATGGCCTAGTTAATTAGAAGTTTCACCCTCAGCTGATGAGGCTGAATGACCCATCCCTTAACCAAGGTAGATATTTCTCTGCAGTTTTATAAATTTTCTTAGCAAGTCTCCCTGTGGCTCATTCTTTTCGTAAATGATGGAGAGGAAGTTACCATTGATATTGTAGGTTAATATGGTGCATTACCCTGGGTTACTGTGGAAAGAATTTTAGTAGTTTTAGTATTAGAAGATTTTTTAAGTTATCACTTTATTAGAAAACAACATTTACCACCACCTTATATCTCAAGTTTCCTGTTTGCTGCCCTATTAACTGGAGGAATGGCACTGTTTACTCAGGCAGAGTACCGCTTATCCTTTGGCAGGTCTAAGCCCTTTGACTTGCACTTGCAAGTAAATCAGAATATTCCTTTTGACTACAGAAGGCTTCAGTTCAAACGCCTTACATTAAAGGCATTCCAGACAGAGAACTGACATAATTTAAAAGACACAACTAGCTACCCACTCAGCAGTACACCATGTTACATACTGCCTTCCGCTATTCTAAACCAACAAGAAAATAATCAAGAAATACACACCAAACACAAACACCCACCCACAAAGAGGAGAAGGGAGGACAAAATACACCGCACAAATTTGTTCCATCACTGGTGACTCCAGTATTCTACATAGGCAGTGAGCAAAGCTAAGAGCTGCTTTCTGGAGGACTTCTGTAAATGGAGTTTTTCTCACAAGGGAATTAAACAAAAGTGAAGTCACAATGCCACAGGGTTTTGTTGGTCATAATGGAGCAAAGATTACTTCACAGACTTACATAATAGAATAAATAGTCTTCTGAGAGAAAGACTGTCTGCTGACATAAAAGACTGGCTGACATAAGTGCATAATTAGGATTCCACTGGACTGAGGGGAAGAATACCCCACATCTCAACCATCAGAATATACTGCCAAATAGAGATTTTTTCCCTTTGTATAGTACAATAATTACGTAAGTGAAGTTCTTGCCTTAAGGATGATACTGAGGTGCTCTTCAAATGAGCTTGTAAGTGAGTAATGGTCAAAGCAAAGTGACTTCAAAAAGTCAAGAACCACCCTGTCTCCCATCAATGTAAATGCTAAAAGCTTAAAATGAAGGAAGCCCAAGATAACATGGCCTCTTTGTAACAGATCTATGTAAAGAAAATTGAGTAGGTGCTCCTCTAAAGTGCAGAGGGGAGAGGACAGCAACCCCCATATCATACAGGGAAATGTGTTACTATTGCAATTGGTGGCCAGGTTGTTGGCTGATGCTGTAAATTTAGGTGTTTCACAAACAAAATTATTCCCAATCATTTCTCTCACTCAGTATTGGGAAAGCAGTAAGAAATGGAGGTGATTATTAGCTGAGTATCCTGGCCTACTACTTGAATAAGTAACAGCTCTGTGTTTATTTCAATATGTCAGAGCACCAGCAAAGATATCAAAAAGCTCAGAACAAACCAAAAGATTATTCATGTTTTCAAGAAAATTCTGTATATCAAAGGCCCACATCGTTAACTGCTGCAGCTTCAGCAAGGAAATAGTTCTACCTGCCACATCAGAATCTGCATTTCCATCTAGACCTTCTTCGGGTTTCTGAATACCTGTCTGCTACAGAAATTGCACTACGTCTGTCTTCTACAGGATTCGCTTCCCTTGGAGGATTTTTTCCAGACCACATTACTTAGAATTAGAATTGCAAACATCAGACACACTCAAATCCATTGTGTTTTAAGGCTACAATATGTCAAGTTCAGTGAGATTTATGGCTGCTCATCTATTTGTGGAATCAGGTCTTTAAACACAAGGGCCATGTCTACTCCTCATACTGCAATATTTTACTTATATTACGTATTAATACTATCATTTCATGCAAAACACTAGCAAATTAGTTTATGGACATTACAAGTATTAAAAAATATTCTGTATAGTTACTCCATTTACTGTACTTTTCAGTGTTTCCTTCCTTGAGAAATTGTTTTATCCTATACACTTGTAAAAGGAGAAATCTTATTTTTACTTTTGTTCCCTGTCAGTAATAATAATACTTAAGTTAGATGATTAAGTGTCCTCCATAGTATTTTAGTTATTACTTTCATTCCTTTCTGCTTTAGGTGCTTCCTTCTAGTTCTCCAGTATGCCTTTATGGATAGAGCTATCTTGTGGCTAAAGTATATATTCCAATGTAGTCAGCAATCATTGGTATACCTGTTCTCTTCAGCTTTCAAAATACGTGTATTCCCAAATACCTTTTAAATTGTAAAGCTAGCTCAACTGCAGATTCAGGTATCACGTGTCAGACGTTTCTCTCTCTTACTTTTGGCTTGTTGAACAGGAATTGCTTGTTGGGTTTTTTATACTATAAACAACATGAAGATAGTCTTGCCACAGACTCTGGTTAATCATGTGAGAAGATGAGTGTCTCTATTAGAAATAGCTGTGTGGTACTATAAACATAATTTATAAAGTTAACATGGAGCAT
This sequence comes from Egretta garzetta, assembly GCF_000687185.1. Classification (NCBI taxonomy): domain Eukaryota; kingdom Metazoa; phylum Chordata; class Aves; order Pelecaniformes; family Ardeidae; genus Egretta; species Egretta garzetta. Next base: position 3,170,611 of record NW_009259035.1, on the reverse strand, counting down.
GGAATATTAACTTGATCATTTCCTGCCACCTAGATGCTTTCCTTAACCATATAATTTTTAGCTTAAAATGACAGCATAAAGTTAGCACTGTTTGTGTTTTGGAAACAAGATTTTTTGTCACATTCCAATTAAATGTATGATCACTGGAACATTCACTTGACAGATTATAAACTACTGCTTATTATAAGTTACCTTGTTTCAGAGCTACGATTGCTGGAAAAGTTTGCAAGTATTTTCTTTTGTTTTGAAGTAGAGAAGTAATATTTCACTAGTCTCCTTGTTCTCTAAAGCAACTTTGCTTCGAAGAACTGATCAAAAGTTATCTAACCCGAAGTGAAATTATTCCAAAAGTTTTCAGTTCTGATTAGAGGGAATTAAAACAAAACCTCAGTTATACTGATTGCCACAGCTCTCACCAGCTCACTCTTTGGTAAAGATAACTGGAATCCATTTTGATTGCTCAGATACCTTTTATATTCTTTAACATACAGATACAACTAACCTACCTCTGCACAATTCTGCACAGAACTTCAACTGCTAAGTTTTTCAATGGCAGAGACTTTTATTTTTATATGTATGTACATATTATTTCTTAAGCTTTGTAAAAAAAAAAAAAAAATGAAAAAAGCGAAGAAGGAAAATATGTTCAAAGTAACTGGGAGGGATCATCCCAAAATGTGGTCTTCTAAGTTTTTTAAAACGATGATGACATGGGACTCGCACGACATTAAGAATATTGTTCAGCTGCCAATCAGAAAGAACCAGATTGTTATTTGCTAGCTACATAATCACAATAACTCTGCAAGTTACAGTCTGCAACTTTGAAGTGGAAATGAAACTTTGAAATGTATTTCTAAGACAAAGGTTGCAATGAGTTATCCCTTTTTAACTTGACTAATTAGCTTCACTTCCCCTGAGTCCCTCTTCAGTAGTTTCTTTTAACTTCAATGTCACCCTTTCATGATGATACCACCGATCCACATACAAACCCATTATCACAAGTAAGCTCTTGTTTCAGTGATTAGTACAAAGAAAGAGGGGGAATAAACAACAAACAGGAGTATTAGCTTGACAGGTCTAATAAACGAGAAGAGCCTTAAAAAGTAATAATTGCATCTGCCAACAGAGATCAGTCCTAAAAACTTCTTAGCATTAGGACTTGAAATACAAATATCTTTCACTTTCTGGTACATGAGAAGAACACATGTATCTATATGAATATATGTAATTATTTTACATTGCACAGGAAGTGACAAATAATTATTCTTTTGCATTTTGGCTAGAACAGTACTGAGTGCTGTCTTAATCTAGTAACATTTCTTTTTTTCCCCATTATTACCTTTCCAAACGGTCAGTAGTTTCTTTCATATACATTCATCGTGTTCATTTATCTATGCAGATCCTTTTCTACAAAGTATATCTCTGGTTTATCTTTACAGCTTTCCCTCTCAAAATGTATTTTGATGAGAGCAAAGGTTCAGAAAGTAACATATGCTTTTGTAACCCCTGGAGCTTACTCTTGCTGTGTTTTTTTCTTCTATTTGGTGAAATCAACACATTTTCTAGACCTAAATGGGCTATGAAAACACCGTGGTATACAGTAACTTGTTATTTCTAAATATACAAGCAAAAAAAAAAAGAAAAATCTACAAAAATAACAATTCCATCCAATTAATCAGTAAGAGCTGGTAATTAATTCACTTATTCCTTTGCTCTTCAACTATTTGGGATCTATGATTAACCTACTGGATATGTCATTTTAATCATACACTATTTCTATATTTTGAGAGGCTGACCTAACTTCACACGGGGGGGGGGGCTGGGACTGAGTTTTAATGCAAGCTGCCCTGTGAACAGAGAAAAATTAGAATGCCTCAGTTTCTCTAAATCCATGCATGCCCAAGAGGGACAGAGCAGAAACAATTTCTTCTCATCCACGGAAAGACCTGCCTACCTCCTGCTGTGAGCAGGTACTGAAGTCTGATTTTCCTCTGCTTTCCATTCCCCCCTCAACCTATTCACTCTCAGTCAGGAAGTCAGTAAATTAGAAGAGGCTTTCCACAATTTCGCTGGTGTCACAGAGGTGGCTGGGATTAGCCAAGTGCCTTCTCCCTTACACTCTTCTTTACCTCTGAACAGGAGCAGAGACAGTCTGTCCTTAACCACTACAGGTATTCTACCTACAGCCTCAATTTTCACATTTTAGAAGCAGTCTCCCTGGCAAAATATTATCCACACTAAAACTAGTAAAAAGCAAATGCCATAATGCACAAGCAGGAAGCAAACTATTTGGATGAGATTCAAGCATCCAAAAATAAGGTTTTTTTACCTTTGCTATTTGTGACATTCCAGCTAAAAATTCAGTTCAGTGTTGCTCATTCAGCTGAAAGCCCAATCCAAACTTTTAATCAGCCACTAAGACTATTTTCAGATATACTAGAGTCTGTATTGGTCACTAGTGACTTAAAATGCTGAGTCAGGATTATTGTGCCCAGTGTTTTTTTGACTCAAGTAGTGTGAAGCTGTAAATCAGATACAGGGTGGTTTAGGTTTGAAAAGAATTTGCAGCTCCTGTACAAGGAAGAGAGGAGCATTTGAATTTTCAGAATGAAAATGTATGCCTTTCTGTAAGTTAGGCAAATTAAAAAAAATAATATTGAGCGTTAAGCAGTTGTAACAGGGAAAATGAAGTAGCAGCGTGTAATACAAGAGCTAAAAACTAATTGCAGCTTATGACTCAAAATGCACCACGCTGCTATTGTTTTATCAGTATCTTCAGTTCCATTTTTTCCCATCCTGCTCAGGCATGGTCAGATTCAGCCTGTCGCCTCTGAACATCGCTGCCTCTGTTGTGCTAGTTCAGGAGTTTACACAGCTCAAGTCTGCAGGATGAGCTCCTATCTTCAAGTGGGGGCCTGGTGCTCCTTAAACAAGTAACCCAAGGAAGTCCCACAGGTATAAAAATCGTCTTCAGGAAGTCAGGCAATGGGAGAAATAATGGAGGACCGGCAAAGGGAAAATGTAGTGATGATCGAAACATGGAAACAGGAGATACAGCTCTAGGTTTTAACAAGAGTAATCAGGCATACAGTAAGGCAGTATGTGAACATGTGGGAGTAAACACGTGAAAACCAACAAACAGCATGGGTTTGTTGAAAACAGAGTCGGTCATGCCAAAAGAATCTAATAGGTGGCTTGTGCGTGTACTTATTTCTGATTTTACTTTAAAACAGGAGCAGTAGATACTTAAAACTGAGTTGGGTTTGGACTGGACCATGAGAACTTCACAGGGTAATATAACACCACATCACAGTGACATTACCTTATGAGATGCACAATGGGATTCAAGTGTAACACCATGTAACATGCTCTAATCATTGTGTAGTGCTGCGTATGTTTCAGTGAACCATGCACCCTTTAAAAAAAAAAAAAAAAAAAAAGAGAGCAAACCAACAAATAAACGATATTTTGGCAAAGATGAAAAATGCCCTAACAAAATCCACATTTAGTGCATCTACTACCTTCTCTTATCTGCATGATCAACTAATTACTGAATGTAAAACACATAAGTTTGTTTGGCATGGCTCAGTAGAAGTGTCATAAACTCATGTTGTTTATCATTTAGACAATTTTTCATTCTGAATTTTTACATGCTGCCATGTACAGAAATGGCTTTAGTCACCAGGAAAGTATAATTGCATGCCCAGCACATGGCTCATTTACATTGAGATGTAGGGATAAAAAAATAATGGCATCCAACTGAAACAGCAAAAAGAATTGTACGCAGTTAGACTCTAAAGAAAGTATCTGAAATCTCCCACAACTAGAGCATTTTGATGAAAAATTCTTGATTCCTTCTATTTTTAGAAGTGGTGAGTACCTCAAGATTACTTCTCAGTAGAAAGTCAGTATCAAAGTCACATATTATTTGGGGAATTTTATCCCATATCACATGGTCAGAAAAATCTTTAGGAGCAGATTTGTCTTAGTAATTTTGTTGCTGTTGCCATACAAGCTTTAAACAGAACTACTCTGCTTTGCTTGGTTTTATCAAACAAGTTACAGGAACTTAGATTTGCACAAGAGTGCACAGTCTATTACCTTCTAAAAATACTAGAATGATTCACAGAATTATACCCAACTAGATTGAGACAAAGAAAAACACTTAAAGTAAATACAACCGGAATGCTACTGTAGTGAAGTGTTAGTGTAGTGTTACAGGAACAAAAACATCTATTTTTGGAATTATAAAGCAATTATATATACAAAGAAACTATTGTAGCTATTGCTTCAGGTATTTACTGATTGTATTGCATGGTCTCCTACACCTACACATCTCCTACATGGTCTCCAACAATACATTGGGTATTGTTTGTGCTTTCTGAAGAAGGCTGAAAAGAGAACAAAAATGTTTTTCAAGATTGGCACCAAGTACAGCATAACGTAGTATATACTACAGCTAAAAGCATAATTTTTAAAGCAAAAATGTCAATCCAAGAATAATCAAGCACTGTAAATTATACGTATCTGAAGTTTAACCCGTCTTCATGAGAAAAAAAATGAAAGCACATACCATGTTAGCATGAGGAAAATCTAGGAGAATCCCACTGGTGTATGTCATTTTAGGTTTTTTCCCCACATTCAAATGCATGAATTACATATAGGTAACCCTCTCATTTCAGCTGTTTTAAAAGGAGCACACCAGGTAGCATGGAAGAGAACCAAAATGAGATTGACCATCCCATTAAAACCTATACTAAAGGTCCTATTAATAAACACGTACTTTAATCTTCAAGTATAGGCCCCCAACACTGGTGAATTTCATAGGTACTACAGAGTTCTCCTACACTGAATTTTCTTCAGAAGTGGGGTGTTTGATTATGTCAGAGAAAACATATACTGCAATAAAATACATATTGCAGTTCAGCTGGAACATTCCTTCTCGCTATGACAACCATCAGTTCCTGATTTAACACTAAGTTTGTAGTTGCATCAAACTTAATGGGTAGCAGCAATTTATTCTGTCCAGAAAACCAGAGAGCAAAGATTAAATGTCAAAGCTGATGGAGCAAACTGAACCCCTAAGAACAAATATGGGACAGAACTGTGGAAAAACGAGTCATCTTTACCAGAATATTTCAAGTTAACTGCCTATTTAAAAAAAAAAAAAAAAAATAGGCAAAGACTGCTAAAAGTATTTCAGGTGACAGTGTTATCCAAGTGAGTAAATACACGACACACGAGGAGGTGTGGAACTAAGCTCTCAGTGCTTTTGATTTAGTATAATACAATAAAACTAATACAGAATAAAAGACAGACATACTCTGCCTAAAGTATGACTGATAAACAACCCCCTCAAAATTCAGTCGCTTATGAGACACAAAAGCTACAGACTGTACAAAAAATATTTTCTATTTATCCATTGTCAATAGTTCCCAAAACGAGAGAAGAGAGGCTTTTTCTTGTGTCCTGCAGATTAATTCTTTGTACCAAGAAGAGAACTGAGATCTCCACCAAAGAGCACATGACCAGGCTCCCTGGACTTCAAATGAAGGGCAGTAGCCTCAGTTCTTTACCAACTCTGCTATCGACACAATGGCTTTGCAAGAAAAACAGCCTCTGGAAGAGGGAAATTCAATACCATTTAAGGATCTATACATTCCTAGTGAATTCTGCTTGTAGTTCAATGCCTACTCAGTGCAGATTCAGGATTACCAATGTGGTTTACATACATGGTCTGGAACTACACTCTCCAGATGGAAGTTGGATTAAAGTTAGAAAAGTAAGAAAAGAAACACACACACACACACCCCAAAACACACACACCACACCTCAAACCCACTGTCTTGTGTAAATAAAAATCTATAGCTACAAAAGCATCAACTGCAACAGAAGACACTCCTTAACGGTAACTAAATGATAACTGAAATAAGGTATGTCATTATCCTTCTGCGACCTACAATTCCTCATGAACCCTTCCCATTGTTCTACAGAAATATTGAAGAAAACCAGCTAACCAAATATAAGAAATTTCTTACAACACAAAATAAATTTTCCCAAAGTTTTTCCCTATTTTCCCAGACTGAGACAAACTTCTTTGATAGCCAGTGTTATCAACTCCTCTTTCCTTTCACTCTTAACTCTCTTTATCATCAACTTATACGATAGTACCTTACACAAGTATTTACACAAACATTTGATCCCTTTTCATTGCACATTGAATATTACCTGCCAGTTTCTGAACCAGCCCCAAAGAGTTGTCGTAAAACTGGTAAGTATTACATTTGAAACAAAACTGCTCTGAATAAGTCTCATTGAACCTTTCTCTAGAATGTAAAAGGGAGAAGATGGACTTAAAACAGATAATTTACCACAATCACACAGGAAAACTCTTTGACAACGTGACCTTCCTAAAGCATTCACTGACATATTCTACAAACAACAGAAATACATTGCTTTTCTCAAAGGAGAACAAGCAAAAAAATTGAAGCATTTAATAAAAACAAATTAGCAGTTGCAAATGTGCAGCACATAATACAGCTTTCAATCTGTCAACACGAAAAGACATCACACAAAAATTCAAGGGCAGATACACCAAAGACCAAAGAGCTCTTCAACTTCCTTCCCTCTTTGTCCTTTTATAATTCTGAGAGTATTTGCTTTATGAGCCCTGAGAGCCGATACAACTGCTTTGTGATCACCGCACAAAGATATTCACCTATTAATTGGATAGGTATTTTTGAAGGGCAACTTACAGAAGAGACATCTATCTTCATCAAATTTTGCTTCAGAAACTGTTTCTAAAAAACACAGCTCCTTCACCTCTGAGCATTCACTTGAGCTTTCATAAAAGTTAAGCAACTGGGGGCAAATTACCCCACAGTGTGTCTTATTTAATCTGACCTTTTAAATGGTTGAGCCTTTTCTAGCTGCATTTGGTATTTTTGTGTCTTTATTTGAGTGACCTTTATTTTTTCTGAACCAGCTTTTCTTTTCCAGCACCTGTTAAACATTTTATGAAACTACATAGTGTAGAGATAAGTGCAGGAAGGAAGGTAACAGAAATTCAAATCAACAACATGAATTTAACCCTTGAGATTTGACCAAAGGTTCAGCTACTTTGTCTTAGAAAAGAGCTATATCTAGACAAGGTTTATAAGCCTGAACTAAAATGTAACAGACAATCATGTATTCATGTAATTGTGGATTTAGGATAAGTTGGAGAAAGATGGGGACAAAAGGCAGTGCATGATACAGTGTGAGAAAGCATGCCTTTGAAGAGAGAGGCTAGAAACATAGTGGAATCTATGAGAAGAGTTTATTTCCATTAGGAATTGGAAGGGATTCATGTTTATCTTTTTACTTGCTGTGGTCAGGACATGGGTATTTTGTCTAAATGATTGTGAACTTGTTATCAAGCTTTAGAGAATATACCTACTGTACTACACCAGCAGCACTTTCATTTAAAAATATTTTTACCTACATGACAAAAAGGAAAGAGCACATAAAAATAAGAAAATCTAGAAGTGAATAGGGAGGGGGTCCTGCTGACCATTTCATTGCCCCATAATCCTTCAAGTGTCTCTCATCCCAAGAGGTTAAGTATGTGTCCATGCTGCACAAGTGAACTGCAGAAGAATTTCCCCCAGTAAACCCTCTCACAAGCAGGGAGCAGTTTATTTGATTAAAATTCTAGGGCAAAAGAAGAGACAAGCTTTTTATCAGATTTTGCAAGAAGACCAACTTGTCTATACATTCCTTAAAGACAGAATGAGCAAATAAAATCTGCCACCTGGCATTTACAGATAAGACAGAGCATTTAATTCAGTGAGAAAACACTTAATATATGATTCAATGTAGACAAAAGGTTGCTTTTAGCTCTTAGGAAACAATATAATTGGACTTCATTACAGTCCTTACAAACATATTTAAGAATTTGCATTATGGATCTGCAGAAAGTATTGCTTCTCTCCAATATCCCGGTAGCAATATTGGTGGTGGCACCTTCAGAGAACTTCAGCTTGCAAGTCAGATGCCAGGCCTGTACCACTAAAATGCTTATTTAAACAGAGGGATGGGATACTGTGGGCCAAGCAAAATGTTTTAAAAGAAACCTTCTCCAAACTTTAAATTTAGTTGATGCAAGAGAATTTCTTATCACCATTTTCAAAACTAAAGCTTTGTCTCTCTACCAGTTTCCTGAACTTGTATTCATTGTGGATATCTCAAAGTACATGGAAACTAAGGTGGGACAAAATAAAGTGAGCAAGCGCCTTCTCTCCTCCTTCACTGGTAAACAGAGCTGGGTTGTGTCTCCAAATGAATGGTTGAAATACAAGTGCAAATATCACTGGGAAGGCACATGTGCCTCCCGACCTTTTATGCTATGGATAAGAAATGCAGGATTAGGCTCTCAAGCTAATTATCCCTAAGTGCTTATCTGTGAGGGAGAGACTTCTGTCTACATTATTCACCTCACACCAAAAAAACTTAGTTAACTTTTAGCAAGTTATTTAAGTATTTATCTGGGAAGCATAGAATAGCATTTCTGCAGGAATATAAAGACAGACAAATGTATCAAGTTATATCTAGACATAATACTTAATGTTTTGACATAAAATATTTATACACCACTTGCTTCCATCCTCCCCCTCTTTTTTTTTTTTGGCATAAGCTTTTCTGCATACACACTCTGTTCAATGAAAACCCTCAAGAAAATAGATACTTATTCTATAGGTACATTTATTCCAAGGTGGAAAACTCCATTTAAACTTTCTCAGAAAACACATAAAACCCCAAGTTGAATAAGAAACACCTATTAAAAAAATCATTAAAAGTGAGGAAGCAGCAGCAGATCTATTTGTTTTGCTGGCTAGATGGATACCAACAACATCTAAAGGAATTAAGAATCCCATAAAAGAAGAGTTAAAACCTCAACGAAAACAATTACCTGCATTATAGTAATTGGTAATTTTGTCAGTTAGTGGCTTGCATTTGGTGGATACAATAAGTGGCAATTTTGGTAACCCGCAATTCATTACCATAAGCACACAAGAGAAAAACTCAATTCCCGGCCTGGTATAATAGAAATTACAGCAGAAATTTATAACAGTCCCAGATTGTTAGCCAAGGTCTGAGAGAGAGAATAACCTAGGTATTGCATAATCTATCTTTGCAGAGACAGATGTGGGCCCACTCTAGCATAATGAATCCAAACATACAGTAGTTGCCATAATGCCTGAGCACTTCACAAGTAGACGGGTGTTAGTAAGCAGTGCTGATTAGCTCATCCTCTAGATAATTTTAATTCTTTAGTACAGTGGACAAAATTTGGTGATGTCCATGTACTGCAATTCAAAAGCTAATTGGCTAGATATTATGGTCTTCATATTATGTATAGGGGAACCAGCAGCAAGAGAAAGCAAAGACACTTGTTCAAGATTACACAGCTGGCTCATGCAGAGGTGGGAGTGGGAGCAACAATTAGACTCACATTTAGCCCATCCGATCAAACATCTGTAAAGCACCTTTTGAGTTATTAGATGCTTGTAGAGCACAACTACATAAATCTGTGATTTCTCCCCATTTGTGAGTTGGGGTGGACAATAACACACACCTTCTGTTGAAGGCTTCTGAAAGAGTCTGTGAAGTTCACCTTCTTTCCCTGGATTTTTTTCTCATAAAGGACAGAGAAGCATGAGTCTTTGTGGAGCAGTCTTCCCTGGCACATCCCCTTTCTTCCTTCCCCACAAGCCATTTCATGATAAAGATCTGCTCCTGGTGCTCCCACCATCTCTTACTGATAGCATCCCAGTGTCAAACCCTCCAACTATCCAGAATATCCCTGCTGCCTCACACCTCTAATCTGCACAAAGTAGCAAGCAACCTCTACTTCAGGTACCAAGTCTGAAATGATGAGGTGGCCAGGAGAGAAATGATCTGTTGCATCCAGATGATCCCAATACACAATGCCAGGGGACATAAGCACTATCATGGTTTTCAGCTTGGCCACTCTGTCTTCCCTGCAAATCTCTTGCTCCCCTAAGCCTCATCTCGTATGAGGTTATTTGGAACAGAGTACCTCAAATATCTTTTTGCAAAAAACCAGAAAGGAACAGGCCGCCCAGAGAAGTGGTTGAATCACTATCCCTGGAGGTATTTAAAAGACAGGTAGATGTGGCACTTAAGGACATGGTTTAGTGGTGGACTTAGCAGCATTATGGTAACTCTTGGACTTGATGATCTTAAAGGTCCTTTCCAACCTAAACGATTCTACAAAAAGGGGTTGGGACGGACAGGTGCAGGAAACAGTGGACATCTATGAAGAAACCAATGCAGGGAAAGGCTGGGAGCTCTAAAAAATCATAGCAGGAGTCCAAGAGCCCAGAAGTGCACTGCGTAAGTCAAGCTCCTAGCTGTTCAAAGTACAGTACATTAGATATACAAGGGAAGTGCCTGCCTGGGCCAGGGAGCTGAATCAATATTAAAAGGGATCAAGTAGGAAATGTCTAACTGCACTTTGAATAGTTAATTTAAGGGAGATGAATCTTATCCTTAGGGCCACATTTAGCATCCTTTATTCCTTCTGAGTAGTACACTGCTTAATCCAAAATGATTATTTGCAAAGTATATATCTTTGCAAAATGAGCAAGAGTATTACAGGCTGACACTTAAAGTGTATAACTCCAGAGCCAGGGACTAGCTTTTATTGTGTGCAGAACAAGCTTTGATTGCGCTGTTAGGCACTACTGAATGTACAAATACTAACTAGGTAGTAAATAAGCAGTCTAAGCAAGCAAAGAATCCTGAACCTAATATTTGTTACAGAGTTCTCCTATTGACAAAATGTCGAGTAAGGAAAGAGATTCCTCTCCTCCCCTCAGCCTTTTTGGTTTCTTACTTCTGGTAAACTTTTACAGTTTAAAAAATGCTGCTGTATTCTTATACATACAAAAGGACACAGGACAGTTGTAAAATGTTATCATTACTACAGTCTTAATAACAATCTGTATACAGGAGCCTGGTAATGTGTATGTTGTATAATCCCATTGCTTTGATTACAATGCTTTGTAAACTATAGATGTCATTAAAGCACTGAATTTAGCACGGCACAGAACAGTGGATTTGATACTGAATAATGACATTGCACATAAAATTAGTAGTGCAATTTACAGGTGAACCTTAAAGGACAAAATCAAGGTATCATAAAAAAATACTTGTTTTATTACCCTTTATTGCTTAAGGAATTGACCTATAATAGCATTAAGTCAGGCAAGGTGCAAATTACTAAACAGATGTAATCACACCATTGCCATGTCCTAGTAGTAGTACATATGAATGAATACATTCATAGTCTTTAAGGCATCATTACATCATTTAATCTTATTTCCAATATTTCACCAATTAAAATTTTACCCATTTTCCTTGTAGCATGCAAATAACCAAGATTTGACTGTAGTCAACAGAACAAGAAAGAAATAATGATCTAATGCTTATTTTGGCACCCCCACATCCAAACTCTGAACCAGTGTTACTGCTTCCTATGACCCGCTGGTTACACTTTCTACTCGAACCAGGGGCTGATACCTCCTAGAATCCAAAAGAAAAGTCAGTAGGTAATATTGTGGTTGTAGCAAGGTGAGTGGAAGAAGCCAAATTGATCAGGATAGCTGTTAATAATGAAAATAAACCAAACCCCGACCAAACATCAATTCTACTTGTAATAAAGATTAGACTATTCGTGGACTGTTACCAAGCCTAACTGGAGCCTAACCGGCAGAAAGAGCATTTGGTATTAATTTAAAATCTTCAGGAAACGCACAATCCACACTTCCCCTTGGCAGCTTGTTTCAAAGGTTAATCACTCTCGGCATAAAATTATGTGTCTTATTTTTAATTTGAGTTTATGCATCTTCTGCTTCCAGCCAATAGTTCTTGTTACGATTCTGCTATTAGATTAAAACAGCCCATTAGTACATTTTCTCAAGCCTGTCAATCATTTTCTATGGATCTTTTCCACATTATCTTCAGGTTGTTGTTCCATTAAATATCAACATTGAACTGTGCAGTACAGCAGAATCAGTCTCAATGTTACTTTGATTACAGAATAATGGAGATAAAAAAAACCAAAATCACTTATTTACTGCAGATCTTCTATCCTGTGTAAAAATCATACAGAAAACGTCTGCAAGAGACCATATCCTGGTGGCAGAGTAGTAGCTACTACTCCTGTATTGTTTCTGCAACCTCTTTCTAAAAGCTCTACTGGTATAGATTCCTCAAACCTTCCTTCCAGCTGCTTCAAAACTTTTCCTAACATGACAAAACCCATCTTTAATTTATGCCCATTAGGTTGTGTTTGATGCATAGGAGAATATGGAAAATACTCAATTCATTCTCTCACTGCAACTAATTTGCATATACTTGAAAATTATCACCTTGTCACCTGTCTTCTTTATATCCCAGAATCCACTGCCTTCAAGACTTCTCCAAACCTTAGAGTTTTCTAAGCTTCCTATCATTTTGTCAGGGAAATTTTCTAGACTTTACTCCCTTAGTCACAAATTCCATAAAGCATGGTGCAGAATGTTAAACACTGTAATTAAGCTAAGGTTTCACCACTTCTGCTAAAGCAGTAGGCAAGTCTTGTTTCCTCATTCTGCTGATGATCAGTATCTGCATAGGCTGTCTATCTTTAAGCACAATCACCAATAATACCATCTTATTCTTCAGAGGGCTGCAGGTATAACATTAAAGATAAGCCCAAACGTGGTGGACACTTATAAGGTTTATATAAAAGTTAAACAGCATTCAGCAATACCCATTACCAGTATGAAAACTCCATTCAGACACAGTTCTACAGATTGGTGAAAAGCCATTTTTTACATTTGTTGAAGAAGTGATGGCAGACATGAAAGGATGAATAGATAATGGACTCTATACCCACTATTATCACATCTCACCCAGCACGAAAGCTTTATTTACCCAAAGCAAGGGAGAAGTTCAGTCTGATACAACCTTAGTCTTTGTGTGATCTACTACCTCGGGTTTACATATTCTTTGATGAAGGATGTACCTTTATGTAGTTTATTCCCTTCAATATCATTAAGACTGCAGTCCCTGTCCATGTCTGGACCATCTTTATTTTACTACCATTATGATCAAAAGTGGCATACCTATGAAAGTGTATGACCTATGGCATCAGAAGCACATCCAAATGGAATGCAGTGTTATCAAAATTCCACTGTAACATGTCTACATTAGTGATATAAATGTACAGTTTCTTAGGATGAAATTTCATATTTTCTAAAGCCTGATTATAGATTTGCTGTTTACAATATGTACCGCAGAAGTCTTGTGTGGATAATGAATTCCACAATTTAAACATATGCTGCGCTATTCACTGCAAAATGCTGCAATTTTCCTCTTTCCCCCAGTTTTAAAAGTAATTGAGGGAGAGTTTTTCTGTGATATATTTCCTCCATCATCTTTTATCTTTAATATCATGTTAAGTACAAGGTCTTGCCTTTTAATCTTATGTCATTATAATAAATATTAATAGGAGAAAGACAGTTTCTGCCTTTCTTATAAAACTCCATTGATATGAGCTCTCAGCTGAAGTGTAACATATTTTATACATTCAAATTTTCCACAAGTACCTGTACTTTAACTGGAAAAAGTTTGCACACAGGACTTTTTGTCACAAACAAAAAACTTTATCACATATAAAAATCTTTTCTTACATGTCCTACAGTTTAAAGAGGCTGGTTAAAACAACAACCAACCAAAACAACAGACAGATAGGTACAAATATCCAGGGAAGGAATGAAGAACGAAGAAGAAAACATCATTATAACACACTATGAACTCATAGTGAACTTGCATCTCAAGGACTGTGCAGCATGATCCTCTGTCTACACAGGCTCTAGTAAAACTGGAAAGTCTTCAAAACAGGAAGTTAAAAGGACTAGGTTGATTCTATACAAAAAAGTAGGGCTAGACCTGAAGACCTCCTGAAATCCTTCCAACCTGAATTATTCTATGAATGAATAGGCTGGCTTATTAGTCTGGAGAAAGAGAAGGGTATGCACCAACTATTTACTAAATCATAAATGGCATGGAGGGAAAAGGTATAGAATGATCACCATCTCTTCTGATACAAGAGCTAAGATATCCCAAATAAAAATTACTAGGTCACAATTTCAAAATAACCAAAAGGAGGTGGTTCATCACATAGCTGGTAATGAAACTGAGGGATTCCTGGCTGCAGGGTGCTGCAAGTTAGTACAAGTTCAGGGAGAGCCTGGGTATCTTCATGGAAGAGAAATCCTTTGAGGGTTAAAAAATACACAGAAAGCCCTTCTAGCTCAGTAACTTTCCAAGTTATAAATGGTTTGAGGGTGGGAAAGTAATGAAGTATTGCTACACACTTGCCTCAGTCTTCTACTCTCTCTCAAGTATTTGCATTTCCCCCCCAGCCACTATCAGACACAAGACAGCAGGCGAGATAAATGTTCAGCCTGTCCCAGTAAAACCTTTTAATTACATTACCTTCCTTTGTCCTTAGCTAAACCATTGACTTCTAATGTTTTAACCTGAATTTTGCTCATGAATCTTTCTGTATACCCCTTCATTTGCTCACTTTAAATGAAAACACCCCCCTCTCCAATCTTGTCTCGACTTTGATCTTCAAGTGAAATGTACTTTCTTGAACCAGGTTTTACAAATCATTAGTATATTTTAATTACATTTTTTAATATTCTTAGAGATGACTTATCTGTGAATATGAGGGCCTGACAGGTTTTCACAGTATGCTACCTAAAGGCTATGTCTACCAGACTCCCACAGTTGACAGGAAACACTACTCCGGCACAGCTCACTCTTGCTCTCAGTGGAATTCATGTCAATCAATAACAGGAGCTGGATCAGGCCCTCCGAGTGAAATACTACTCTCACATATGCCAGAAAACTCAAGTTTTACCTGCAGTTCTGCCCAGGAGGAGAAGGCTGCTGATGACAAGGAAGCTGAACTAAGCATCTCTAGAGTACTATTGCATGGCACCAGAATGGACAGTTTTGCTTTGACTGTCTTCAGTGTTTCTCCATCCTCCTACTGGGTCTTTTATTTTGCTTCTGTTGACCACATCTAATGGTGATACCACTTTCAAGCTTTCCCCTCCCTCCACAGTATGTCTTCTGCACACAAGAAAAAACTCCTATGAAAGACGTATTCAGAAAAACTTTCCTTTTAGATATCCCCTTAAATCCTAACTATATTGTGATCATGATGCCTAGAAATTATTCCTGTCTGACACTAGTTAAATAAAACACTTTCTTTAAATGGAATCCATGATTCCGTTTTTCTGACAAGCCCTGTGTTTTGTAGAGCTTGCCCTGCTTGTGTGATTTACCTACACTGTCCTTCTGATGTGTCCTTTTGTCTTGTTGGGAGAGCAACTATATTAGAATTTTCAGTAGGGTACATAGTACAGAGGTGTCTTACTCCTTGGTGTAGTTCAGTTGCTACACTTAACGTTACTTCAAAAGTCAATTTAATTGTCAAATTCTTTCTGGAATGGATACAGGAATCTGATATTTAGTACTATCTGAACATGTTTACCAACAGTTCAATCCATCTCAGCTTCAGAATCTTTCCAACTTCAACTTCAGTTCAGCTTTTCAGCTTCAAGACTTCCAAATACACTCCTCTTAAGACACATACAGCATTTTAAAGGCACTTAGCAATGTCTGAAGGAGCAAAGCACTACTCAGAGTGTTTGATAAATGCATAACGTTTCACCCAGCAACATCTAGCTATACTATCCAAGCTCTTAACAATTGGTCTTGACATGAATGCATTAGTCTTGTCCTTATGTGGTTAAAATTTAGGGTAAAAGTGTGTGAACGGTGGCTAACATACTATTCAAAGTCTAAGCTATCTTTAGGATCTATCTCTCTGTTAAAGTCAATCGACACATCTGAGCAGTAAAAATGGGTTTTGCTTAGTTTGCATTAACTAAAATGTCACATTCTATACAATTTTACCCATTTTACGATTTGTCTTCAATTTTTTAAGTCTGCCTGGGTTCCGGGTTTGTTCTTTCCTAACTAATGAAGTGGGGGGAGAAGAAAGGAAAAAAACCCTAAACCAGGAAAAGACACAGCCCTGCCCTAATAGTTCCAAAGTCCAATCAAGACTGTTTGAATCCATTGTTAAAGAGTGCAGAAGCCCCCCCCCCCTTTTTTTTTCCTCACAGACCCATACCTTTAAATATCTTTGAAGGAAGATGACAAAAACATGCTCTGTAAATTTACAGTGAATAAAAAAAGTAAACTTTAGTCTGCACCATAAATTACAGCTATTTCTGCAGGAAGGTCTAATCTCTTTCCTGGGTCATCTAATTCCATCACCTTTCAGATATCTCTTGCTGATAAGCCTAAGAACCCTCTGTAACTACCTACAGCTTCCATGATGCTAGGCTATAAATACAGAAAACTAAATAAAACTGAAGCACTGTGGCTGCAAGCAAGGAGACCATATAATCCACTTAGAAATTTCATATACTCAATTGTACAGAGGTCATATTAAATGCTCTGAGCACAATGATTCAGGTAAAGGCTTCACATACGACTGCTGCAGCTGGTCAATGGTTATTGTCAGGTTTATCCTTTCAGCAAATTCTAAGGCATGAATGTCCAGATATTTAAAAACAAGTTGATGTTCTGAATACTAGGAAATTTATCACTTAAAATGAAGCAATCTTTCTAGCAGTCTATCTCCTACTACCAAACATACCCTGGTGCACAATAACATATGTACATGGGCATTTTAACATGCAGGAAACACAATCTTTGGACCACGTTCAATGTCTAAAAACTCCAGATCTCAACTGTCTAATTATGGACCAATAATTTTCTTTGAATTTGTGATCTGGGACACCATTTTTTACTGGTTGAAATGCATTTACGCTACTGGTGTATTATGATTTCAGCTTATAGGAAGACTCTTCAATGCTGTAGCATTTCTAATGAATACTACATCTTTATTAGTCTCTGATTTATTGACTTAAGTTCCTGCTATCATGAAGGAAAGGTACCACAAAGTCACTTCAAATAGAATGAAATGTGTTTTGTGGGAGAAAAAAGTGAATAACCAGATATGAAAAGTATATAAACAGATATTTATTTTCTATTTTCCACTTCAGAAGAAAAAAAGTAGTTCAATTTCCCTCTGCATGGCGATGCTTTATAATCAAGTTCATACTTTTCTGTTCACACAGACAAATCCATGTTATGAAACAAAAGGGAGTGCTTACGATTTTGGGGGGAAGAGAATTAGAAAACAGAATTTCTGCTAGCAACAATTGCTGGCTCTCAGTGTTGCATTGAGGTAAACCCAAGAACCAGTGACGACCAGATTTTCTGTAGCCCTTTGCCTGGTAGGAAAGTGATCTGTGCAAATCATAGCTAAACTGATGCTAAAAAAAGTAATTCAGTTCCATTTTTTATAAAACTATAAGTGCTAGACAGCTAGAATTTCCCTTATTTGCAACATCAGCAAGGTAGCAAAACATTTTAAATGAGGAATTGATGCTTTATATGCAAGTGATTCAATCATAATCATACCCTTCTCACATTTTGGGGTCTGGTAGAAGGAATAATTTAGCATAGTAGGTTACCAAGAAGCAGACTTAACAGAGACAGCAAGTTACAAGTGAACACTGCAGAAAAATTATTTTAAAATTTTTGAATCTAATTTTTTTTTGGCTTAGAATTATTTTTCCCATTGCAGTCATTGGGCTACTTTTGCAATATTACATTAATAAAACAAAACTGTTTGCAGGTTCTTGGCTGTTCTTGTGCATCATGGGGCTTTAATAACGCACATGGATTCAATTTAGACTAGGGTGCTAATGCAGTCATTTGGAAGCCCATGGTTTTGAGATTTCAACAGAAGTACATATTGTGAAAACAATTCATGGTGGTTATAAAGATTAGGAAAAAAAACCAAAGTTGATTTATATGAAGGATGGAAAAACTCTTTTTCGTTAACTATTTTATCAATGAGAAAAATTAGCTTTAGAGAATTCAACTCTTATGCAACCATTAAGAAGAATGAGAAACACAGAAGGCAAGAGAAGCAGAGAAAACCTTAGATAACGTGAATAAAGTACACATTCCAGTCATTTTAATATTATGTAGTACTGAGATAGAACAAGAAAAGCCACACCTTTCACCATCTGAATAGTGAAGACATGATGGCACTAGAGCTGATCATTATAACATCACATTCTCTCTGTCACCTGAAGGAAAAAAAAAGTAGACCATTGAAAATCCCATTTACTTTTGCAGCACTATTAAATGCTTCAGACAAATCCGGTAGAGGAGGTCAGTTTTAGGATCCTAGTGCATGCTTCTAAAGTTGTAAAGTAGTTAGCTAGACTAACACCTAGTTTCATTCCTGCAGTTTTGAATTGCATTGGCTAAGCTTTACAAGCTTCCACGATTTTGACTACTGTTAGTCCAGCTGCTGGGAAGAAGGGCACTGGTGTGGTTACCTCCACTCAACAGTGTTCAAGCCACAGCCTGAAGCTAAGAGCACCCATATACCTGAAGGCAATGCGAGACCTGGCAGGAGAACACTGCTTTCTCCTCCACTGGGGGCTATATAGGTTATTATTTTACAGGGGCAGTCTCAAGCTCATCAGTGGTAGCCCAGATGTTTACATGCTGCTGCATTACAACTAGTAATATTTAGTAATTTTATGTGGGACATTGCTTACTGTTCAGCACAGAAAGCCAAATGGTGTGTTCTTATAACCCACACTGCCTTAAGTTACAATGGCTTTAAGTGTTCTTGTATTCAGTAATGGGAGATCATGTTGATAAAAAAAAATTGCTCATGAACACTTGAGAAAAAAAATTTGCCAGTTCTGAGATTAAGTTACTTAAAACATTAATTAAAATAATTTCTCTTTCTTAGACAGTTCCAATGCTGGGTACCCTGGAGTGCTTGTAAATAATTGACTGCCTCATTGGAAAGACTCTCATATTTCTATTACAGCAGACAGTGACCAGGTTAGTGTTATAAACCTCTTTCTTACTTTCACAACACGCAGGAGCTTACACATGTTTTAATTTGTTTAAGCTGGAAGGTTCCTATAGCATGAAAATTACTAGGATAAAAATCTGCTAGGTAAAACAGCAGAGTACTTTTGTTCCACTAACTTAATTATTTTAACAGCTACGGACGTGCATTTTTTTCTGATAGTCTCTAATTGTTTTCTACTCTCTAATGTTTAGACATGGCTTTTGGAGGGGGAAGGGGGAGAGAGAACTCCATTTGCTGGAGTAAGAGCACTACAAGAGAGAGTAGCAAGTCCCAGTTACCAAGGGCCTTACTCTGCAGTTGCTTATAGCATAGCATGGAACGTTATATACGATCACAGCAATTTGTGATTAAGTTTGCCCAAGGACATGTCTGTAAGGACAGCTAAGGAACATTTATAGTGCAGGACTAGAGCTCAGTTTCAGAGGTGGGTGGAACCCTGCAAAGCACTTGCATTTTGTACACCAAGTTTTTAAAAGAACAAACTCCACGCCACTCTCCTGAAAGATAAATAACTAATCTATACAAACCATTATTTTTACAGCCTTGATAATTATCTTTTTTGCTCAGTTATGAAAAATAAACTTGGTAGATGTAATGTATTACTTTTAATGTCAGTCTGATGACTTAATATGGTAGTTTCTCATACTGAGAATAGCAAATTAAGACATTTGTGATTTATTAATTGGTACATCTTAAATTGCAAATATTTCTGAAGCTAACACATAGAACAGCACCTCATTATTTTGAATTTTTTTTATTGGCGCTTGGTATTGTGCACTTGAATTTATAGAAGCAGTAACTCAAGTAAGACAATGTTTCAATTACAGGGCAACATACAAGTATCAAAGTACTTTTTATCTTTCTCTCAGTTATCAAGGTTTCAGTCTCAATGGATCTGCGACTTGCTCTACATTGCACTTCCTCTTCTCATATTATAAGTTATATTCTTCAAAGTCAAAGTTCCATGTGAGCAAAGTATTTCTAGGTCACAGAAATAACTGGGATAAAACACATGTGGTATAGGACAGTTTTACTTGACATAATCGGTCCAAGTCAGGCAAGGCAACAGTATCTGTTCAAAAGGAAATCTATTCACTTATGTTCCCAGAGCTGATAAAGTTGACCTAGACCTAATCAATCTTTATGTCAGTGCCTTTCCATAACAGAAAAGAAATATAATAATTTACTAGCAGATACTGTATATGATGCCTAACCTTTACATTCTGGTCTAGGATCATACACTAATCATCATTATCCTCCTTCTTATCCTTGAGGGTCCCTGTATGGAAGGGCTCCCTTAAGTCCTTCCCTCCCTCTGTTTTCTAATAGTCTTCCAATCTGTCCTATAGAAATAATACATTAATCTCTTCTCAGTATGTTTGGGCTATATCCACTATGCTTTTCAAGATTTGGCGTCTGTGTCAGGATTCTTTTTTCTCTCTCTTTTTTTCCCCTCATGTGAAGTGCCTTCAAAAATGAAGGGAAACACATCAGGGAAGTGACACCTGCTTTGCCCAGATTTTCAGTTTTGTTGTAATCATGGTGCAGATACTGAACTCACGTAAGTCAGTCATATTTCGATGTAGGAAATTTACCAGCTTAGCTGAAAATCTCATCTTACGTTCATGTTATCCTCACCCACCCGTGATTTTTCTGCTCAAGATGCACCCATCTCTTTTTTGCTTCAGAACCACGTCTTAAAACTATGCAGCATAAAAAAATCCCCTCCCAACAAGTGGTCCCTAATCACTTAGGCAACTCAAAGTTCACCAGATGTATAGTATTGCTTCTCATGGTCACTGTTCCCTCCCATTTACCTCTGTGCAGGAACAGAATCCTTAACATAATATTGAATTAAAGTGGAGAAGTCATTATCTGGGGGCCTAGGTTAAGAAACTTAAACCAGAATGCAGGGGAAGCTGTTATTCTAACTACTCAGGATGAAGCCATTACAACAGCAGCCCTCTGTCCTAGAGTTAATCGAGATCTCCAGCATAAAGAAAAGCACTTCAAATCAAGCTGCCAGCATCTCTCACTTGTTTTCTATTTAACAGATCACCCATCCTAAAAGGTATTTCTAAGCATCTTAAGTCATACTGTTACCCATACTTCTTCACATTCCTTGGAATATAGTCTATAGGAAAAGCTACATTCTGTCTGTGAAGGAATAAGTACTGAAAGTCTGAGGGTACTTTGCTCTTACTGATAATGCCATGTTTCCTCTCTTTTTGATCTATTCACATGGAAATAAGAAGTCCTTTTGTCATTTTTCTCTTGAGATTTTGAGCTTTTATCCATCTGGAGTTCAGTCTGCTGCTGCCATTTTGGATAAGTAAAAGATTTCACTACATGCTGGTACTGTACAGCCCCTAGTAACAAAATATCCTTCTGGAAAGCATTTTAAACCTTCTCCTAAATAGCAGCACCTATACACAAGAAAGATTATGTTTGTTGACCTGAATATGATAGTGTCTATCATCTTGAAGAAGCAGCCACAGAGGTTTTAGTAGTGGGATGTTTGTCCAGAAAAATATTACAATAAGATAGAGTGAAAAAGTACATACAGACCACACAAATCACTGAAAGTCAAGCAAGACATATACAGAGAGAGGAGAGTAAGATCAAATGCTGCACGGCCAATTTTCTCTATTTCACCTCCTTTTGCTCTGATCTGTTTAACTTTATGATTTTTTCAATAAAGATGTGAAGAATTCTTATTTTTAAATGTACTATTATATAGCTAGACTAAATAGCATTAACTGTGTTTCTTTAAACTTTGGGGCTGTTTCAGTCAACAATTCTGAGAAAAAAAATTTTAAAAAAAAATCACTGCTGTGGTTTTGTGTGTTTGTAGTTTTTTGTGAAACAAAACGTTCAATAACCCTCAGCATAGCAAAACTAACCAAGGTCCAAAACAGACACAATTTTTTTTTCCTCCCAGCAAAGCCTGCTTACTGTTTTTGAACTCTAGTTTTATTACCAACTGTTAGATTAAGAAAGAAATCATATAATTATCCGATATCCTCTGTAGACTGTATAAGTTTTAACTATGTACATAATGAATTAAAATGATGAAATAAAGAATAACTGCATATTATAATTTCTTTCCTTCATCTGAACACTACTTTAAAACAACTGTTTCAGATCAAAACATTATACTCATTCTTTTCATTCTCATTCATGCATTAGGGACAATGGGATATAATTAGAGAGCTGTGACCATTTTTAAACCTTACAATGCTAAGCTACAATTTTGTAACAAAATAGATTTATTTTCTTTAGCAACCCTATCTTTTGTTGCACTGTTAAGCACTTTTCATGCTCTATTTCCATTTTGTTCCCTTAATTTGAGTGTCAGGAAGCTTCCATTCATCTCCTATCACACCATATGAGCTGCAGTGGATTCCCTGTAAACAACTGCTTGTCCTATAGGTGTGTGTGCTACTGAGATTCTGTGACATTTATGAAATAAACTAACTCAAAGATGATCTAAGAAGAAAAAACAACCATGAACCCCCGTTGTTGTCTGAGATCTTTTCATAAGAGCATGCTGAATACATGTCAAAACCATTCCTTTTAGGTATCAGCAATTTTAGTGTGTATAAGAGCAAAAGGAATGGTCCAGGTCAGCCAGCCATGCCAAATAATGTATTTTCACATAGTATACAAGATTAATTCCAAAATCAGCTATAATTTGACCTTTACCACACATACTGGACAGCCATTCTAAAAATCTTGTCTGATAGCGAATTTTTCGTGTTTGTACCAGTCCTCCTTCTCAGCAGACAGCACACCACCTCCCCGTGCTCTAGTGACAGACCCCTTCATGCTTCAAAGTTATTTATGACACCTCATCTTCCTACTGGTGTGAATCTCCCGTCTTCTCACATGCATTTTTGTTTGTCTTTCCTCAACCCTTTCACTCCTCCTCTCTCTTCATCTACTGTCCTCAGCCTTTGCCTAACTCATCTCCAATTCCTTTGTTTTTCTGGTATTAAATCTGTTTTGTGAGATCTTCTGTCAAGGCCTTACTTCTAGTTGCTCCTCAGTGCAGGAAGCTTATTTGACAACTGTATTGTTTTTTCCTCTAGTCAGTCTTTTATTTTGCCTTGTCCTTGACAGCATGAGCTTCTATGAATTACCCTTCTGCTCTAGAGTTGTGTCCTCTTAATATTTTGTTCAGTAAGTATTTGCAAGTCTTAAGATTATAATCTATTCTTTTACATCATGTTCCTTAGTGGCAATCTGTCACTGCCTCCACTTGCATCTAAACACAGTATAAGGAACTAGACATAAGGAATATTAGACATCCTGTTAGTGTAGGATTACAGCGCTATGTCTAATATTAGCTATAATCACATCATGCTTTTCTTTTCACGTTAAGGTAGTTACAGCTTGCTTACATGGCACAAGTGATGCTTGTGCTCTGCAACCACACTGGACATTCAATGACTACAACAGATGTGGCAAAGGGTATAAGTCCATTTAGAAGTTGTAAGTAACAGGCAGCTTTTCACCAGCAACTAGCTTCCCTGAAGTGCCCATTTACAGAACTCTGAATCTTCTCAGAAGGTGATGGGAGCCCAAGGAAGAAGGCAACTTTATCAGCTGGTCTAGTTGTGACCCTGAAACCAGCACATTGCTGTGCAGTTAAACCATCCCCATAGATATTTGTCTAACCTGTGTCACAAAAACTACTATTTTGCCTTATACCATCTTTCCTAATAGTTTAAACAGACCATCTGAAACTGTCTCTTTCACTGCTCCACCACTGTTTTCTTTTTCTTTTCACTAAATTTAAAGTTGGAGAGTAAAAAGAGGATTGCCTTTGAAGTTCAGCAGCAAAATTGCTCTTTTCCTTCACCCACCTGGGTGCTGTCATTGTAAATTCTCTGGCATTTTAGGCTTTTTGTCTAGTTAAACCTTGTTATGCCCAGAAGCCCATTGTTGTGACTAAGACCAGGTAATTGTCTTCATGGCCACATCACTGAGAAATCTAGAGGTGCCCAGGGCAGGAATTGCTATCAGCCCATGTTTTGCATTCATATACAACCCCCGATTTCTACTCAACCTAAATATAAATGTGAATTTAATTAGGCACTCTCTGAACTATAAGGAATGGGGAAGTGGTGGTGGTGGACCCAAAATCTTCATTCCCTCCCACTGTGGATGTTCCGGCTAATCATCCAATAAGTAGAATCATAGAATCATAGAATCGCTTTGGTTGGAAAAGACCTTTAAGATCATCGAGTCCAACCGTTAACCTAACCCTGCCATCCCACCACTAAACCATATCCCTAAGCACCTCATCTATCCTTCTTTTAAATACCTCCAAGGATGGGGACTCTACCACCTCCCTGGGCAGCCCATTCCAGAGCCTGACAACCCTTTCAGTGAAGAAGTTTTTCCTAATATCTAACCTAAACCTGCCCTGGCGCAGCTTCAAACCATTCCCCCTCGTCCTATCATCTGTTACCAGAGAGAAGAGGCCGACCCCCTCAAGTACTTAGACAACAATATATTCTGCTTGACAATCCAACCATCAGGTCTTTAAACTACGGTATTATTGCTTACATGTTAGTGTAGTAACTCAGGGAAAATGTCTACACCTTGATCACTTTATGTGAATATGCTAAATCACAGGAGGGGAAGTTCAAACTCATTTACGTCCTTTGCACATCTATTAGACTACTGAATGCCTGTTGAGATACAGAGAAAAAGTGTCCCTTATGCCTTATAATCTGGACAAAACAAATTACATGGAAGGCGTTTCAATGTATAAATCTCAATTTATTAATATTATATTTCTAACTCACTTAAAGATATCAATTCCCCCCATTTCCAGAAAGCAAGACCTTCAAATTTGATAGTATTTGCACAAGATTAACAATTTAAGGCAACTCCAATATCCTTAATCATGTTGAACAACACTTTGTGTTGCCAGTAGCCTGAGTTTCAATTTGCAGAGAAAATTACTACCCAACAGCAGAAAGACTGACAGAATTTGGATCTAAATTTTAATAAAGTCCAAATTTAAACAAAAAAAAAAAGGGAGAGAGGAAAGTTATGTAGTGTACTTACTATTAGAAATAATAATATAATAAAACGGTAATAGCATTCCTTATACTTTTGTTAGATAGATAGCAGCAATTGAACATGCACATGACTACTACATTTGCACTGAGCTCTAATGGAATTTGTTGAACCTTTATTGCTGAGAAATTACAGATATTTGTTTCCCACAACAAGACCAAGTCCTTAAAAAGCAAAGAGAAGATGTGTCCTGTAAGGCTGGATGAAA
>NW_009259035.1:3127714-3145164 GCF_000687185.1 Egretta garzetta | reverse complement strand
GAATGAAGTTTAAACTGTATGCTTTATTTTTCAAGCTCTAGTTTAAAAGTATTCATGTAAGACTAAACTGTCAAACTAGCCCAGTCTCCTTCCTCAGTTCTTTGCTTTTATTACTTGCAGAAGAACTAAATGATAGTTCTCAATTGTTACTTGCATAACATACCTTAATGAGACTGAAGAAACATTATTAACTAGGAAGAGAGTTATAGCTGGAAACTGGTACACCTTAATTGAAAAAAAAATCACTTATAATCACATTACATAGTACATTCCTTGATAAGGGCATAATGAAATCTCACATCATTAGCTCAGTGCCCTGCAACGATCCTTAAGATTTCTGTTGAACAGCATGCATCATTTTCATAGGAACTGCAATGGCCACATTTGTGAACATAAATGTGTCGTTATCATTTAAAAAATATTATCAGAAAAGGGTAGCCAGCTATGTCAAAACAGAAAACAATCAAGTTTTAATAATTATTCAAGAACTTATAGCTTGCAAATACATCTTCCCTGCAAATTGCTATTTTCAAAATAGGTTATCATCTATATATAAAATTCCATGTTTAAAACTATCAGCAGGCCTAGGATTCTTTCTGATTATGCTGGAAAAGTTTAAAATTCTCCAGTTTTATACAAGAAACTAAATAATAAACAAAAAAAAATCTTCAGAAAACAGAAGTGCCTTGCCATCCTCAAGAAATAAAGTTGAAAAATTATGGTTTTCCTTATACCAACAAAAATTTTAAACATTCTAAATCTGTGAAAGCTGTCATTTACAAAAGTTTTAAAATGTGAAAAAACCCCGTTAAATAATGCCCCTACAGTGCATATTGTCATTGCATTCAGAAAATGGAGGCAAAAGGAAAAACTGAAAATGTCAACATGCAAAAATATATATATTACTATTTAAGAGTTGAAGAAAGTAAATCTTTACTGTCATTTCCTAAAGAAATGGAAACCATGGAAATTGTAAGAAGAGAACATTAAATTAGAAAGTCAAGCACTACAATAAGTTCCATCTTAATCCTTCCTTCCCCTTTTAGTTAGGTATTATGACACAAACACTCATTAGTCAGTCATGTCACCTTTTTTTCTTTCTTACAGAAGCTGTCCTACCTCTGCAATGCACCAGGAACGGGGAGAAAAAAAGTCAACACGTAGAATTAATATTGCAATTAGTACTCTTCCATTTTCTTACTTCCAAATACTTTACTAATTTTTTTTTTTTCTTTTTTTGAAGATGGCACAGGACATTAAGCTTTTTAACCAGACTAGAAACCTAGAATAGCTCTTCGTGGTAGGGGGGTTCACTATGAAATAGCAATTAAGTCCTGCAAATGCAGATACCACAGCAGTAGCATGCACAGTAGCAAAAATGTAAAGTCCCATGTTACTACCTTGCCCTGTTCCTATTCTAGGGCTCACAGAGGGAGGGGGAAACAAACAGCATTGCCTGCAGTATCTCTTTGCAGACCTTGACTGACCAGTGATGCCAACAGAGCAATGCCTCCAGGGCCTGTTTAACATGCTTGCCCCATCTTTCTGCAGCTAAAGCAAGCGACAGAGAACCAAAGGATAGAAAGCAGCACACTGAAGCCATGGTGTTCTAATGGGCTGTCTTGGAAGTCCACAGAGCCCTAATTAACCAGCATGGTTCCAGCAACACCAACGCCAGCTTGCTGGTGGTATGCATTTACAGTGTTGTTCTGAAAGCTCTTTACCGATCAATTACAAATGCGTAGAGCACGCTCTGATGGAGGGTGGTCTCACCCTGTGCCTGCATGAGGAGAGGGAGGAGCAGGCATGCTGAACTGGACCCACCAGTATAACTTAAAGTGTTACTCATTAGTTCTGCAAGGATTATTTGGCTGGTTTTACCCTTTAGCAGTGCTGCACTGGCAAGGCGTGCAAGGCCGGGATCCTGCAGAGCTCTGGTATGCTCAAGATTGCTCAGGCTTGTATTCTTTATTGATGGAAATTGTAACACATTACTAAGTTAATTGATGCTACTATCACTGAGATTCATCTGCCTATCATTCTTTCAAGGACTCCACTTATTTTCTACTGTTGTACATGATGAAGCTGCACTCGCACCACAGTCGGGCCAAGTACAAAACACAGTTATACTCTAAGCAGTTCAATGAGGATGATTAATGAGCACTTGAAAGGCTGAAGGCAAGATGGCCCTAGATCCCAGTTTGGATGCAATGGCTCAAAATGTTATAACTAACTCTCACTCTGTCTATTGTTAGAACAGCAAAAAGTGAGTGTTTTCGCAACGCAAGTACCCTGCACACTGATTATTTTCTGTACTGATTTGTCCAACTGGAAATCAACACAACCAGCTATATCAGCCCAGCTGCAAGAGAGGCAGCCTGTGATGGACACCATATGTGCACATTTCCAATAACAGGATTTACAACTTGTCTGTACATCATGTCATGTGCATTACCACGGGATATACTATACGTGCATGGTACAAGAGTTTAAGGCCATACTTATTTTAAATTTCTGGGATGCTGAGAATTGTAGTGTTTGCAGAGTGTGCAGTGCCTGTAAAGCTTAATTGGCTTCAGGCAAGTATACATGTGATATGTAGCAAGCATTACATCAGACTTCTCATAAAATTAATTTCTACAGGTAAACTGTAGGTAAACGACAGGTCTCCCAAACCTTCACTAAAAGCTTTTGTCTTAACCACATCCATGAATTCCTCATAGATATGCTAAAGACAGCCATCTAATAAAAGCAAAACAAAGCACTTGACTTTTATATAGTAAAATATTATGGAAAAGGAAGTTCCAGATAGACCAACTTACCACTAGCAACGAATACCGTCTCATAAACAATCATCATTTAAGATGAACATCCAAGCAAAATTTCACATACTAAGCACGGCCACAGGCAACTGTGAAAACAGTCTGCTTTCCCTTCTCCTATTTCTTCCTTCACATGTGCTGCAAGGAGGTGGAAGGACTGTCTGGCTCCGTACGCAGCCTGCAGTCACCAATGGCTTAGACCCCACACTGTCTGCTGCTTGGTGCAAGGCACATGGAGAGCACAGGCCACTCCAGGGCTCTGCATCCCAACCACCGGCTGCCCAGCAGGTTTTTCCAGCTATCACCACCCTCCAGATAATGACTAAAGTTTGTGGGCGCTCCTCAAGCCAGCCGCCAAATTGCACATCATGAGGACCTCTGCACTTTGGCACAGTAGAAGTCATCTCGAAACCCAGAGGGATAGAAATAACATCTGCAGTCTAACATTGTCTGCAAGGAAAACACGAGTGAACGAGGTGACATGGTGTGCCACCCAGCTGCCAGAGAAGCAGGTGGAAAGGCTAGAAGATGCTGGCCAGGGTGGGAGAAATATCGCCAAAGGTGTCTCTATAGTTGAACTGTGCTCTGCGGGAATCAAGACAAAGCCATGCATCTCAAAGTCATCTTTAAATAAACCAAACACTTCCTTTTTTATGCTAAGTGCAGTACAAAGCAGGGAAATGAACACAAATGCACAGGTTATTTGACACTGTTCTTGTGCGATGGATTGACAAACATAGAAAGGAGCATTTTTCAGAATCGAGTCTCACATTTCATTCCTTTTCTAAAATAAATTGGAAGATAGAAACATAACACTTATTTTCTAAAATTTTCTTCTTGGGAAAAGAAATAATTTTTATAAATTTCTTGGCTGTGGAGAAAAAAAAAGTACCTACAGGGCTATCTACAACTTTGTTTAATGAGATACACTGAAATGGAACTACTTAAATGCAAAAGCAAGTGGGAGAGTGGGGAAGGAAGGAAGTTGGCTCCTCAGAGATAAAGAACAAGTGACAAAAAGTCAAGATATGACATTTTCTTACTATGTTCAATTATAGGTGACCACTAGAGAGTGTCCAGAGCTGCAGAAGCATTTGACACAAACTATTGGTTTACAAAGTGACCTTTAAGAAGGTTGGATTTTTTTCCTCCCCTCAAAGGCAGTGCCTGAAAAACTTAGTTACTTACCTGAGTACAGCATTTGCTTTCTAGCATCAGTGTATCTGCAGAAGGCTGTCTTCATTATGGTAGCTACAAATGCAAAAAATCCTCAAAACCATGCATAAGCCTGAAAAAAAAAAAAAAATCAAGCAGCGGTTAATCTGTGATTCTTTTTAAATGCATCATAATAACTTCCAGTTTTAAGTTTACAAGGAAAATATTTTACATTAACATGCTGCTCCTATGTATGACCTTAAAGAGAAAGGGGCTTGTCTTCATTCTAAATAATATCATATATAAATAATTCATATACATCATTCAGATGTTTAATTTTGGACTACACTGAAATGAATGCCACAGTCCACCTCACAGCAGTCTGATACAAACAAGCTGTGGATAATGCCAAGAATCCACATTTACCTGCAAGCCCAATGAAAAAAAACAAAAAGGGGGTTGGGGGATGGGGGTTGTGGGGTTTTCTGTTTGTTGGTTGGTTTTGTTTATGTGTTTTGGTTTGTTTTTTTTTTTGTTTTTTTTTTGTTTTTTTTTTTTTAGGGAATTACAGAAGGTGCCACCCTATGTAGAGCTCCTTGCCTAGCATTCCCAAGTATATGGTGGAAGCAATGCTAGCAGAGTTCTCCTGCCAAAAATTCTGGCCAAAAGAAGGACTGAGAGACTGTGGTGGTGCATCCACCCCCCTTCTTTTTCTCCCTTCAACTGCTTTATGACCTCAGGAATTCCTGCCAGACCTCTGCCTTTGTGTAGCAAGTTGGTCAGTTAGGCACCCCCCGAATTCTACCAGAAACACTTACATGGCTGATGCAGGAGAGGCAGTGCCCATACTAGAAACACCGGTTGACTGGCCAAGGAAAGGGAACAGAACAGGAACAATCAGTTACCCCCTGACAGCCTTGACACATGCCTCACCTGGGTCGCAAACCCAAGCAGAGCGGTACCACTGTCACAGCCAGAGTGGAGGGGTACCACTGTTACTAGAATTTCAGTAATCCCCAGCTGGATTGTGGTCAGGATGACAGTTTACAAATGACTAAAGTCAATCAACTCATGACGCTATAAAACAGTATTTCAAAGTGAGGCCCTCTGAGCTCTCCTGGACCACAGCAAGTGGGACACCTCTCAGAGTTCACAAACTCTTTAAGTTTGCTGAAATCAGAGGTCCATCACCAAAGACCAACACTGCAGCCTGGGCTGAAACCTTTCACTCCTTGAGGCTCAACCCTTGCCCACTGAGAAATGCCAAGACATTTGATGCGAGTATTTCACTGAACTTGAGAGGAGTTTGTAGCAGATATACCCTTGTCTATATATATTTTACAGATATAATCATGTTCATGTGTATGCATGTGTGAACTCATTTAAGCAGTCTGTAGATGTGTGATT
Source organism: Egretta garzetta (assembly GCF_000687185.1). Classification (NCBI taxonomy): domain Eukaryota; kingdom Metazoa; phylum Chordata; class Aves; order Pelecaniformes; family Ardeidae; genus Egretta; species Egretta garzetta. Next base: position 3,139,780 of record NW_009259035.1, on the reverse strand, counting down.
TAATTACTAACCCTGTGAATGTTAATTTAGTCAATGATCAAGTGCTGCTAAAAATCTTGTGGTCCACCTTAAAACCGTGAACAAACCTTAGACTGCTGCTAGACACATATTATCCTTAGATATAAGCTGTTGACCAAGTCCAAGACTAAGATTGAACCTAGCCACACCTAGACTCCTCTCTGAGGAGGAGTTTATAAAGCAAGGGGGTCTATTCTGAACCTCATGACTCAGCAGGAGGGTCCTCCTTATTCTCTGCATCCATGATCTCTCTGTGAATCATTTTAACTCGAGTGTAATTTAAATTTCCTTTGTGTACTTCTTCCATGCAGTAATAGAGTGAACCTTGCCATCTTTGAATCTGTAACTAAGTTGCTGTTTTGATTAATTTTGTTGAATCACTTCATTAGTCGACTGATGATTGAGTGCTGTTCAAATATAACAATCAAATCCTGTGATTTGCTGTAAAGGCACAAATAAATTCAAAACTGCTGCTAAATCTAATTGTGTAAAAACATTCATTCATGACAAACTGGTGTAGTCAGCGGGATTTGCAACAGGATTCACAAATTCGTTCACGACAGAAAACTGAAGCAGTTGTTTTTCATGGTCAATCCTGACTTCCTGAAGATCTCAATGGAACAGTTGTATAGTTATATAGCTTTGCCACTGGAGAGAATAAAAACTTTGCATCTCCTCATGTGATGACAAAGTAGGGCTGATTTCCATGAAGGGGTCATTCTTTCCAAGCTCTTCTGAGTTTTATAACAGGAGGAGTCAATCGGAACAAAAATTGTGTAGAAGAGCACACATATTTAATACCGAGCATCCTGTAACAGCATTTATTAGAACATCTCAGGAGAAAGGTCTCAATGTCCTGATTTTAACTTAAAATATTTTATTGTTCTTTCCAAAAGGATGACTTTTATATTTGAGAAAATTAAATATTTTACCTGAAAAAATATGAAAACTAGATAGTTACTGAAGAATTACAAAGTTGGTATTCATATACGTAAACATAGAAGTAACAACTTGGAACATTTTGGGCATTTATGTTGAAATGTGCTGTTGATATCCTATAGGAAGTGTTCACAGGCTACCTAGAATCAAAGCACTGATCATGAGCCAAATTTCTAAACTGATTATCATCTTTCAAATTTACTATGCAAGCTTAAAACTTGAGAGAATTTCTGGTGAAAAAGAATTTATTCCCACTGCCACAATTAATGGTGGCCAAGTAAAATGACAGCCAGTGTAATTCAGGCTGTTAAGAACAGGAAAAGAAAACTCATTGGTTTTAGACAAGAAGGAAGCACAGAAAATTTCCATCTGAAATGGGATGATGCCAACAGCTCTGAAAATCATGGTGAGTTAGGGGGAGCCCGGGACGCCACACTTCAGATTTAGCACTATTAGTTGTAACAGGGCACCAGGACAAAAATAAGGATATCTGCACTCTGCATTACTACATTCTTCACATATACAATAGCATTCACTTATTAGCCTTCTGATAAATATCACCCCCTCTAATTGGGACTCCCGCCAGAGAGCTGATTCACCACAGCGTATTGGCATGGGTCTAAACAATAGATAAACTGTACACCTGCCTATGAAAGACCTTAATTATAACCCTGCACTAGAGATAGCACTAGATTATCATTACTTACCCACAAGGGAAGAAAAGCCTGGTGATATGATCTAATAGGTTGGAGCATGGTTTGATGTAATGGATCTGGCTTTAATTTTCCTTACACAGAGTGCTGAAGGTAAAGTGGTTTACAAAATGAATAGCACCTGCTGAATAACTGTTCCTGTTTATCAAAAGTGTTAAGCAAGGAGCCTGTCATTAGCACAGATTAGGTACAGAAACACCTGAGTTTTTAAGGGGTCTGGCCTCTCAAGTGGTATCAAGCCCAGCATTAGGGGCTAAGGTTTTACATGCTATGTATGGGGAAGAGCTGGGCACCTCAAACACTTTTTGTACAAAACGTGGCAAGGACTTCAAACTAATCAACGTAAAATGCTTGTAAACAAGGCCTGCGAACTGCTTCCCTTCCCTGGGCCCACACTGTGCCTGCCTCTGAGCTGCCCCAGCCCCAAATCCTCCCCAGGAGTCAAGAGGCAGAAGTGTTCACAAGGACCTGATCAATTTTTCCTCTCAACTGGGTGCCAGTTCTGGTAATGCTACAGTGGTTCCCTCATTATGTTAAGGACGAGTTATTAGTACCCTCAATTTAGGAAACTGGAGACCAAGTTCACGTTTTTTTTTCCTAGAGCCAGAAAAAGCATGATGCTATTGATGCTCTATCATACCAAGTAATGTGCTCAGCTTGGGGTAGGGGGAACAACCTGTTCTCTTTCCAAAACGTTTATAGATACACACACACACATATTTATAGCTATATATACATACAATATATATATCATGAACACTGAATGTTTGTAAAGAGTAAAAATCAGTTTACAGAACAGCATCCAGAACTCCTCACACCCCATCCAAGAGCCTTTGTCACCAGACTGCACATCTCTTATTGCTTCTCCGTAACAGCTTAGCATGCAGCTGTGTAGTAGACATCATACAGTTCAGTTCTGTATTATCTGTACAACTTTTTCCTGTTGGGAAGCATTTAAGATATTTTTTGTACCTAGCTATCAAACAATGTATTTCTCACTTACTGATCTCTGTGACGCTACCTTCCAGAAGGCGCTGTAAGCACCAGGAGAATTATACATTTCTTAATAAGTATTAAGACATTCTTTCCAATTCTGTGACTTAACTATCCCTCAATATCTATCTTGACTACCAAGAAAGAGATCTAAGCCAACAATTTGCCCATACACTTTTGTTTTTCAATACATGCTGCTGTCTTTCCGCATACCAAATATCTGCAAGTAGACTGTAGTAAAGACATTGATAATAATGACAAACTAGAAAACAAACAGCTTTGGCAGCAAGTCGGAACATATGTAAATATAGAAAAGGACAGCAGGTTCCCAAAATAATTATCAAATTATAAAGGCGAGTAACTAGCTCTTTCTTCTATTAACTGCAGCTTCCCTTGTCCTGCCTGAGCACGTTAGTGAGCCTCAAACAATATCTAGGGACGTGGGACATATAGCTACTTTACAATTGGTTCATCATAGAACTAAATTTAAAACACACAAAAACTCCCACAGCACCAAAGTGTCCACAAGAGTAAATAAACAATTTCAGGCCTTTTTATTTTAAAGATTTGGGGTTTAGTTCTCAGGTAGGAGAACTGCACTGTTACAATGGTCTCTGATTTCTGAATAAAAGTTCTTGGGATCCAACAGATTACTTTAAAGGCTTAAACCTTTGATTTTTTTTTTATTTTTTTTTACCCCAATGCTCTGCAGTTGAAGTTTGTCCTCTGAACTGGAGCAGAGTTAGAACCCTACAGAACTGAGAAGAGAAGGGCTGGAGAAACACACATAATCACATGCTGCCTCAAGGCCCTACGTGCTTCTGTGTGGAAACGTAATTGGGGGACATTGAAATAACTGCAAATCTGCTCAAATACTTTTCACAGGTTCTGTCAAAAGGTTGAGGAAACCTCCAATTGACCAAAAGGCCATGGCTGTCACAGCATGGAAGAAGCACCTTGCAGCTATATAGACGGAAATGTTTATCAAAAGGGTGAGAAAACCCATTCTATTTAAAGGCACCGCCTCATCAGTCTTTCATGAGAGAGAGAGGATACTCTTCTCAAAACAAGTCTTTGGGGCTAGGTCATACGAAAGCTCCTAGTAATATTCTTTGGAGGCTCATCTCTAGTAATTTTTCACAAAAGATAATTGAAAAGTAAAAAGCATTGCAGAATTATTTACCCTGTTATATTAATGGATCAGAAATGGAAAATATTAATTTGTAGTGCTCCACAAAATATGATTTTTCTAATAGCAATCTTTGTGGAGTTATTCTCTGTCTACAAAGGCAACATACAACCTTGGCTTGATATTAGAACCAGAAGGAAGATATATTAATTCTCACTGAAGAGTAGTGTATTCAGCCCAAACTAATAGTTAAAATTTGATTAAGAAAACATTTTTAAAACCTTATAGCAGTCTACTAAGAAAGCAATTCTTTGAAAAAACCTGTTAATTTGCAATCCTCCTCAGAAAAATGACAATATGAAAACAACTTTCAACTCTCTTCACAAGCATCCAGTCTCACATCACCTGACTTCAGGTCAAATAAAAGCCAATACCTTTTACTCCTCTTTATTCAGTCTATCCCCATGTGGTGGTGTGCTCCGCCCTTGTCTCCGATTCCTCCTCCCTTGACCTCTTTCAAATGGTAACCACCTGTGGCAGTGGCGATAGATGTGTCTGGTCTGTGTCTGGTCCTTGTATTGCAATACAATAGCCAAGAGCTATTGTGGAATGTGCCCACCTAAGCACAGTGGTCAGTATGCAAATATGACTATGAGCCAATTATCTTACCTCCATAGTGAGCAGCCCAAGAGCCCTTTGAACTCTCCTGAACGGCAGCGGGCTGCACACCAGGATCTCCCCTTGAGCAGGGATGCCTCTCAAGGTTACTCCTCGAGGTTGAGAGATTCCTTACCACAACAGATTCTCGGTAAGTGACTAACAGCATGCTAACTTGGAAATCTTAGCTAAGTGACATAAAGCATTAATTGCACATATATAATCCTTTAGACATAAACCATTGACCAAGTCTGGGACTAGGATTGGATCTAGCCGCACCTAGACTCCTCTCTGAGGGAGTTTAGAAAGCAAGGGGATCTTTTCTGAACCTCATGACTCAATGGGAGGGTCTCCCTGACAGTCTTGTCTGACCCTGTCCTCTGTGCAGTAAATAACAGAGTGTACCTTGCCATCAAATCTTATAAACTATTGTCGCATTTACCACTGAACTTTAACTCACTGTTTTACACAAATAAACTACATTATTTTTGCCTCCCTCTCACTCCATCCACGACACCCCATCCTGTAGGACAACCTGTGTGCTATTTCTATACCCAACTGACAGAACAGTCACTAAGTACTAATCAATTATGCTTTGCAAACTTATTGTGAAGTGCATTTAAATTAGCTTGCAGAGCTCCATTTCCAGTGATCAAATGGATGCTAGAGAGACGTAATCGTAATTGTACCCATAACTGTTTACAGAGCTGGCAGTTAGTTTGCAAGATGAATAATTTCTAAATTAACTGTACTCATTTAATAGAAATAGATATAGTTGATAGTTGTTTAAGTCAGTTAATAGCTAATTAACTCAGTCAATAAACAGATGTATCTAGAATAGATCTTTCTACGAAAGAAGCCAATGACAATGATATTTTAACTGTAAGTCTGCTTTCAAAATAAAAATCCCCTTTACTGCCATTGTCAATATTTAGGTGCTGAACGAAACAGCTTTAAAATGCAATTCTGTAGCCATTGATCCTGAAAGGTACTTCACAGTCTCAGTTCCAGGAGGAATTAAAGGTGTCAGAGTGACATAAAGGAGCAGCCAATAATACATAGGCAATCATACATCATGGCTTGGGGTTTGTTCTGTAGAGCACAAAATTTCTGAAAAATTTTGCATCGGGAGGGTGCAACAGACAGAAGAGCCAAGCAGCAGCCAAAGTTAAAATTGGTAAAATGCCATGAACCTTCCTCTGAAGGGTTATTCTTGTGAGAAAAAGCAACAGTTGATTTATTTCGTTTAGAAAACCTGCTGGAACTGATTGAACAGAAGCGGTTTGAACATACAAGACATAACCATACAAAGATTATTTTTTTCCTTTTAGGATAGGCCAGCAAAACATTACTTTGCAGGAGCATTCTCAGGGTTTACCTTCCTTTACAAGGTCACCTTTTATAATCAGTGATAATTACAATTTTGCAAGTGCTCCATCTATGGAAGTATTCAGAACTGTGAAGGCTTTAATCTTGGCACAGCTTTTGCTACCAAGTTTCTTGCTAAAGAAAAAGACAGACTTTCATATGCTGCCTTCCTCCAAGCTACATTTTACTGTGATCATTGACCTGATTTAAGGATGCAGAGGCTAGACAACCATTTCATACAGAATTATGCCTTCAGCCAGTAAACTGAACATACTGGATACCACAGGTGTGATAAGCTGGGTACATACATTATCCACCCATGCCCTGACCCTCAGGTGCATTCACACTGCGTAGTCATATAACCTTCCAAATTCTCTCTCTGATGTAGAGGCCTCTGAACTCAGCAGATCAGGGGCACATGCTTTCTTACAGCAGGCCCCACGTGTTCACGCTTAAGTGCCAAAAGCACTTCAAATCTACAGGAGACGAAGAGGCAGGATTCAGAGGCAGCTCTGCCTGCCAATGGGACAGGTTGCACTGCAGCAGCATCCAAGACACCCTGAAGACCACTTGTGATACTGAACAGGAACCAGGAGAAGGCTGCTGCCTGCAAGCACTCTGAATGGGAGCGCAGTCACAAAAAACAATAGCTCGAGGAAAACACTTAACTGATGCAAGACCACCTCGCATTTTGCTTTCCTCATGGTAATAACCATGTCTAACACCTATGTGATCCTCAGACCTGATGATGGCCACATACCATGAATTCATCTGTACAGCTTGACTGTGGCTAACCTGAGCTACCAGGTAACATTCAGCCACATCTCACAGAACTCGGGACAAGATAAAAGACTTACCTGGGAAACACCTTGCTGCAATTAATCTACTTCTGGGACTGGACCTAACCAAGTGATATTTACTGAAATATGTCTACTGACCCAGAGCCATTACTTGGCCTGTAATATCAGCCTAGCTTTCAAGTGCTGCTGGCTTTTATGTTTAGGAAATGAAGAATGTGTCTGGTGCTTGACCACAACACTATCTGCACACAGCATCCAGATAAGTTGCTTCAGAGAAACTAGTGCAGGATGTTGACATTTCTGGTTTAAATAAAAGCATAGAGATGCTACAGAAGTTGGGAGAGAAAGATACTAGAATAACACTAGAAAGGTCATCATAAATGTATAGAAATACTATATAGGGCTATAATTCTTATAGTACTAACAATTACGTTATTTTTCTTGCTCCAGTTTGTAGCTTCTGCTTCAGTAACACTGTATCTCCTAAGCTGGTACTAGATCCAGGCTACAAACAGTTACAGGGGAAGGATTTAATCTTCAGGTGGATAAGCCAGGATCCCCAACAATCCACGGCATGATCAGCAAGCAGGAGCTGTGTTACTCTCACATTGTATCCTAAGCCAGGTTAGCGATAGCATCGCTTGTAAAGGAAAGTTGTTAACACCTTCATGCTCAAGTACCCTAGAGACAGGTTTGATCCCAAAACAGCGTAGGGCTGAGGGGGCATGAAGCTGCTGTAATGCTAAAGCCTACTTTGCCTTCTACTTCCTAAGTTTTACCATGCTGTTCTGGAAAAAGCAGGGCAAACTATTGTTCTAAGGGATTTTTTTTGTTTTCCTTTTTTTCCTTCAGTGACTGGGGTAAAACTGACATTGTGCAATACAAATAAACTAGAGCAGTGTTTTGTACTTTCCTAGGAGCCCAAAATTCACCTGGCTCCGAGCAGTGGAGGTACAAAGACAGTACACCAAAACTAAGTACCGGATATAACCTGACAAAGTTGACTTGAAAAAGCTTTTTACATCTGCCAATCTATCATGGCTCGTTGCAGGTGAGCATAAAGAAAAGCTTTTAGATGCGATAGTAGCACCTGCAGCACAAAGTTATCCTCAAAGTATGACTCACCTTTACAGTTCCATTCATAACACAGCTAGCACCTACTTCTCAAGTGCCTGGCTTTGAGAAAAGCACATGCAGCTGAGCAGAACCAGATCACTACATAGCCTGCAGTCAGCAGAGGGCAGTGGAAAGTGTTTTCTTCTTAAAACTTGGTTTCTGAATGTGATGCTTCTATTATCCTCTGCATTTAGAAACATTTTGTGATGCTCTGTCCTGATACTGATCTCGCATGACTTTATAATAAACTGGGTAGAAAAGCTCCACTTTTTTGTTTTGTCTTATGCCTTTAGGCTTTTGGAAGGTATTTTTCCCTTACCCCTCCTTGATTTTAAATAGTTTCATAAAAATAGATATTCTGGATAATAAACCCTCTCAAGTATTTATTTCACCCTAAACTAAGTAATCTGATTTTAAAAGATACAAAGCTTTACGTAAAAAACAATTTAAGGTTCCTCAGCAATCCACGGCAAGCAATTTCCCCAATTTGTTACCATCATAGTACTTCTACACGCAGCAGCAGGGAGAGTGCTAGTCGAGACAGGCAGACAGGCCACGGGTCATCATCAGCACAGGCATTGCTTGATTTAGATCCGCCTGAACAAAAGTCTCATCCCAGCTAGAACAACAAATGCTAATTAAAGTAGACCAGTTTATCATATTAGGAAATAGTTACAGAACATTATTTCATGTTATTTGGCCAAATTAGCTAGCTGCAGTTAGTAACTTCAATGTAAAAAAAAAAAAAGGACAAATTAAAAAATAGAACAGTAATATTGCCTAATCCATGACTCCCATCTCTACTGCATGACAGCACATAAACTGGAAACAATTTTTCTTTGAGGTCCTCATCATACTCCATACTGAGAGATCATTAAATAAAAGTTACCAGATTTATTTTTTTTTTTTTTTTTAACTGGACAAATAGTTAAAAGACAAAAAACCAATTCACTCTGCAGCATCCAAATACCATATTAACCCCAATTCCAATAAATATCCTTTCTTTGCTGAAATGCTGTTTGAACATTTTGACGAGAACAGAATATTGCTACAGCAAATGTAAATTATTAGAAAGAATAAACTAGCTGCAAGTCTTTAAAGTAGAAACATGCACACCCAGAATGGCCAGAGCTACCACAAACAAATCTGCACCCCTGGAAAGCACCATAACAGCTGAAGGGCACTTTGGTTTCTCAGACTGCGAGAAGAGTTACAGTACAGCAAGGAGACTTAAATGCAGGCATCCACTTTCTGGTAAGCCTTTAGCATGTCTTATCAGAGGACCATTAACCTTGATTTTATTCATTAGCTGTAGAGTGGCCAAAGAAGGGGAAAAAAACCAAAAAAAATTCAGATACGGAAGACAGATGTACCTGATTGCAAACTAAACCTGGCACCAGCAGCTTCTTAGTGTTACTTTTAGGTATCTTCTGTTTCTTTGCAAAACCTTTACCCTCTTTCTTTTACACAAATGACTAAAGATTTACAGAAAGGTGTCTGAACAGACATTTGGCATGCAAATTCTTGTGTTAAGATTGGCATACTCATTTCTGCAAACACCTTGTAAATCACATGAATAAAACAAAAAAACCAACGAGGTGACCAAAACCAAATAGCGTGTCCTATTAAACTGTATTTTATAATACAGACTGCATCAATAAAGCAGTCATTATTAAGAGATAAAAACTATACTGTGAAAAGCCTACTCCTTTTACTAGTAATTCCTGATGACAGGAATGTGTCCAGTCATTTTCAGCCAGGACTATGGATTGCCCTGAAATCATTATACTATCACCTGCTTGCTATAAAACCTAAATACAAAGGCAAGCTCCACAGTGGTTTTATTTTTCCTCTAGCTTTTTTCTTGATATCAAGATAGAAAAAATGATGTTGTGTCTCACTAAAATTTAGTCTTTTTCCTCTAAATTTCAGGTGTTATTGATTGATAGTAATGGAGATGACATTATGTAAATTACCTTAACTTGGTGTAGTGGGGTCAAAGATAAATACAGTTTCCTTCGTAAATATCATCAACTGCTGATACACCAATTTATCTCAGAGTCATAAAGCAACATGAAAAGCTTGCCCACCTACTTTCATGAGGTTTTGTGGGTTGTTTTTGAGTGTTTTGGTGGTTTGTTTTTTTTAAAGTTATATGTATATAAAATGTTAGGACAACACAAATAGCATCTTCCAAAAACAAAAAAAGAGCTCTGTAAGGATATCGGTTGCTGACAAGTAAATACAGACTATGAATTCTAATACTACAGCAGTATAACACCTTAGTGGGGACTGCTGTCGTCTCCTCAGCAGCACTGCAAAAAGCCAAAATTAACTCAGCCTAACCTTTTGAAGTTAAGCAGGTAGACACAAACAGCTCAAAACTCCCCCAGTCCTGCCAAGTATCAGCGTTTCCACTAGTCATCTCAACATCACGATTTGTTTTCTAGGCATACACACAAATGCCTATGACCTGATTGTTATGAGATCCTTGAAAGGCTTTTCATCAGGAAAGAGGTAAAAAAAAAAAAATCACTTTGGCATCCTAAGAGCAAATTTAAATGAATGAAATGCACCCAGTAATGTTAAGGCTGCTTACAGTCACAAAGCACAGAAAATAAAGGCAAAGGGAGCACAGACAGTCCATCCCATTCTCCATCCCCTTTCCACTGCTGAGCACCTTACGCTCCCTTTGAGCGGTTGTCAGCAGTCTGATCCTCACTCAACTTTACCCAAATCTGACCTTGGTTATTTTATAGCAAGTCTCTATGAAAGTCCTGCAGCTTGTGGAGCAGCTCCAGCCAAATAACTTTGCCCTGTTCTGAAAGAGGGTGTAGGCACTCACCTGCAAAGGAGATTCAGAATTACAGCTCCAAAGTTGAGCTTTCAACCCCATGAAAGAGCTTAGGTAGGTCCCCAGTTAGTGCTTATTTACCAAAGCTTGCTATTTCCCATGCCTACAAATCCTAGAGATTTTGCCTTACTAAGGTTTAGACCACTGTGTCTTCAATGCCAGGGTTCCTACAGCCACATAGCAATGTTGCAACTTTAATGGGAGGAGTAGGGGGTGGTGGTGTTGGTCCTGAATTCAAAATTATAATGAATTTCAGCTGCTGGGAAGACTATTTAAAGCCAGCTGCTGCAAAGAACAAATCTGTGGCATTTAGTCCATAATATCAGCAAAACGTGATTAAAAACTTCGATTTTTTTTTTCTTAACTTTTTTTATATGCCACTAGTCAGAAGACAACCATAAAAAAAAAAAAAAAGGGAAAATTTGGAAAGTTAAATAGGTTATTTAGGCTGTTTAAAGCTGCAAGAAAGTGCACCTGAACTTTTTTCATTATGCTAATCAATCCTGTGTCCAAAATAGTCACTGAGAATTAACTGCTTTCCAAGTTCATGGAGTTTGCATAATCATTCACATAATATTTCTCGTACTGAAAAAAGGCACTTTTCCACACAAGTATTTTCCACTCTCTAGCTTTAAATTTAAAAGTTTCTTTCACTGGATGCTTTCACATTGCAGACATCAGATTTTATCCATTTCCAAGCATCTGTAGGGACTTCACATGTCTGAGTAGGCAAGAGAGTGTCTCAACAGATCTTCTTCATATTTCAGGTAAGGCTGAGAGGAAAAAACTCAGCAGGTTCACCCTTCCCAAATGGTCTAAGTCCTCAATTTTCATGCCAGCAGCATTTGACGTTGCCTTTTTTGGGGCATTCTTTTGGGACTCTGCTATATAGGAACCTAGCTTGGTTTCCCTGCAAATAAGGGATAACCTGCTAATACACCATCTCTACAAAATCATCCTGTTCATCCCAGGAACAGAAGCAAAATTTAAGAGTTTAAATATGGCAACAACATAAGTGCACCTCTGTAAACTCTAGAGAGTTTCACAGCACAGCTACACAAGCTCTCACTGGGAGTATTCTTGTCTTTCAGGTTATGAACTGCCTGCTGTGGCCAAGCTGTACAGCTCTGAAAGGCTTTGTGTTACAGATTACGACAAACCCAGGATATGACCTGTAAGCAGCAATATGAGAATTCACAAGGGCTCAAGCTTACGGGTTGGGTTTTGTTGGGGTTTTTTTTTGGTTTTTTTTTTTTTTTAGTTCCCCAGCTCTTCTTACTTTATAGAGAGAATACAATATATGAAACCAATCTAACCCAATGTTACATCATCTACTGGAAAGTAACTGTCCAGAGATATAATAAGATATGATTATTCAGAATGGGTCTCAGTCTTGCCATAAAAATGCTAAAATATCAAGACTGTTGCAAAACAAATTATTTTGTGAGTTAAAGAACTATTTGGCACTGGCTCTTTCCC
>NW_009259035.1:3115940-3127694 GCF_000687185.1 Egretta garzetta | reverse complement strand
CTTTACCTTTGAGCGGTATCTGCTTACCAAGCTAAGCCAACAGCTGTAACTATACCTTTGGCAGTGAACACAACCTGGATTTACATGCCAAGCATGTGAATACTTTGCTTTTTACCCCACCTCTTTACCACCCTCAAGAACAGACTCAGGGTCCACAGATGATTTTTTTCTTAACAATTAATTGGCAAGGTCCTTGGCAAAAATTGTTAATTGAGAATAGAGCAGCACTGACAGTAAAAAGAACTACAGAAGACTCAGAATTGGGTTTAGTACCCCTTGCTTAGACTCTCTGCCCGACAGAAGATGTCCTACCATATAGCAAAGTCCAACAGTGTCCTCAAGCTTTTATTACAAAAAGAAAGGAGTTTCATGGTAAATCTCTTTTAAATGCTGTACCTGTTTCCAGCACAGATATTTCTCTTCAGTAGATGCAGAGTACACTCCAGCCACAACATTCAATCTTGCACCCTGTACCCTGTGCCAGCTGATGCCCTTTCTAGATTATATCCCTACCCACAACACTCAGACTTGAAGCTGTGTGCAGTAGAAGCCACTTAATCCTATATATTTCCAGCCTCAAAATTTAAGAGAAAGACTGCATGGGAAACACCAAAGAAAAGAGTAACCAGGATTGCCTTTTTCCTCTCATTTTTGGAATTAGCCTGGCTGACTGGTTCTGTATACTGCAAAGGCATGTGCAGAATAGGAGAGAAGCAGTCTTTGTATGTGGAAAGGGTTTGGTAGTAGCTGAAATAACTGCTCTTTTTCACAGTGACTGACAAGCAATTTGGTAGGAGGCATTTTAAACAGCAGGCATTTTAAAGTACTTGCTATCATTTAAGAGCTCATTCAGTTGTTAGAGGTAGCCAATATACAGCAGTAATGGGATCTGTGCGCATAGTTATGTGAGAGGGCTGATACGCAGATTTATAAACTCATAGAGAACTATCTGGCAGCACTGCATCCACCGTAGCTGACAGTCTACTGCAGCCATGGAAAGCTAGCGCTGCACTGTGCCTTTCTGAAGCAGATTCCCAAGTATTTTTTTCATTTGCACACTGCAGTGAAAAAGATATATTGTGTATTCCTCTTGTTTCACAAACTTAAGTGATCTGTGTGTGCTTATGGAGTCCACGCATGCATACAGGCCATTAACCCAAGAATATGCAGCAGCACTGACAGAGGTTCTTTTTTTTTTTTTTTTTTTTTGCACACAGCATTAACAAATCAGTTTTAAATGGAGGAACATAAAGACTCTGAAGAATGGCTTTGTACTCAAGCATCTTCATCAGAACCTTTGGGGGAAAGGTTGTAAATAAACTCATTTTTCATTTCAACAAGAAATCTATCATGCCATTGAGTCATAACAGCATAGAGTGACTTGTTATTTACACATAAGCACTTCACACCAAAGCACGTTAGTAACAAAGGAGAAGACAAAGCCACAAGCAGCCTCTAATAAAGTAGCGAGTGCCAAGTAAGACAAGGTAAGCAAGCCAGTCTACCATGAGATTAAGTCTGTAATATCGTGACTCAGAAGTTAATAAAACACTTGCTTTTTCAACCTAAAAAGTGAGGTCCTGCTGCAGAGAAGCAGCCTCTGAATGACCCAGAAAGCAACATAAAGGAAAAAAAAAAAAAAAAAAAAAAAGAGAATACAAGACTATTTCCTCCAATGTCTGTATTTATTTTTATGAACAAAACCATATGAAAATAATTTTCAGGATAATTCTGGCATTGCAGTATTCCAAGAGGACAGAAAACATACTAACTGTTCCTAAGCAAATGTTAAAGAGTGAAGATTCTTACATCCCACAAGTCACTTGGTGCTTGACACAACAACAGTTTTATCTCAAACACCACAAATACACCGCTTCCTAACACAACACAGGCTGCGCTCTGCTAAATGTCACCCAACAGCTGCTTGACAGTGAAACCCTCAGGTCCAGGTATCAACAAGCTGAAGCCTGACCTACTTATTTACAACTTGATATAACCCATTGCAAAACATGGGGTCAATTTTACCGCCTCTGGGTAAAGCTCCCCTTAATTTCTAAGATGGCTTCACCTTCTCAGGAAAGATCAGGCCCACTATTTGCCCAGGAAAACATACAGAAAAGGACATAACTTTGCCACAATCAGAGATAAATGTCTTTAGTATTAACAAGACGTACAGGGGAAATTCTTTTAACCGGCTCAACACCAGATATTAGTTCTTGAGAAATAGTTGAGAGTGAAGGGAAAATGGGCAAAGGCAAGGAAAAAAACAGAGCAAAAGGACAGATCAGAGCACTTAAAAAACCAACCTCACTTTAGCCAACAGCAGGTTTTCTCCGTTCTTCTGCTGCTACCCACTCTTAGTCCAAAGAAGGAGCAAACTCTTCTTCTGTGTTGCTTATAGGTTAAGAAGGTCTCACAAACACTGATCAGCTGTGCTTCATTGAGATCTCATTTGGCACCTGTCTTAGGAATTTGACCTAGTCTTCTCTCTTGCTTTTCAGGTGCTTCTTTTTCATGCACTGGATTTCAGAGTCCCCTGCTTTCTTCCCAGGGAGAATTCCTGTCACATAACGTTCTCCACCTGCTTCCCCAGCCCACGGGCCTCTCCCATCTTTCTGCCAAAGAGGTATCCACAGCTGCCAGACTGAAGCTAAACCACACATATGTTCAGTAACCTCTAAAGATTTGCCTGCATTTTATGTCCATTGTAAACCTTTACGTACCTTTATAAATAAAGCTACTATGAGCCTCACCAGTGGGCTGTCTTCTGAAAAGCAGCAAGCCCTGTGCACATCTGATAGCTATGTATGCAAGCACCTGAATGCTAGCACAGATAAGGGGATGCTTAGGAGGGGCAGGGAAGGTACCAGAGAAAGCCTAAATTATATTAAAGCAACCTATGTTACCCTTTCTACAGTAACAGTAAGAATAAATAAAGTATATAGACAATGTTTACGGTATAAGTAGAACTACAGCATCAACATATACAGGCATACTTGAACAAAGTTTAGTCTCTCATAGATAAAAAACAGTTCTCAAACTCATAACGTTAACAGCCTAGAAATTTACTGCAGAAAACAGTCACTCAACCTCTTTCTTGTCATTAGTCTTTCTGGTGTATAAGCTTCTTCCTATCAGCCAGAAACTGCAGTGATGCAGGCTGAAACTCATTGAAAAGATACAGAATTAAATTATACCAATAAGGAACTGTAAAGGACAAAAAACCCCCAAACAGATCAAGTCACTGTGACCAAAATAAAATCCATAAAGCAACTGATGAACTATAATAATAAATTATCTCCCACTGACACCAGTGAGGTATGCATATTTGTTGGAGGGAAATAAACTTTGTTACAAAGGACAAAGCATCTGTGATGTCTTCCATAAACCTGAAGAAGAACTCTACCTGAAGGGCTTCCCAGAAGAGCTGTGCGGAGCACCTTAGGGAAATGCTGACAGTGAGAGCATTAGAGAAATCAAGACAGAATTGCATGCAAGACTAAACCAACACATGGCAGTCATCAGCAAAAGCCCAGCCAGCTCCCAGCTAGGAAAACATGCCTTATCCACAGGTTATAGAATAAACACAGATGCAGCAAAATGAGTCACCAGAGGAAAACAAAAATTTAAATTGGAGGCAAATGAAGCTTTTTGCACATGCATGACAAGAAATCCATTGAGCAAAACTAATTTTATGTCTGTGCTGGAATAGCTGTCTTGCATGTTAAAAATAAAAAGACTACAATGGTAAGAAGGGAAGTACCATATAGTCTCAGATTCTAGAAAAAAAAAAATCAAAAAAGCCCATCCAAATAAAAAGGAATGTATACCCCAGAAATTTATTTCATAAAGAAAAAATATTAAGAAAAGAATAAAAATAATTCATCATTGTCAAAAACAGCGTGAGAAGAAATATTATGGTGCACATAAAATAAACATTCATACTTCTTTTATTCATTTCTAAAAAGTTAGGTTCTTTTCACAGAGCCTTATGTTAATATATTTTACTTTCTCTGTACTGCAGGCTAAGAAGATACTATGGTCATTCAATGCACCTCAGCTGACAGCAGCTCATTAGCCCACAGTAACTTGACTGTGGGTCTGGCACGCATACTGTGTCTTTTCACACCAATAAATCTTACTTTCTTTCAAATGACAAATCATCTCTACTATCACCCTGTATCCTGAGGCATACAGGAAATAAATGGTTTCCAAAACACATAAATACATGAGGAACACACAATATACATTTTTTTTAAAAAAAGAGAAAAAAACCTCACATCATAATGATTTTATTTTCTTTTTAATGAATAGTAGAATTGGTCATGGAATCAGACATTTATTCCACTTGGTGCTCTGCAAACACTGACTGGAAAGCCAGGTTCAGTTCCAGCTAGCGTAGTTCAAATATTAATCAGGCATCTTCTGAAATGTGTGATAAAGAACAAATATTTTCACAGAGGCTTGAGTAGGAGGGTGGTTTCAGAAGAATGCGGTGTGTGACGCGGGTGCCTCATGCACAGCGGATCCTAACCCTGTACTCTATCAAGGGAAGTGAAAAATGCTTTGAATAATCTGTGAACATTCCCACTATAAAGTAAACAGGATTAATAAACTCTTTGAAAATGAAGAAAATAACCTACAGCTTCTAGAAGGGTTTTTTAATACTATTATGGTGTTATATCAATTTATCTCCCCATGATAGCCTTTCTAGCAAGAAAACCTACTCACAGTATAAGAGCCAACTATTTCCTATGAGCCACCTCTGCAAAAATAACTGCTGTCAGCGGGCAAAGGAACTGTTTTGAAGTCAAGAAGCACAAGTGGGTTACCCAGGGTCACTATATGGTATTAAGAAGTTACTCGATCTTCTGGTGGACACCTTACCACCTAAATATGCTGATTCTTGGTTAGCCAACAAGAGAAGGAGCTGAATAAATATTTTGAAACTGATCTGCTGATAAAGGGGGGCACAGGGCCAGGTTTTCAGAAATATACATGGCTATATGTACACTTACATTTGTGTGCATTCATGCTTTATGTTTCATAAATACATATACTGCAGACTTTAGAAATCTATATAAAAGAAAACTACTTATGTTGTATAGGAAGTGAAGGAAGGTCTTAACTCAAATGCGTTCACTTATTTTAAGAGATGTACAACCAGTGAATGAATATAAGAAGAGAGAGTATTCAGTTAGGCATGGGTAGCTGGGCCTTAGAGAAAAGTCTGTCATTTTTATGGTAATACATGGTGGTGTATGCAAGGTTGGTTCTGGGGCACAGACCCATAGGAATTGCCATGCATTCTGTTACAAGGCAGTTCTGGGTTTTGGAGTCTTTCTCTTTTGTTTGTTTGTGTTTTAAATGGGTACAAAAAAAAAAAAAATCCAGACAGACTTGTTTGGAGAGATACTTGCAACAAAAAAAAAATAATAATTGAGAAGAACAGTAAACGCTAGTTGCTAAGCAATACACTTTTCATAGTCCAGATGGAGTCCCATCCTGCATGGGAGTCTTACTGTTTCCCTTTAAATACTGTATAATAACATCAGTTGAAAACGTGCTCTCCAAATGGCATCCTGTGAGCCTGCAAAGTGGAGTGCTTGATTCAGCCTCGCTGAAGTCATGAGTGCTGCCTGAGGAAAGCCCGGCTGTCAGGCAGCTCCTGCGCCCAAGCCATTCAGCAGTCATCCCGTTAGGAGCTCGTTGCATTTATGGGGATAGACAACTGCATTTGTAACTGCTCCAGGCTTTTTTGTCTTTCTGGCAGGTGTGGAGGGGGGAAAAAAAAGGGACAGAAGCTCCACGGGTTCTTGCCTATGCACTGCCTGCTGGAACAGTCATTCTTGCCACCTCATTTCCACTCAGGACAAAAACAGAAAAAAAAACCCCAACCCAACCCTAAGCACACACACACAAACACAAACAAACTATACAAAAGGAAGGACAAAAAGGAGAAAAATCAGGAGTGGCAAACCAATGATTCATCACAGTTCATGCGGGCAGGACCACAGGGAAGCGTACAACCCCCAGGTTCAGCCTGCTCCACCAACTTGCTTCCCAAGTTGAGGATGCCTCCTAATTTGCTGTTATAGCTCAAGCAGAACAGAATAGACCATGCTTGTGTACTTGCACAGACATACAAGAAAGTCTTTTCCAATCACCTTTGCTAGCTTCATTTTCTGAAATATTGATTAGCATTATCAAGTTTCCAAGCAGATGTACCAATACACAAGTTAAGCCGAACACTCAAATTTACTGACAAGTTTCAAATTTCCTGAGTACCACTCATACAAAAATAACTATAAGATTTAAATATCACAGTGTATTATTGCTGTGAGATGATGTGTAACAGCTGGCAATCTGCATTTTCCGGGTATTAAATATTACTGAACAATGTTAAAGAACAAACATACTGTTCTCATAGGGCCCGATTCGGGAAAATGAGAAGCTCTGGCTCCCACTCCCTTTGCTGGGAGCCAAGAGAATTCATCTCAGAGGAATGCTTTGGAAGGGCGAGCTTCAAATTAGATTATTTTTTTATTATTATTACGTTCTGGATCCATAATAAGCACAGCTGTTTACTTATGTGCTAGCTATGTTTAAAAAGACATTAGAGGTTAAAATCTAATTTTCTAATTTCAATAGTATGGGCAAATGGTCTCGCTACTGCCAAAAAGTCGTAGTGTGCTATAAAAATCCATAACCTTCTTCATCTCTGTTTTCATAGTGCACATGTATATTAGACTGTATAAATGTGCTGACATTCAGAAGCAGAGATGAGCTTTTTGAAATGTCTGCTCAAAAATGGACACTGGAACTGGATGCATATCGTAGCCAATGAAACACATTTGAAAAGATTATATGGTATTTTGCCTGCTTTCATCTTTATCAGATATTTTGCCAAGTGAGCCTATGTTTTACCAAGAGCAAATCAGAAGTTTCGCCTTCCTTCCAGTTTCCTTCCACTGCTATGCTCATTCAGAAAATGCATTGCCAGTACTTGTAGCCCCTGCAGCTAGATGTAGAGCTGTTCTTTGCCATATCACAGTAAAGGCATCAGAATAAGGCTCTTTTTTTCAGAAGGGGAGTATGTTGTGCTATAAACAAAGGAAGAAATGAATGTTTCTTAATTTCCCTTTAGCTTTATTCCGTTTTCTTTATTCTACATGTTGTGCCCAAATGTGTTATAGTTTTCTCATTAAATAAGGTAATTTAGTGAATGTGTATTGTTTGTCTTTTTATCGTTAGAAACAATTCCAGCAATTGGAGGAAAGAGAATTTATTCCATCGTTTCTGCTGCAATTGCTGGTCTTTGTCAGGTTATTGATTAAAAAAGACGTTTCTTCACTTGTAATTCTGTTACACTTTGAAGAGCCTGTAAAGAAAGTTTGGATAGGAGCTCCCTTTTTTTCTGAGCTGCAGGGATATCTTGATTGGGTTTTCACCCTTTGATAGATGTGTCATTTTGTAAATATCATGATATATATTTATATTCCTATGTATGTGTATTTATATGTAGATATACAGTAGGTAAAGCCCTAAGTTTTTGTTTTAAAAAGGTAACGTATAACAAACATAAATGACATTATGCAGCACTGACAGGGATAACCTTTGAACATCCATCATTTAACTATGGAAATAAGATTTCTTGAAGGATTAATTATGCTATCTTAGCTTCCTCAGTGTTGTAGCATTTCCACTCATTCAGGACTTTCAAAAGCTTTATTTTTGTCTAATGCCAAAAGCAAGATGGCAGAAAAGTGAAGAAATATGGAAGCAGAGCAAGGGTGAGTGACCTAATGTGGAGCCAAACATCATCAGAAAAGGAAGAGAGATGAGGTGGCCCTTATTTCATGTGTATGAGCGTGCTTAAGCTGCGTCATTATTCTCACTTATGGGCTATGTAGGTGGAGCGATGGCTTCAGAGTCAGGCTGTGTAGTACCAGGAAACAACAGTCAGCATGCAGCTCACAGCAGACCCCACAGGGAAACTGAAAAGAAAAGGGCTTTAGGGCAAGATGGAGAAGGGGAGAAAACTGCAAAGGCTGTTAACAGGGGACATACTTTCAGAGAATATCGGTAATCTTTAATCATAGAATGTTTTGGGTTGGAAGGGACCCCTAGAGGTCATCTAGTCCAACCCCCCTGCAGGGAGCAGGGACACCGCTAACTAGATCAGTTTGCTCAGAGCCCCGTCCAACCTGGTCTTGAATGTTGCCAGGGATGGGGCCACCACCTCTCTGGGCAACCTGTTCCAGTGTTTCACCACCCTCACGTAAAGAATTTCTTCCTTATATCCAGTCTAAACCTACCCTGTTTTAGTTTAAAACCATTACTCCTTGTCCTGTCACAGCTGGCCCTACTAAAAAGATTTTCCCCATCTTTCCTATAGGCCCCCTTTAGGTACTGAAAGGCTGTAATCAGGTCTCCCTGCAGCCACCTTTTCTCCAGGCTGAATGCAGAGACCTGGCAAAATTGACGTACGTTAACTACTTCATAGCCATGGAGAACAGGGCCTGAGCTCAGCTGGTCTTGGAACACCATACTTGGCAACCTGCTCTGCAAGATCCTTAGTGACTTCACTGGGGTTATTTGGGGCTCAAAATGCTTTTCACTATGAGCCCAGGTTCATACTCAGAGAAAGAGGCCCAAAAATAGTTAAGTCAAATGGAAAGGAAACAGAAAAGGGGAAAGAGAACAGCATTAAGATGACCTTTGAGTACATTAGTATTGCATTTCACAGCTTAAAAACTTACAGAGTATAGAACTCAGCAGCAAAATAGAGCAGTGACACACATGGCAGTCTGAAGAATCTAAAGACGGGTACTGGGAATTGAGAGATGGGAAATAATTCCCTTGTTGCTGAAAGCTGGCTGCCATTCCAAAGCGGCAGAAAAGGAGGCACTGCAAATGCAACATCAATAATTTTTAAAAAAATTATATTATGCCATATTTCTACTCAAAAACATGGTGAATGTCTCAGTGTGACATCAAAGGGAAAAAAGGAGGATAATGTTATTACAAAGGTTGGTTAGAGGCTATCTTATATTAAAAGTGAAGTGAAGTGAAACTGAACACAGAAAAACCCTGAGCAGCAGAAAATATTTCCCAATGACTTTTATTTGTCTGTGGCAATTGTTGAGATAAGGCAGAGTTCTTTAAAGTGGACATCCACGAGGTGGAAAAACTTAGGCAGATACAGCGGATTCCCTAACAGATGAAAATCTATCAAACACATACAATAAGCAATGAAGTCTAACTTTTGGTGCCCTTCCACGTGGAGACAAACACACATTCCCATGGAAAGTCCTTGTAGCTTCAGATCAATGGCCTGGTAAAGTATAGCTGTGGATTTAGTTTAACATTTTCATCTGTCTGAAAGTTCCAGCCACCACCTTATCCTACTGGAGGGGGAAGATGGTCAGGCTGAACCAAATTTCTGTCTTAAAAACCCTCTCATCCTCTTGTTATCCTTCTTCAAAAACCTTTAAGAACACCTTTATATGCTTTTGGATCTTTAGAAGGTTGAAGGTATGTAAGCTCCACTGTACTGAGGCCTCTTTCTGCCAAACCAATCAATATTGCCTCTGTTTGCCCGACTCTGCAAATATTCCTCTGTTGTCCTCTGCTTAATGGAGCCATTTAGACAGGAATTCCGTGTTTTGTAAATACTTTTACAAACCTGGTACAATTTAGTCCTACCCCAGAGTAAGGATTTTAGATATGGCCATAATTAATAGGAAGAATGAGAGCAGACAGAATAAAGAAGCTGTTCTCCAATAACGCCATGTCACTCAGAGAAGACATTATCAAAGCAGTAATTGGGTTTTCTGAATAATTTTCACTTTATCATTAGAAAGAACACAGAACTGTGAGGTACTTCACGTTCTAATACAGTCCTTGAGACAAGCTGTAAAAGAGATGAAGCATCTCATTGCTGGAAAATAGCTATAATTTAAGACTTACTTATGCCAGACAGAAATACGAACACTCATTTCTCTGCAGATATAAGAAGACACTCAAGATGTAGAGATATCACTTGCAGTTGTTTTAACAAATTTCCAAAGCTAGGGGGGATGGGGGGTGGGGAAGGAGATAAAAATAACTGCAATTCCACTTGGTTTAAAAAGTGTAAACTGATTTTTTTTTTTTCCTAATTTATAACTGTGTAAGATGCTGACCATTAATATGGAAAGTTTAAAAAAGTTGTGTAAACTGGCATAGCTTAAATGAAAACAAATGCCAACTCATGTCAATGTGCAGGAAAAAGGATTACAGCTAGAAGAATGTGAAAGGTGTTGTGGTGACAGGAGGTGACTAGCAGGGGGAAAAATGACTGCTTACTAATGCTTTATATGATGCTACCCTCAGATTTAAAAAAAAAAAAAAAAAGAACTCTCACTGAAGCTTAAAGTAGCAATAGCTTTCCAAGGGTTTAAACCGTTTGAAAAGCTGGCTGTAGTGAACACTGTGCACAAGGTGCACCAGAGGGGTTTGCAGTAAAGCCAAAACCAAAGTAGCTTTCAAGATCAATCAGAAACTGTTGTTTCAGGAGCTGTGCTAGAATTAATGCCAAATAAAATGCATGCTACTCCATAGAGATTTTAATGAACCTGCTTGGAGGCAACAGAATGAAGGTGCCACTGGCATGGAGCAAAATAACCTGGAGCAGGTTGCTCGAAGTCCAAACATTTATAACAAAACTGAACAAAACAGGAGCAGAAACTGGGAAAAGGTTAATGAAGTTCTGTAAGCAGCATCAGTCGCTTCCTAAAACACACAGAGAAAACAAACCGTGTTCAAAATTTTTTTAAAGCACCATGTGAGATACATTAAAATCCTTTGAAAAGGAGGGGAGTTTGCTTAGCTCCTTTGAACAACTTTAAGCATTTACATTCAGTAAACAAGACATCTAGAGAAAAATTCTAGTCAAACCCTCCTGTCCCTCCAAGCTAAGTTCTTTGGTATTTCTCTCTCTCTTTTTCTTCCCCATCCACCCCACACTCCTTTTCATCTGTGTTTCACTTTCAACATACCGCTTGGGATCAGCACACGGCAACATCCACAGTGTTTCTGCGTAACCGCGCTCTGCCAGATCTAGCGATGAGTTTATTCACCTGCATGCCTGAGCAGCAATTCCAAGGCATTCCTTATTTCAGGTTTTTTTTTTTTTGTGCTAGGAGATTTTCTTGCTACTCCTGGAATCTGAAAAATGTTTCAGTCAACTATGCCGTAATTAGAAATTACACTCTAACAATCATTACATTTTCCAAGCATCTCAGAGTTTGGACGCGGATATTTTCAAAGCCAGCACTGGAGAAAAAGAGGTGCTTCTCTCATCAGCTATAATAAATTTTAATCCCTTTTTTTTTCCTACTTATGCTATGTGCATCCTCACCCTAAGAGGAAATGACTGTCATCACCTGACACTTACAGAGCTGAGCTGCTGTTGCTAGGATGAGAGTGCTCCTTGTTTGACCTCTGAAGATTGGGCCAAGTTATTGCTCTGGCAGTATTAATTAATGGTGACGAGTTCCAGTTGTACCAGGCACAACAAGTGTTGGATCCCAGGATGGTCCTTTGGATAGCTTCTTTGTAGTAGCATCACTTGATGGTATGAGATGGTATGCAGCTGAACTAGTGAAAGTGTGGGAGAAAAATCTTAGGGGAAGAAGAAAAGCCAGACTGTAAGTTCTAGCTTGTTAAGCTACTTCACACTTTCTGGTGAAATTTTAGCTTTTCCAGTAG
>NW_009259035.1:3110867-3115892 GCF_000687185.1 Egretta garzetta | reverse complement strand
TTTCAGACAGCTAGTCTGGATGTCATTAATGCAGAAGGTACGGTACTTCACCAGGTATGTCGCTCTCGTGGAACCATTTGTTTTAAAACAGTTTGGTAGTTAGACTTTTCATTCCACTGGTAACTACAATGATGTCTTCAGTTTTAGACACCAAAAAGATGTGTAATATACTTGAAACAAGTAGAGGATATGTTGATGCTTCAGTTCTACTTTTTCTATATCTACAGTTTTTATTTTTTTCCTGGTAATTTTGAACCAAGCGTTACAAGGAAAGAATGCATTAGAAAACTGCGACGTATCAATGTTACCATCTTACCCAAGTGAAGTGCAAAACCAAATAACTCTCAAGCGGCAAAAATGGTAAATTAAATCTTTGAAAGTCTTTACTGTTTAGTACTCACATTAATAACAACACTGTTGATGACCATTACAAATGTCACTTGCTGCCAGTTCTCACTACTCTCCTGTATCTGGACCTAGGCTAGCTGGATTTAGTACTCTTCCTGAGCAGTAAGGAGTCCCAGTAATTGATCTGTGCAGCTATTCAAGCCTGGCTGAACATGGTAGAAATGAATGCGTCTGGAGGAGCTGTTGAGCAGTTCACAGATAGCTTGTTTGGTCAGGCAGAGGGAACCAGTTTCATTAGTTTTATGCATAAGGAACACTTACCTATACACAGGGAAATATTCCCAATAGCAAACATCTATGCTCTTGGTTATACCTGGCAGACCCAGGGGGTGGTGGTCATGGTGTGTGTGTGGGGTTTCATTCTTTTCTTTCTTCTACTTTTTTAAGCTTTTAGAAGTGCTTTCATGAATTACGGTTTGAAAAGTTTCTGAGGTATTTGTGTAGCCCTCAGCAAAGCTGTGGGAAACAGTGGCTTCTGGCAAGCAGGTAGGTGTGCCAAAGCTATGAATAACACTGATAACTGTTTTCTAAGCAACACAAACAAGTATTAAGCACAGCTGACAATCATCATCCTCTTTGTGTCTAGATTCCTATCAAGAAATCTCTTTTTGTAGATGAGGCCAGGAAGAACAAAAATGAGCATTACGCAGAAACGTTACATGTGTGATGAAAGAACAGGCGGCTGCCAGCAAACACCGTTTCCATTTCCCTCTTACTTTCTTTTAGGCAGTACATAGACATAGGTCTTGCGGACCAGCCAGAGTCATAAACAGCGATGCTGAAGATGTACACAGTATAAACAAAATCTTTCAGAAGAAACACTAGGCTGGGTGATATCAGGTTTAGGATCTCAACAGTCTTTCACCACAAACATCAGGGATTTCAGGACTAGGCTGCAAAGGCCTACTGAGAGAAACATTCATTATTTATGACCTTGGATAAGGATAAATGTAAACAAAACACTGACAAACAAACAAAAAGCTCAGCAGAAATTATACCGTGTGTTTTTACTATATTAGAAGTTTTGGTTAATAAATTGTGTGGGGGTTTTTAGCAACAATATACCAATTTAAAATAATGAAAACTAATGAAAAATTAACAATAACATGAAATGTTTCAGTAATGTTCCCTGTAATGGCTGTTGACATGGGAAATAAATCATCAAAAGGATTTCTGAAGAACAAATTTAACAAAGAAATATGTAATAAGAGTGTCTTAGCTATATTCAGTACATAGACTTAAAACGTAATTCTACATTCTCCCACATTAAATATTTAAATTCTCATAAGGAACAAAGAGTGTGGGACTAACTCACTCTCTCTCTTCAGGCATATTACATTTCAAAGCAAGGATGTCCTTAGGATCCAGCTAAAGCCTGTATCTGCGACTGTATTCTATTGTTTGGCCTCAAACTAATTGTAGGAGAAAATTAATTATGTCCAACCTTTCAAACTTAAATTTTTAAAAAGCAGCTTGATCCTGAAGGGCAGGAGCTGCTCAGCATGTTACATATTGAAGCTCTAAGTGGCCTGATTTTTCAGAACTGCTTGACTCGTCTAACACATTAGCTTTTGATAGAACCAGATGGTGTTTAGTTCTTGGTATTTCAAGGCACCTTGACACAGATCCTTAAATGCATTTCTGTGTCATTCGAACTGATTTTTAATACCTCTGAGTGTCTTGCCCCTGGTTACATAATGGCATGTACTAGGTGTAGATACCAATATTTGGAAACTGCGGTCTAAGCATTAAAGCTGTGTGTATGACTGTGTCTGTGTAACATGTGTGCAGGACAAACACAATTCGAGGAGTTGAGAACAAAGGAAATGGGTCATTTTGTATAAATCTAAAACACAAGGGAAAGATTGTACTAAAGTTCTGGCTTTTTAAAATGTATTTATTTATTTTCGTTTTACAGTCTGTGCCTTGTAGAAGGACTCCAAGATTAAAAATCTGCTTAATTGACTCTAGCTAAAGATTTAAACTTTTTTTTTCAAGGTTATCAGGCTGTGTATAAGAAATAACTTTTATAACAAATAACTGGAATGGTGAAGGAAAAAACAAGGAGAGAATTCCTATCTATATAATAGATTACATCACATTTTTTATTACCTGAACTACACAAAAAGCCTGAATTTTAATAATTAAAAGCAAAACAACCTGAAATTAGGACTTGTTGACTTGCCACGGTAGAGTGCAATTCTTCTGGAAGATTTTGCCTCCGAAAGGTGGGCAACCATTACACAGGGAAGTCTCAGTTCTTTCAGAAAGGCTTGTCTCTGCAAGGTGGTTATGCTGAATATTCTCTAAAAGGACTGACTTCAAATATAAATTCCCTGTCCTTCACATGTGTTGAAACTCTGATACCTTCTGAAGTTTATCACAAATGCAAACGTTCTTATACCTTTTGGAGACTTTGAGGTTTTTATGAAGATATTTATAAACTGTGAAATAAAAACATGTCATTGAACCCCTTCTTTTTTTATGTAACTGTTTACCTCAAATATCATTTTCTAGACCTCTTTGGTTTAATGTTTGCCTATAGCTTGACATGCTACTGTCTAACTAAACTGATCAGTGAAGGAATCCTAAGGTCAAAACCAGAGCAATATATGACGTCCATCACCCACCACAAATACCCTATTCATCTTCATGTTCTTTTGTGTGCTACACTATTCCAAATATCTTCAACAAAATGATTCCCCCTCCTTCACCCTGCTGTGAAATGAGCTGTATGACCTTTACAAGCCTGCTAGGGATAGCGTGTAGAAGGAAAAAAAAAGTAAATAGAAATAAAAAGTCCTACTGCATTTTAATTCTTCTGTTGGCCTTTTAAATGCTCCATCTTCAAAAATGGGGCATGAGTGAGTGTCAAGGATAGTAATTTCCCCAGCTAGCTGTGTTATTCACAGCATTGCAGATTGCGCGACTCTCTTGCTTTTGTTGCAGATATAAACAGATATCATTGAGTTTTATTTTGTGGTTTTGTTGTTGACATTAAAAAGCAAGGAGGAAACTGTAGGTTGCAGAGGAAGCAGGATGAAGCAGTATCGTGTGCAGACTAGCATGCTGAACCACAACCTACCCCACTTTCATGCAATAAATGTCTCACGAGAGTATCTGTTGTCAGTAGGATCCTCTAGTGGCCCTGAGTGGACCGAACAAGGAGATCCCTTGCAAATCCAAATGCAGAAAGGCTGCTTGAGTCTCTCAAACTGCCTCAAACAGATTTCAAGGCTGACAGACTGGCAGTATTCAAACTTTTTTTTTTTTTTTTCTTTAATCTTTCTGGATTCTTTTGGCTCTGTGAGCATCTTTTCCAAATAATTCTGCTAGAATAACTTTATTTAACCTCATCTTTTACTCTCAGACTAGTCAGAAAATATCTTATATTTTAAAAAACCCCATATCTTCAACTTGTTATTTACTCAATATCCTAGCAGAAGAGAATTCATTGCCTTATTTTGTTTTCATAAGGCCAATTTCTTCAACCATCTGTGTATTCATGTGGGGTCATCTCCTTATCAGATCTGACTTTTTATTGAAGATACAGGCAATGTAAAGGCGTTTTACAATGTTTATCCATTTAAACTTACTGTCAAAGCATCACAGACATAAACAGTGTTTTCTTCTGAAATTTAAGGATTAATGTTTATACAGAATGACCTGCAGAGCATGGAGGTTTTAAACTAACACCTACTTTGTTTTGAAGGAAAATTATGGAGGCACTTGGGAGTCTCACTGTAGAGGAAACGAAGTAGTTGACCTTTTTTATGCTGTTCAATGTGATCTTTACTGTGAAATAATAATGATAATGATGGCAACGATGACAACGCTTGCTGATTTGAGCTACTCAGAATAATGAGGAAAAAACATGTCCTTAAAAATGACTTATAAGTAAAAATGAGCTGTTAATCCTTACAGGATCCCTCTAGTACACAAACAATAAAATTGCAACTGATTATTTTTTCTCTAAATCCATATTCCTCAAAAAAAAGCAACAGACAAGAAGTAGACAGAAGAGCTAATGGCACAATGAAGTATTTGGCTAAGAATGCCATATTCAAACCAACCTTTGGAATGAATAAATACAACAGTATTATTAAATTAAATACAATTCGATCTTATTTTAAAATATGATGCATTTGAATTGTTCTGAATCTCCTCTCATGAACATTGATAAAAATAATTTAAAGCAAGGGGCTCATTCTAAAACTAGAGACAGGCCAAAATCAGACCCTTGTCACTATGCTCCACAGCCATACAACTGATTATATGTGTTAGAGACTGCAATATTTTTTTCAACAGATCTTGGTGAGACACTGAAACCTGGCCTTTGCAAGTGCTCCAAATGCACAGTAAGGAGGAATATTCAATGAGCAGAGAGATGGACAACATGAGCTGACAGGTCTTTTCAGCTTTTACTTTGTTATCTTATGGTCTATCAACAGGGAAAGGAGAGAAATCCAATGACTTTCCCAGCCTGAAGATATTGTTGAAT
The DNA here is from genome assembly GCF_000687185.1 of Egretta garzetta. Classification (NCBI taxonomy): domain Eukaryota; kingdom Metazoa; phylum Chordata; class Aves; order Pelecaniformes; family Ardeidae; genus Egretta; species Egretta garzetta. The sequence continues at coordinate 3,110,983 of NW_009259035.1, read as the reverse complement.
ATCAGACTTCTCAAAAAAATCACCAGTCTTTAGGGTGTGATAAGCTACAGTCACAAAAGGATTTCACTGTTCCAATTGTTTAAGCTAATTATTATACCAGTTTCCAATTCTAAATT
>NW_009259035.1:3079635-3110818 GCF_000687185.1 Egretta garzetta | reverse complement strand
AAAACTCTGCTTGCTGAAGTCCACTGTGAAGTTAGACTTCCCTACAACAGAACCATGAGTTCCCAGCAATGATGTCAAAGGTCTTGTGTTCCTTTTCAAAAGTCTTAAGAGCTTTTGTTTTTATAGGTGAGCTAGACCTCTTCAATACAGTTTCAGCTGAGCTGCCTTGTACAGACAAACATCAATTAGGTTGTGTAAGCTGAAAAAATGTTTCTCATCTTTTTAATAAGAAAAACAGTGATTATTTATATACATTGCATGTTTTCCTTTACATGTTGGTTAATACTGATTGTGGTGAGAGGTGAAATGAACTGGATTTTGAGGGAAGAGTGGGCATGCAGGGAACAAGATCTTCTCAGTTTAGGCTTTTACTGTCAATGCGTTCTCTGCATCAAAAGATTGTCCATAGGTGTTCTGATTAAAGAGACATTCTTGAATATAACCTATGCTATTCAAAATTTTATAAACCCATCAAGCTAAACTACTTAACACTGCAAAGAAAGCAAAACAAGATAAAAATGATCAAAACAGTCAAGCAAGCTACAAAATGTAGGCAAATTATTTACCTAAAGGTGTAACCTAGGACAAATATATTTCTATGGACATTTTAATAAAAAATTACACTGAAGTCTTTTAACTGGACTGGCAGACTTGAAGAAATTCCCCTCCTTCTACATGTCAGACAAGTTATTCCCCTAACAAGAAACAATTCCTGTGGAATACTGTCAGTTCCATCTGCTTTCAGAACTGGGAGAGCAGCTCTGAAGCATCTGGTAGCAACGTAACTCAGGTATTTCCATGGAGCCAAATCCAATCACCACAAGATTTTTGTATTGCAAACTGCAAACCAGGCATCCTCAATACATCAGTGATCTACAGGCTTTGTGGCCATGTCCCCAGCTAGATACATTGCACCACATGATAGGCAATGGACCCTTTTGAGACACAGCACCAGCAGTTGATATTTAGAAGTCTGGTACGATATATCATATTCAGGATAATTTACAATCTGACTGGCAACTGAATGTCATTTACACATTATTAAAATGCCACATAGCAAACATTTGGCATAACTCAGACATGGAAGGTTACATACCAAGAGAAGCAATCTTACGTTAATGTTTATATATTCTCGCTCTTTTGTTTGTCCGGCCTTTCAAAGGCTCAATACCATATCGCTCACTCACAATATTCATTAATTATATATTTCCTTGATACTTGTTAGCATTTTGTTTTTCTTTGGTGATGGATTCATATATGACATCTTCATTCTTTTGCTTTATTATCTTGCCTGGAAGACTAACAGGATAATATTAGTTACAGAAAGAATACAGTGATTTAATGTAAGAAAACAGATGGTTATTTAAAATTACTTAGTTCTAATGTTTAATGTTAAGAAACACGCTCAATAACCATAAATGTGATGCTAATTAGGCATAATTTATTCATGTATCCCTCTGAATCATTGATGACAATTTACTTGAGAAAACTAGGCTCCTCTGCATGTTAGTACATTTACGTGTTATAAAACCAAAAAGAATTTTAATCTGTGTCTATTACTATACATCTATTTTTACTCTTATTCAGAAAAAACAGAATGACACTTCTGTCTTAGCTTGAAAAAATTTCTGCTGGTAAATAAATTTTGTGAACTGTCAAAAGAACTGGTAACTTCAGACAAAACTTAATTTTTGACAATATATGAAGACAATTCAATATACGTCTTTATGTCCATAGCAATACAAATCTGGTCTGAAAACTCTTTCAGCTTAAATAAAGCTACACTTTTGTGAACTTGAAATAATAAAGCTAGCCAGGCTACAAATGTATTAGCAGTTTAATTAGACATGTAAGAGCTACGTACAGCACTGAATAGTATCTCTTTTCTAAAAACACCTATACATGGCAGCAGTTTAAATTATGTTCCTTGAAATGCATTTCCTTAACATCTTTTCCACAATTAGCCACCCCACATGCAAGAAATGGAATGACAACCAGACAGGTTATCCCAGCTTATACGTATTGGAGAGATAAAATGAACCAAAACCAAGCTTCACATTCCCTCAGGTGTCTGCATGGGCTAGTATCTGCAAATTTACATGTTCCAGAAGTCTAGAAAGCTCAGTAAGAAATAAACATCTAAAACACCTGTTCTTCTTGAATTCTGTTTTCACATACCAATAAATGGTTCTGAAAGGATATTTGAAACAATGTGCTTTATATCACAACCTTGTACTGGTTGCACTGTATGCCATCTAATAGCCTTGGAGATCTCTGGTGGCATTACACCATGCAGCAAGCTTTTTTGTTACGGCTAATTTTCTCCTGAACTATATATGTACTTATTTCACATCTCCAAACGATTTGTGACTAATAAGAAAAGAATGGAAATGAATTCCTCTGCCAAAGCAAGTAGTTTTATACAAACTTTGCTTTTACTATGAGGTAACCAAGGGCAAAATCAGAGAAGCCTTTTCTTCTCAAAGGAATTGAAGTCCAGCAACCTCAGTACTGCTAGACCTGTGTTACTAGTGTATCAAAGTCTTTCCTGTATGACTCAAACAGGGCTCCAGAACACACAGAGAAGTCAGGGAGTCCAGGTATGACTCAGGTTTAAAGTGTCAGTGGAGCCTCAGAGAGAGATAAAATGACAATGGTGGTGAAGGATAAAACCAAAGGAACAAAAAAGCTAAAATTGTTAGTGGGTCACAAAGCATGTATAAGGCAAAGAGCATTAGAATTCTGACCATTTTACTACAAAGTTTCCAAATTGTCATCTTCTGCTTTAAAAAAAAAACCAAAACCCAAACCACCAAAAAAACCCCCAAAACACAACCCGGATTTTCTGTTCTTAAACAACCCTAGCTATTTCTTGGCACCAAGTAAAAATGGATCAAAATTATAATGAAAAAAGTTTAAGATAGAAGCTCAAAACAACTATCTTTCTAAAAAACTACTTTTGAGAAAGTCTAGGAATACAAAAAATGCACAAGGGGAGAGAAGAAACTTTTCATTGCCATAACCTATCTATCATCAGCAAAAAGCCATAGTGTAAGAGTGATATTTGCTGTAGATAAAGCATTGGCAAGCTATCAACATCTGAAAGGAGAAAGCATTATCATTATTACCATAGCAGCATTTGGGTACGGACAATATACAAAGCATATAAACAAAGAAAAGAAGTAACAACGCCCTCCAAAATCCACGGTTTTCATACCCCTCCATAAATGATCAAGCTAGAAAAAAATTTCTTCCAAAGGCACTCATCATGCCAAGGTAGGGGCAAACCTGCAATCATTACAAGCCTGTACAGCCACAAGATGGCACCCAGAGTGATGGTCTGCAAAAGGCACAGCAGGATTATGGGGTGCCTACTCTCTCATTAATTAAAATCTCCATTGAACTATACACAATGCCTGTTTAGCCCTGGCAGTTGCACCCTCTGACGTGGTAATGAAGGAAGACAGGAGTACAATCTTCAAATGCTTCTCAGAGACAGAATACCTAGCATGCAGGGAAGGGGAAAAAAATAAACAATTGCAAGCAGATGGTGAGATGCATGAAAAGAAAGCAATGAACAGTTAGAGAGACTATATTCAACCTTGCACCTCAGAAATACCAGTCTAAATCTTGCATATTATATGCCAGATTATTATCTTGCATATGACAGGCTGAGAGATTTGGGCTTGTTCAGCCTGAAGAGGAGAAAGCTGCGGGGAGACCTGACTGTGGCCTTTCAGTACCTAAAGGGGGCCTATAGGAAAGATGGGGAAAATCTTTTTAGTAGGGCCATCTGTGATAGGAGAAGGTGCAATGGTTTTAAACTAAAACAGGGTAGGTTTAGACTGGATATAAGGAAGAAATTCTTTACGATAAGTGTGGTAAAACACTGGAATGGGTTGCCCAGAAATGTAGTGGAGGCCCTGTCCCTGGAAACATTCAAGGCCAGGTTGGACCGGGCTCTGAGCAACCTGATCTAGTTAGCGGTGTCCCTGCTCCCTGCAGGGGGGTTGGACTAGATGACCTCTAGGGGTCCCTTCTAACCCAAGACATTCTATGATTCTATGATATTCTAGAGTAGCACCATTTTTGAGGCAATAAAAATAAACACAAGACCGAGACTTTGGCTTTATTATCTCTTGTCACAACACTGGAGAAATTATGCCTTTGGGAGTCTCAGCTCAGTGATAAAAGTGTTTATTAGGAATTTAGTAATTACCAAAATGGGGAGAAAGAATGGTATATCGCAATACACATCATAATCCCAAAAGATAATTATTTCAGACATAGATAAAGATAAAACAACCTGGATGCTTTTAGTTTGAGAATACAATGACGTGATATACCAGGATGTGCACTGCCTTTGCATAGAAAGTGGAAATGAAAACCGCTTTTTTATTTGTGCTGGTACAGCTTTTAACTAATAATATATACTGCCTCTGCAGCAAGAGACAGTTCCCTTATGCTCCCTTATTTGTTTGCAAAGTATCAGCCACACAAAGAATGTTGTAAAAATGAAAACAGTAACCATGGGGGAGGTAAAGTTGTTCAGATTTCATTTCTGAGCTTGACCATCTCATAGCATTCCAGAAAGAAATCCAGGTACCACAACTTATTTTCATCACCTCACATGAACTCTTCCCTTGCTGACCGTGCCACACTCTATAAGGTTTTGGTGCAGCTTAAATTTCTTCTCTATAAGCATCAATAAACCTGGCTAAGAAGCCTGACAAGGATTATTCCTGAATATTCTGATTGCAGTGGCCTTTGTAACAGCTCTTGTATTATCATTCCTCCTGCACACTGATGCAAGACAGCTGGGGAGTCTAATCCCTGTTTGCTGAAATCATTCCTTACTAGCTGCTTACAAATGGCCTGAAATCTAGAAAAGATACAGGTGGCTTAAAAATATTTAACTTCAGCACTGCTTTGCTGCTGAGCAGAGCTTGGACAGAGGCAAAGTCTCCTGGGACGCTTTCTTCATATTGTGCTACATCAGTTGTTACTATTGGAAATATAGCAACGCTTTTTAATACCAGTTGCTGTTTAATGGACATAGCATCCACAGATCTTCATTAGGAATGGGAAAGAAACCAAAACAACCAAAAAAAATTAAAAGGAGGCCTAGGTGAAGAGATGAGTTGTTCAATAGAATAATTAAAAGAAAATCCATTATCCTCTCAAAATCTGCAAGATTCATGCCAAATGAGCCAAGTCAAACTAAAGGATGATGAGGGCCTGGTTATTTCCCAGCACAGTTGCAATCCTTTTCTGACACAAAGGCTGGAGCTAACTACCTGAAAATACTCACTTGGTTATAATGTAATGAAATAAATATCAGACCTTCTGAATGTTGTCACACCTGTGGAATTATTGAAAAAATATTTTAATTGAAAAAACAAAAGATGCTGATCCTATGAAAATATTCATAAACTAAAAGTGACTTCTTGTCCTTGCTTAAAAGACAGTAACAGATTCAAAGCTACTTTTCTAACTGTTTCAAACTTGTATGAATAAATCATAGACCTACAACATCAGGGACAAGAAATTTCTTCTGAGTTTAGGTGCAGTACATTTCAGAAGACAGAAAACAAACTGAAGAAAGTTACCCAACAGGTTTAAAATCAAAGCGCGATTTCCCACTGACTTTTATGAAAACCCAAGTTTCCTAAATAAAACAAAATACTTGTCTACTAAAGAAGACAGTCACTGAATTTTAAACAAATAAATTTATTAGTATGACCATCCCAAGAGACTTTTTGGTAGTGAACAGTCACCTAATGCCTATAAAGAAACAGACTGTTCTTTTTTCAGTAGCAACCACACATATGACTGAGATTAGAGCTGGGGTTCTGTTTATGTGGCACTCAGGAAAAAACAGCATTGAAAACAATTTCTCCAAATTAGCAGAGCAGTTCAGTGATGGGCAAAAGTAAAGAACTAGAAGCCTTTCAAAAATCTTTTCCAATGAATCGGGCAGTCCTTCAAATATACCTATCGTTTAGAGGGTAGCACCTTCCTTTGTGTTTCATTATCCTAATTCTTTCGAACAGCAAAAGCTTCCCAGGGAAGTACCTATCGATGTGAAAATTAAAGATGTGCTGGGTTGAAAGGCATCCAGTGGGATTGCCTAGTTCATCTTCCTCCTTTGGGGCAAGATGAAGTACATACCTAGGACACCCCAGGCAGATATTTGCGTGACCTGGTCTTAAAAGTTCCTGACTTACCTCCGTACATAAATCTTCTGTCTACAGATTGAGATTGTTATGTTTTATCCTGTGTGCAGAAATGACACAAATTCCTGATACCAGTTTTGATGTGCTGGAAGATTTTCTGTTTCCCTATCAACACTTTCTGGCATCCATAAAGCAAACCCAGCGCTTTCAGCTTTCTAAAGCTAAATTAATTGTTATTGCTTGAAACCTGTTGCTCTCCTCTAAACACCACATCATTTTAAAAGAGGGATATGTGGGAAGGGTCATGATACTTCTGAGTACAACGTATCTGCCGTTATGTTCTATGCAAAAAGGAACAGAAACAGTGCCAGCATCATCAGCAGCAGAATCTGTTTGCTTCCCTCCTTCGGGAGCCATCCAACATGTGGAAACATGAGGGCTCTGTCATTTGCAGAAAGTGTGGCAATTTTACTAAGACAGGATCCATCTGCTTCAAGATGAGCAGAAGATTGTTTGCATGATAATAAGCTCTTTGCATGTTGCAGATCATCTCTGGTACGTTAGCAACATGCAGACGACACCCAGTACTACGTTTACTTATTTAGCTATAAGTCACAGGCGTCAATATTATGGAGGATTTTACACAGGGTTGACTTCCATTTAAAGAAAAAAATACAGAGGAGGTTTGGGAATGGAACTAGATTAATGGAGCTTTTTCTACTGAAACCTCAGGTTGTTGGTGGTGGTTCACCTATGAAGTTTTTCACAAAACTCAAACTTTCAACAAATCTCAAGTAACGTGACTAACATGGACTGAATTTCAAATATTATGTGGAGGATCTTATCTCAGCAAAAGGACACTGGATCAAACATGGGTGCGGAAGACATCTTTTATTTGTAACATAGAAATAAGAGCAAACAACTATTATCCAGGTTTATGTAGCTTACTGCTGACTTTTTATCTGTCACAGTAATATTTTTTCTTCATTAATTTATGCCCATAATTAACTTGTGCCTGTTTAATGATATGGACCACTCATATTAAAACTAAGCTCAGTGTGGGTTTTGGTAATAGATATTAAGCGTGTCTGATCAATCATTTTGATCTGTAATATCAGATAAAAGCCTAGAAAAGAACAATTAAATGAGCCACTGAAGGCTCAAATAAGGCACCATCAAACAAGTCACCAAAACCAGATGATCTTACCTGTAGCTAACTTATACGAAGGTCCTTTCTAAGATTTTTCTCAGGACTAGTGTTATTTAAAATTAGTGCGTGCAAAGGATGGATTTTAACTTTCTTCCACCAAAGTATTAATGCAAATACAGTGATTAACCATTATTGTTTTGGTGCTCAAAATATTGCCACTTTAAGACTGTGTTCTCCTCTTTCCAAAAGTGTTTTGCACAGTGATGCAGTGATGCCTCTAAACTGGGGAATGATGATGAAATAGTGAAGCAATATGCCACAGTGCATATAACAATACACCCACTAGGTTAGGTGAGTTTTCATTTTTTTTCTTTTTTTTTTTTTTTTTTTTTTGGCAGCTATATAATCTGGCTTTTAGCTACCGAAGTGTGGTTCATAAAGCATTAATTATATTCTTTAAAATACTTTGCATTAATCCTCTGCTGGAATATAGATGAAGAGCATACATGCCCGTCCCCACTGCAGGCAGGCTATCTAGTACCGTAAATTTATAATGCCTTTGATATGATACACTATGCTGCCATGGGAAGAGGCACAATAATAAAAGCTCAACCTGTGTAATACTAGTCCACAGTTTCACCGTTCTCCTTTTATTCCAGCAGTAGTTGCACAGATAAGAGTAGCACGCAGGTTATATCATCAGGGACTGCCTCTATAATTTGATACATTTTCCTCTGTCCTAGGAGAAGATCCAATTTATTCTGCATTTTTACTTCTTTATTACAATTTTTTTTTTTAATTAATAGGACTGTGGAATAGCTGCAATTCTTTTCCGGACATTAGCTGCTCTTTCAGCATCTGTTTGTAGCTCAATTCACTTCCCGTCACTAACCTATGGGTGAGAATTTCCTTGCATGCAGTAAGTGTGCAAGTAACAGTGGACGCTTGCTTGCTTGCAGATACCTGAACAAATACATTTGGAATATTAAACACCTGCTAATTAGAGGCAGATTTCCAAAATCAACATGTGTGCCTACTTATGTGGGCAAATTACAAATTCCTCTCCAGCTGGACAAGAGAACTGGTTCAAGGATTTTGTTTTCAGCAGAGAGATCGTAGCTATATTTGTCTGGAACTGTTTTGTATATAAGGATGCCTCGAGATAGGCTAACTGGCCAATGTACATGATTTAGACTAGTTATTTTCTAATAGCTATACCACTAGAGTAGCCAAGTATATGACAGGTTTTCTTCACAGCTTTATGGAATAGCTTTATATAACCATTCATTTTCACTGTCAGACTGTATTTCTTTTATCTTAGTGTTCTTCCAAGAAGGAGACCTAACGTTAAAACATAACAGTAAAATGTCAGCTTGCACCGAGGTACCTAAGGTACCATTCACTGCATGGAGATTTTGAGAAATAGTGACAGCAATGCTTCCTTTTATTAAAGTATGAGACAAGTAGCAACAGCTTAAAATGTTGTCCTTTAATAACCTACTGCTTGTCCACTGAATGTGTATTAAATTAACATAATTATAACTGAAATAGCTGTTATTTTTAAGTAAGTTTCTAGGACTAGCATTGCCATAGCATTTGCCTTCAAAAAAAGAGAATTTGCTATGAATCAAAGATCAAATCACTTATGAATTAAGAAATATTATAAAATTATTCTGTGTTAAAACTACAAGAATATCCTTATTTCTGTGTTACTTTCATTTTATTTCTTTCTCAACTTCTGGTCATACATTGCTGCATGCTATTTCTAAACTGAGAAAACCCAAAATCTCTGCTTTTTTTTTTTTTTTTTTCCTTGCAGATACTTACCAGGAGTATAATTTTATTACAAGTAGACTTGTTATGAATGATTTTATGGTGCTTTTTTTTTTTCCAAGATGTAAATATACCCAGAGGAATATTGGTCTTATCTGGAAGTATTTTCCCTTATTTTTATATAACGTGGCAAGTTTTCTGTGTACTGGAATGAAAAAAGTATTTTACAGAAGGAAAAAAAAAAAAAAAAATCAAAAAAATAGAACAACCTGAGAAGACATTTAGGATATGTCCTTCAGAATAAAACCAATTAAAAGAAATCAGTTATTACCAGTGGCGTGAATTTCCAGGGGCAAAACATTTCCCAGCTCCAAAAAAGAATGCCAGCAAAAGTGACTGCATTTCTGTGCCCCAAAATTCCAACATCAGATCCCTAAGGAATGTTCTTCAGAAACCTAAAAATTTCTGGTCTTACTTCTCTCCTCTCTCTCGATACCTCTTACTGCCTATTCACTAATAATTTGGCATGGGTAGCAAAAAACCCCCCAAACCACACAACCCTAAAAATCAAAGACACTTAAGAAGATGGAGCAAATTTGAAATGGTCCCTTAACTGTTGGGAACAAAAAGTAAATGACAAAGACTAATGCATGAAGACACAAAACTAAGGTGTATATAAATTGATGGATGAATTAAAGTGTTAAAATTAGAAGAGAGGGGAGAAAGATGGATAATCTGTCATTTTACTAATACATCAACATTTGCTCATGATCAGAGATTTTTTTTTTTAAAGCCCATTCTATCACAAACTTCAGGCTTCTGTTTGATTTAGTAACAAAGCTTCTGAATAGAGGGGATATAGCACAAATGTCTGAACAGCTTTAAACAGAGCATTACAATTAGATGTTACTATAATAAAACTGCAACACTGCTCTGAAGCTGAAAAAGAACCTCATGGCTGTTACTCAATAAATTTCTAAAAGATAGGTTCAATAAAAACATATCCAGGTTCTTCACTACAGAATCTCACAAGGCCACAAAAGCTTTATATATTTTATTGAATTCTGCCTGAAGCATAGATTTGTAAATGAGAAATTATCTGTTCCTGAAACCTAGCAAGAAGATATCATTTTCTTCTCCAAAGTTGATTGTATCCCTCCCCGAGCCCCCCCTTTTTTTTCCTGGACTTTAAAGAGCAGGCTGAAATGGCAGAAGACATTGAAGAGGTTTCGGGCTGTTTAAAATACTTATCTGCATATCATAAAAATGCAGATTATTTTTTAAAAGTGAACAGTGCCATGGGATATTGTTACACTGCTATAGGACAGTCTTTTTAATGTTCTTGTTATTAAGTAGGTAAGATTATTGTGTACAGTACTTACTCTGTTAGTGAAGCATGAATACAAAGACTGTTGCTGAGATACAATTATTTTTTAAAAAGCAGCTAGGAAATGCTTTATGTTGGTTTTGTTTCCAACCCCAACGTATCTTTTTGATACATCTATGGGTTATGTCTACGCAAGTGGGCATACGTGCACACTAGAAAACAGACAAGGTTCCTCTCCATTTTGAATAACAAAAATATTCAAATTATTTTTTTAGTCATCAGTAACTCACTGCCTTGGAGTCAATGGATGACATTCACTTGGAATAGCTATGATAAATCTGCAAGAAATATTTATGAGAAGTCATTACTTCCTAGCTACTAACATAGTAAGACTTCACCTTTCAAGACAATCAGAGAAGGAAAAAAAAAAATCATCTAATGAAATTTGGATGCATCTTTCCAACAAGTCCAGAGTTTCTAAACTGGTGTGGATTCTGGTTTTTCATAAGCCCAGAAACCAGTGCTGCAGCCAGAGATTGCTGCATGTCCTCTGCAACATCGCCCAACAAGGGGCTGTATAATTTAGAGAAGCAAATCAGAAGACTGGTGCCTCCCGGTGGAAACATTACTGTATTTTCACAGGCGAATGTCAGGCTGATCCAGCCATCAAAGGCAATGCTGCTGACTGATGTCTGAGTCAAAGACAAACAAACACATCTAAAGATAACTTTAATGGAGCAAATATAAAAGGATCAAAGACATAGAGGAAAGGAGGTGCATGCAAACAGTAGCACGTATTTGGAGTTAAGCTAAAAAACAAGGAAATTCAAAGAGAGGGAGGGGACATGATTTCCTACTTCCAAAATTTAGACATAAGCATGGCACCTAAAGGAAAAAAAAAGGAAAAAGACATTCAAGACTTAAATCTGGTTCATTTTTCCATCAGCACAGTGAGCTTATGGGCAGTAAAACCAGCAACAGCCCTGCTGCACACTTTGACAGTGCTCAGGCTGACTGCAGGGCAAAAGCTGTGATCCTAAAAGCGTACTGAAATCTCAGCTACACCACCAACTAAAAGTTCCACCGGGCAGCCCTGCAGAGAAGTTACTCTCTCCAGTTTTCCACTACCGTCACCCATTATCATGGGGTTATGAAGCTGCTCTGTTCTTTCCAGGCCAAGAGATACAGAGTTTGATGTGTATGGCATAGGAAAAATTAATGTTGAAGAGATGATAAAGATGGACGGTGTCTGGCTGGTGACTGAGTAGGTTTGAAAAGGTTTGTGGATAGGAACAGAAAATTATATTAATGGAGTCAAGGCACCATTCTGGGGTTACCAAAGCATGAGTTGTTTAAGGACTGAATTCTTCTCCTGATTCAGGAGGTTCACAGCAGCGGTGAACTGACTCCTGCTTTAGATGATTCCTGCACAGCCCCTGCTGATGAGGGCTCAGTTTTTGCTCCAGTTAATATCATCTGACGAATAATCTTTTTAAGTCCAAACCAGATACCATAAGGATAAACTAATCCCCTGATCTCTATATCTCCAGACTAACAGCAATAGAGAGTAAACCTCAATATTGTCATACTAGCCTTATTGTTATTTATAACAGAAAATCTCAGTCTCTTAACCTCACATCAACTGCACTCTGCTTAGCACTGCAGCTTAGATTTTCCTCACCTTACCAGTAGCTATTTTAGCTCTTTAAATAACATACACAGTTAAAAACCAATTTGCAAGTACTGTTGTTCCAGTAGGCAATTGGAAATTGCTTCTTACAGATTTAGTGTATTTTTTATAGTAAGAAGAGTTTTTAACAAGTCCTAGGACAATATCAGTCTGTCATAATCAGTAAATTGCATCTTTGTCACGGGATTTTACATAATGACTTCAGCAGATGCAGCTACAACTATTAACTTGGCTAACTCTTCCACAGTTTAACAAACAGGAAACCTCTCATGTCATCTCTGAAAACAAGCAGTTAAAGTTAGCAGCTTTCCAAAGCAATCTACAATGGAGTAACTGCAGTTTGGCTTACTGTGAACATCAGATAAAGGTAGGATTCTTCCTCAGAAGTACCAACAGGAGAAACCCACCACAACATAGCTGCCAACTACCCACTGACAACAAATAGGAAAAAAGGTAGAAATAGTATCATCTACCCGGAATGCGTTAATTCCTGATTCTCTTTCCTTAGAAAGAGAACTTTGGTGGGACAGCTTATCCCTTTGTGACCTAGGGACAGCAATAAGCCACAAGTCGTATGCTGGGTATTGGCCAACTCTGTAATCCATGTATCCCATCAGCTGAAGACTGGAAAAATCAGAAAACTGCTGTAGAATAAACCTTTCATCAGGACAGGGAGAGATCGCATGAATTTTTTTCCTCTGTTTCACATCAAAACATTTTGAAATTAGACTCTTTTTGAACAGGGCTACCAGGAACATCTATGTACTGCAGTGGCGCCTCAGTAAAAATCCACCTCCCCTAGGACTGTAGCCAGAAATTAACACATTTTCAATACCTGCTCTTCATGATGCTTTAAAAATAAATTAAAAAGCTGAATTTAGTAGGGAGAAGGGCCAACATCCAGGTTTATGGAAAACCACAAAACACCAAGTGAAAAAGAGAGTCAGAGCCTTGCTCACAGAAGGTGATTTTTTTAAACACATTTTCAAGAACGTAGTGCACAGAATGAGATTTAAGGCAGTTTTTCAAAAAGTCTCAATTTCAAATTAAACGGTTAAGTTGTTAAGAAGTAAATCATGAAGTCAGTGAGAACAGAATTGCCAATTACAAGAGAAGTGGAATCTGAAAAGAACATTAGTTCTCATTTTCTTTTTTCATTTTCTTTTTTCATTTTCTACACCTGCTATGTAGTATGCAGAATCCAGTGGTTGTTAATCACTCTACAGTATCACAAACATTCAAATATTACAAAAGGTATTTATGTACAATTTTCATTATCTAGCTATATATATTTATATATCCACATACTTACCTATTCACATATCTACAGTTTCATGAGTTTTAAGGTTCAAACTTCAAATTTTCTTTAGAATCTTGAGGCCCAGAACTTTATTTATTTATTGTCCTTTAACTAGATATCAGGTTGAAATGGTTGAAAAACCAGAAGAATCAGAACCCAGAAATGCGAACCAGCTCTAGGGAAAACAAGCACAGTAGGACAAGGATTCTGACTGCTGCTGTGATTAATGCTTGTCTGTTGGGCTGGGGTTTTTTTTTCTTCAGTATTTCCATAGATCCTAAGAAATTCTATAGAACGTATAGTTCATACTATACAATATCTTGATTAAATGCAGTACCATGTAAACAGAAGTAATGAGGGGAAAATTATGATATTATCATATGCTCATGTGACTTCAGGAACTGTCAATTTAGTATTATCAAATGTATGGTAATAATTGCATAAATAGATAATGCTAGTTCTGGCCCCTCAGTTTATTCCTCCATTTCACACTGATCTTAAGTAGTCTTCAATATTTCCTTGCTTGGTCATATGAAGACATAACAATGACAAGTACAATAGTTCAGATATGCTACCCGTATACAAGAAAAAATAATTAAAATTGCTGTGGGAACTATAACTTTTATTAAACATTGTGAGTATGATAATGTTAAGTAGTCCCTTTAGATTTTTGATGGTGAATATATAACACTAAATTTCCTTCCGTCACTTTGGCTAAAGCATTTCCCATTGTTCTTTTTTGAATTAGATTTGATAAATTTTGTGATATAAAGAAACGGGTTGTTTCAGACAAATTTTGATAATTGTTTAGCACTTTTTAATATACCCATAAGGAATGAATAGTGTTTTTACAGGTCATATTTCCTTCTATTTCCACATAATTAATTACTGTTGTGAATGCTATACTACTGATGGTGCATAAAAACTTTACATAGTTAAAAAAAAGTGTCCTGTCCTTACATAAGCATAGGAAATTGGAATGAAAATAAGATGTGAAATTAAAAATTCCAAATGTATTATCAACCTGTACTTTGATAATTAGTACCAGATTTTTGAAATGTTGCAGGATCTGACTTGAGTTTTGCTTCAAGTTTGACTTCAGCTGTGTCTACTAAAGTACTTGAAACCCTAGCATATCAAACTATCAAGCCACACATTTTCATGCATTATAAACCGAGATTATGCTTTGTGTAATTATTATAGCATTTACCTAGAGCAGCATCCCTAGCTAATGTTGCTGGAAACTTCCCACAGTGACAATTTAATTTTAGTATACCAAATTCAGGATACATAGGAACATAGAGAGTTTATGGAATTCTGGTGGTTTTCCCCTAAATTAATTTTTCATACGCAGTTTGCATCCTTCATGGCCTAAATTAGCCTAGAAATAACAGCAGGCAAAATTAAGCTGCTCAGACTGAAATTTTCTGTGTTGCTTGTCTACCTTGGACTGATTTCTTTTTCCTTCAAGTTTCATTTAAAATAGTTCAGCCTACTTTTAGGGGACAAAAATACAGTGCTTTACACTATGCTGGAAAGCTTTCATGCTTTGAAGTGAAAGCTTGAAATCAGAATGTGAAATGTCTGGGTGTCAAGAAAGTGCCTTTTGCAATCCGTATGAAAATCCAAGCAAATAAAATATGTGGCAGGGCACTAATACCCTCCATTCGTCTGCTCAGCCGACTGAGCTGCTCAATGTGGAACATGGGGCAAGACAGCACACGTGCATTGGAACCAACAGATATCCTAGTTCTGACATTTGCATGGCAAAAATATGGCAAGTTGAGCCTGGGGAGAATAGGTCTTCACTCAGGTGGCTGGTGTAAGTGTTTGTGTCCTTTTCATCAATATTCAGGTGAGTGATCAGAAATTTGTGTTAACTGGTGACAGTTCAAGTAAAATGCCCTGACTTCCCTGAGATGTGTTGCCCACGACCTACCTTGTAAAGAAGCAGCCTGCCCCACCTCTGCACCATCCGCTCCTGGATCCTGACATGCGTATTGCGGTGCCTACCCAGAGAAACAATATTTGCTCAAAGCTACACCAGCCAGATTTATCTACTTATTTATTTATGCAGACCTAACCTCCAAACAGAAACTGCTTCTTTTAGACAGAGGGGCAGTTTCTGCCAATTTAAATATACATGAAACTATGGCCTTAGAATTGCCTTTCAAGGAAACAAAACCCACATTTTTAAACAGTGCTTAACCAGCCATTAATTAGGTGTGAAACTCTGAGCTAGTCTATTAATAATGAAGTTGCTGACTAAAAATTTAAAGATGCAAAGATCAAATAAAGATGAAACAGACAATCTCATTGTTATTCTTGTGTCTTTATACAGTGGAATATTTTATGTCATTTAGTCTTTTTACACTTGAAGGAAAAATGTTCTCTTACTGTTTTGGGAAAGCTATTGAACTGGACCAAAACTGTCCACTGAGATATTGCCCATTAAGGAGATATTATGGAACTGCACCTTCAAATTGTTATACTGACATACAGTCATACACATGGGAATGTTTTTCAAGTGGAAGACCCAGTTCTCCATAGTTCACAAGAAGTTTATTCATTAATACAAGCACAAGAGGATCTTCTGTATAAATGAAGATTCCTCACAGGCTTGTATTCCTACTGCAAAAGTAGAAGTGAGCATCAAGACAATATTTTTTAGTTCAAGGTACAAGTGCGTTTTCCTTTTTGGCTTTCTATTTTCCATGTCTGGGGAAGGAATGATGTCATGTTCATAACAAAATACGTAATGATAAAGCATGTGCATAAGGGCATAGTTTATGGGTTGCTTTGTAAGAACATAAGCTGGTCAAAATTATTTGAAATAAGTCCCTGCCACCTTTTTCTTTGAATGAAGATGTTGTGAATTAGATGACAGACAATAAAAAGAATGATTTTTGGGTTGTGGTTCATTTTTGCAGACAATAATTTCACTGCATCCTTATCTTCCCTTTCCATCCCCTTTTATACCCAGTGAAAAGAAGACAAATCCAAAACCAAAAGAACTATAAACGTAATACATTAGGTACCACATATTGTATTCAAGTGCATTGCATTAAAAATTATATTCAAAATTAGAAATTTTAGAAATAAAAATTTTTGTAGCCATTTCAAAGAAAAATAGTTTTCTTCTTCTTTTCAAATTGTACACAGATATTATATGACAGGTCTTCAGTTATAGGATTTCAGCATAAATTTACACATTAGTGACTTATTGCTTACATTACATTGCAAACATGTTCTTACAGTGTAGTGTAGTGTAACGTAGTGTAGTTGGTGTAATAAACCCATTTTTTAAAAAGTAGTAAAATAATTTGTCATCATATAGCAGAAGACACAAGACATCTGTGCTTTCCTATGTTTATGACCTCCTTCCTTACAAATCTATCCTTCTGACAGTAACCAGTCCCAATTAAACATATTTGGAAATTGATAAAATGTCACTGATGTGGCCTTAATGTAACAGACAATTAGGCATCTTCAATTTCACAAGAATGCTTTGAATTTCTACCACCACAAACAGGATTAAACTCTACTGCTGACTCTTTCCAAATATGATTGCCATGTACACCAAGACCTCTTCACACAACTCCTGCTTTCTGAAGTAGCATTAGTGCAAAAGTGAATCAGATCCTTTAATCAATGAGTCAGTAGTTGATTGATTTAAACTTCTGGGGGGCTATAATTGACTCCTTGGGAGTTTTCTATGGTTATTCCTTTAAATATGTGAATACTTACTGATTATAAGAAATAACACAGGTTATGTAGTCCTTCCAGGGACATTTTTGTAGTTTTCTTGGGTTTCTCTAAGTAAAAATGAAAATAAATTGGGAAAGCTTAAAATAGTTTCGAAGTTAAATTCTACAAGTGACAGAAAGAGATTGAAAGCAACAGCTTCCATTTTAAGATATTGTGATGATCTAACCTGTACATGTTCAAGATTTATTAATATGGGGGTTTTTTTTAAGCAGAAGTGAGAATCTAGAAATATAATTAGATGCTTGATTGTGGTTTTGAAAGTACGTGCTTGCCTCATGACCATTGAAATCACAAGAAATGCCAACTTCTTTCCCAAGATCTAGTATCACCACCAGCAGAAGCACTGACTTGCATTCTGGATGACTATTCTCTATTAACAGCATTCAAACTCTTGAAGGAGCGTGTCCTACATAAAAATGTCTCAGCTGATTGTGACTTCCCCTTCTGGAGGGTCTGGTGGTGATAAAGTAGAAGCTCATTTTCTCATGTGTTGTGGCCAAGAGCTTTAACAAAACAAGCATGTACTCAGAAGGTAATGCTACCAACTAAAGAGTAGACATCCAGGTTACTTGTTTATAGCTCTCAGAACATCATAAAAGAAGAGAAGTATTGCTATCACCATCTTCCAGATGAGAAAACTGGAGAGTTTTGCCACAGAATAGCAAGAAAGCAAGGCAAGTATTAAATTTATTTCATTTTCTATTCAAGAGATGAGGCCCTGCTCTCCTTTAAGCTACCTGCCATATTCCTTTTTTACAGCAGTAAGCCATGGCTACTACTATTATTTTTTTCTGCTCAGAAATTACCTTATTGGAAACCTGCATAATAATACTTTCAGAGGAATTAAAACCTCTTAGCTCTTCCCGTGTCCTTGGCTTATGCCAGGGCCTCAGCAGCCCGCGAGGTGCTGTAGAAGCATGCAGAAGCCGAGTAATTAAAGCTTTTAAATGCAATTCTAAAGAGAGTTCATCAGGGATGTTTAGAAATTAACTAATCCACAAGATAGGCTTATGAATCTGTTTACCATCCAAACATGAATAAAAACATTAAACAGATGATGGTAAATTGCAGCAACTGTTAAATACTATTGTAAACACTGAAAGGAAAAAGTAATGGCAGGAGCAGGGCCCGACATTCATGGGGGAAAGACAATCTTGTATTTACGCCCTTTCAGCTGAAAGGAGATGCTTAAAAGTTACTGGACTAGAATTTGGTCTCCTCCTCCATTGGACAGAAAGTTTTCTTTCAGCAGTGCAGTATTTCTGTAATACGGCCATTTTCCTGCCCCATATCCTCAGACCATTAAGATAGATAAGATGCTGTTGGACCCTGAGACTCAGTAAAGAAGCAAGGACTAAACGTCTGCTACAATATTCTGAAAGATCTCATCTCAGCTTTACAAGGCTCAACTTTTATCATTACCTTTCATTTCCATTACTTTAACCCATCTCAGTATCAAGATGCAGAGAGGTGAGAATAACATTTGAATATATTTTATCCCTCCAGTTCATCTCCTTTTTTAGCTCTTTTCTTGAGAGAATAATAATTGCTACTGCAGAAACATCAGTATTACTGCTGCCCAAAGTAGATTCCTCCCAAACATGAATGGTTAAATGCTAGCACATTTCTACGTGGTAAAATGGATCATGGCTGCAAGTCATCCTACCAGCTCCCCAAGGCTTGCCCCAGGATGCTCCCGAATTTCCAGCAGTGCCTGCTAGCAAAGCACTCTCTGATCTGCCCTTCTCCTTTATGCTCCTGGTGATAGCTACTGAAAGAAAAGGCCATTAGGAGTTACTCAAGCACCAAGGAAAACCAAAAATCACTGAATTGTCTGTACATGGCAAGGTTGTGGGAGGGATGGCCTCTGTGAGAAGAGAATCAAGGGGCTGAAATGCAAGCAATTTCTCTGCCTGCTGTGATATCCTTTAAAAAATTGCGTACTCAAAGTTGATATGGTAACGACATCTAAGAAGCAAGGAAAATTTAGTTATGATCAATTCCACAGGTTTCCAAATTTCCACAGACACCCAGACTAACTACTCAAGCTGCAAAACACCATGTATCTCATTACCAAAATGCCTCAGTGCAGATCTTCCATCAAATCTGAATTGCTTACCTTTAAAATGCTGCTCCTCTCTTAAAGTTTCTGTCAGATGGATCACTTTTTTTTCTTAAATAGCTAATTACCTTGTCACAGCCTACAGATATATTGTTGACCCTTCTTGACCTGAGCAAAAGTGCTTTATGTTCCTTCTATTCACAGAAAACATCAGTGATAAAAGCCTTGTATTTGGAGAAATGCCGTTGTTACACAGAATATACAAACTGTCCTTTTCCCTTAAACCTAAAGTAACAAATTAAGCAGTTTCCTTTCCCAGTAAATATTGCCCAAAGAGACATTATGGGCTCTCACTTCATGGTGGCAGCAGCATTTGATGCACATCTGAGACCAGTTGACCATTCGGCCTCAGCTACATCTGCTGTCAGACCCAGGGCATTGCTTTACCCCTCGGGCTTTGCTGTTGATCCTGAATCAGCTAGGGCTGCTTCTTGCAAGAAATGGGACTACAAAAGCTACTAGAACAGCCTCCTAAATGCTGCTGGTGGTCTTAAACCAAAAGCAAAAAAACAAAAACAAAACCCCAAACCAAAAACCTACAACCCTAAGCACACTGCTCTGGTGGTGATGCTATTTGGTCTTGGAAAGAGATGAAAGAACTGCTCTTTACTTGAGTGAACACCAGTGGTATTCCTCTCCATACAGAGAGGAGGAAAACAGCCCTGTTTTCTCAGAGGTATTCTTCCTGAGATTGGTAGTCTGCTTCAACACAGGGTAAATGGATTTTTGCTCTGGAACCACTCATTAATTTCAAGTTGTCTAAAGAATAGAAGTAAAAGAGTTTTCCAGCAACACTGATAAAAGCATCAAAAGAAAATCCCTAAGTCATAAGCACAAAATACAGCAAGACCATATGTTTTATAGTGGGGCTAAAGGCCCATTAAGAAGTGCAGCAGAGGGAGAAGAGAAAAAGAGGGAAGTGGCAATTATAATGAATCCATCACCTTAGCTGTATGAAAGATGATTTCACATAATGTATTTTGTGATTAAAAGCTTTATTACTAGAGGAAAACAGAGAAAAGAGCTCAAATTAGTGCGAGAGTTACAAGTTAAATTACTTTTTTAGAGTAAAATTTCTGAATAAGCCTCGGACTAGTAAATAGAAGATAGGATTCTGCTGCCCAGTGATGTGCCTGAGACTATGATATCATGATCTCCCCTTTTTCTATTCATAGTTTTCTCCTTTTCACTTAATATTAAAGAGATTATGGAAAACATCTTATATCAAAATAGCTACAATCCACATAAGAGGGGCATGAGAATTACCTCAGTTAGAGAACGAAGCTAAACTGGGATTCTTAACGGTCACGTACATAGACATTAAGTATGGCTATTGCATGAGCAAAGCAAGCAGTGAGAGATTATTCCTTTTTCTCTTTCAAATGACCTGTATCCTCTAGTAATGACTACTGTGTTAAGATCCATGAGGCAGAAAGTGGCAAGGGAAGAAAATAACCTGTTCCTGGGTAGTGTCTCTTTTTAAGCATGAACTAGAATACTCAATCCTATCAAAAACTGAAGCCTTTTTAGGCATGAACAGAAGTAGTCTTCTATGTGCTTGTGGAAAATTGATATTTAAAAGTATGACAGTGTTAAAAGAGTGAGGCTGGAGCTGTTTGAAAACGTGTAGGGTTGCAATTTAGGATTTATTTATTTTTTTTTTAATCTCTGAATTTAATGTGTTTGAAATATATCATGTGCTTTAAATGTACTGACTCTAGCTTCCAAGTCTTGGTAGAGAGGTCTTCCAGACTTTTAGACGTTAGAGTTTGTATCAAGTTTCGATTCTAAAGTTTGTTAACTGAGCCCTAGAGAATATTATCCTAAAGCAACTATAAAAATAAGAACTTAAGTCCTGCTTCCAAATAGCATATATCTTTATTCTACTGGCAAATGCATACTTAGTCACTGGGATAGGGAGGTGGACAGGGCAGTGGGACAGAAGGGTGTCCTATACAAGTTACTATACTACTGCTTTCAGAGTAAGTCCTGCACCACATCTGTGCTATGCAAGGGACTACTGTTTGAAGACCTTTATCTTTCCACTTATTCAACTGTTATATCCACATCATACTGTGTCTGGAGAAAATATCAAGTCATGACATGGAATCAGTCTCCCTGCACCCCCACTGTTTCTCAGACCTAGAAGCACCATGGTTGGTGCTGGACTCTGTAATCTCCAAGCAGAATAGACACGTCTTTGATCTCATTTTTAAAATCAGCTTCATTACTGAGCCTCTACATCCATTGTGAAGTACCAGATAAACCAAAATCATGTAATCAATGGGTAAAAATATCTCTCTCAAAAAATGGAGAGGAAGCAAGGATGGATGAGAGAAACAAGGTCATGTTTCTGCAGTTATACTCAGTGATGCCAGAAGGCTATTTTCCCTCACTGCTCTGGGGATTTTTTCTTATGCTTATGAACAAAGTAATCCCTGGTTCCGGATGGGGAAGGACTCTGTAAAAAAACTGGAAGTGTCCAAGTAAAAAAGAAGTTGATTCTTCTTACGTAAGTGTGAGGGATGCTGGGGGTGGGGAAGGTGATCCAGGCCATTTATGCTTTTTGTTCTATTAACATCTGTTAGACACTCCTGAGACTTGCAAACTTCTTTAGGATGGTATAGGTGGTCTGAACCAAGGAAGAACAAAAACCTTACCTTCATGAAATGGAAACAAAAAAGCATGTTATGCATCTTTTAACTATGTCATATGACCAAAAAATCTTTAAGTATTGCCATTCAAAACCAGCTAGACATACTAGATGAATGCAACTAGCTTACCTCTCCCAGGACAAGGACTCCTTGCAACTGGACCACTAGTCTGAAGTCAGATGAGATAATAAAGTTGGTTATTAACACCCTGCATGTAAAAAATTAAGAGAAACTTTTCAAACCAACAATCCCTTTTATTAGTAATGTTCTTCAAGAGAGATCACTATTCCTGGTGTCCCTGCAGAGTACAGTCAACCTCTTCACTTTACGGATTATTTATAACCTCCAAGTTTCTGTCAAGATAAGTTAATTTCTCTCATGTTTTAGGTTCAAATTTGTTTGTTTTTCTCAAGAGCTCTTTAATGGACAAGGTTTAGAAAGAAAACAGCTGTCAGTGACGTTTTAGAACGTAGTTTTGGCGGAGATTTATTTTCTGATTATTGCAGTCAAATCTGTCTAAGAACTGATAGGCCAAGGTCAAACCACAGTAATCTTTGGAAAGTAAATAATGAATCTTTTCAAGCATTTTGACAGGAAACAAACGTTTCCAGCTGAAGGGCCATGGAGGAACAGTGCATGGAGAGGTATGCATAAAAACATATGTATTTATATACACTTGTGTACAAATGTGTGCGTGTGTTTATATATATATATATACACACACATACGCACGCATTAAGAGCTGGAAACAATTTCGGCTTTTGCTTCTAACATTATAGTCCAGGGGATCCTTGCTGAAGTGTAGGCTTTACACTGTTATATCCTCTTTTCAACAGGAAGTAGGGAAAATGTGTTTGGGGTGCAGCTTTCAGGAAAGTACTTATTTTATTCAAAACTTCAGGGAACAGTGAATCTGCTAAAGAGAGAAGTAACAGAAACAGTGGGATAAATAGATTCAAAAGAAGCGACAGAAACAGTGGGCTAAATAGATTCAAAAGATTCACAGCTTACAGCATTTTAAGTGATTGATGAATCAAAACAATTGTGGATTAAGTGCAGATGTGCATGAAATCTTCAAGAAGTTACAGATCCTAAATTTCTGTACTGTAGTTGAACACAAAGCATGAACAACAAATCAATGGATGGGAAGTTCTGTCCCTCCAGTCACATGATTCTTTGGGGAATTACATTAACGTATTATCAATAATTCTACTATCTTCCCAGAAGAACCACAGAAGATAATGCTTCTTACTAATGAGACCAGAAAAAAAGAAATGCATGGGAGATGAGCTCCTATCCATCCATTCTTTCCTGGGGCTACACTTCCATGCAATCTATTAGCCTCCTTGCAAACTGTTGTGTTGGACTGCTGTTGTCCTGAGGACAAATATGATAAATAGGGTCCCAAACTTCTGTTGCCAGATGTAAAGTTTAAATTTCATTTCCTCCTAACTCTCAAAAGTATCATTTTCCCAACACAGGTTGGTTAATTTAAATATCCAGATGGAAAGAATACTAGCACCTTCTCTCTTTTCCCCTATAACCAACACATAACAGATCTCAGCTAGGGGAAAGGAGAAAAATAAGAAAATATCCTGGCAGTTAGTCAAATCTAAAAAGTGATAGAATAATGTCTAGCCAGTTTTAGAAGAGAGATCACTTCTCAAGGTACAGTGAGATGCTTTTCTATTACAAGAAATATGCATTAACAAGGATTAAATGCAAAGTAATATAGACATTTTCATGCAAGAAATTAGCATGTTGCTCCCTTTCTACCATGCCTGTATGTAAAATAAACATTAATCAATTTTCATCTTTAAAGTTTGTTCCTGAGAGCTCATGGAAAATATGCTTTATACAATTCTAAATGCGTATTTGAAGAAATAGTCAGAGGTATTCATATAGCTATTAAAATCAGCAATGTGGTTTTGTATTTAGTTTTTTTAAGCATACTCAAGTACTTTGGATGTTGAAATGTTACACGTTTTCAACACTATTTCACCTAGCATCACAGTCTGAAGATCTTGTGTCTGCAAAGAGTTATTAGACATGCAGTTACAGTCAAGGATCACAGCAGTATTTCAGATCTGCATTGTCCTTTTGTTGTTCTGCTGTTCTCAAACTCGTCAAACCTAGAAATAATGGTCTTTAAGGAGCTCTCACCTCTGGCACGTGGTTTCAGATTTCTGCAGCCCTCTTAACATTGGCAGTGTCACTGCTTTTTAAAAACGTAGATTTAAAAAAAATAGTCAAGTTTTATTTAATGTTTGTCTCAGTGTTGCAAAGCCTTGGTCTGCCTTTGAATGAAAGAATGAGTAATGGGTGGTAAACTCCATTCCTCTAAAAAGCAGCACACTGATATAAGAGGAAGCATTTAAGAGCAATAGTGCCTGAAAGGGAAGACTAAACCACAGTTTGCCAATAATGTTGCTATGCTTGCACTTACTGGAATTATTCTATCTACACGCAAAATGCAGCCCAAGAGGGAAAAAAAAATTCTGGTTTACAGGGTTTTTTTTTTTAATTCACGTAATAACAATGATGAATGCGGTAATAGTATGTGGAGAATATATTCGATAAATGACACGCTTTGAGATCCAGGTTTGAATATCTTTCCAGAAAAAAGTGCGAATTGGATATTATTTCAGAAAATATAGAATATAGACAGTAAATGGAGTAACTTAATTATTATGATGAAACAAATTATGTGGTTTTTTTCTTCATACAACTAGATATTGAAAAAGAACATTTGAGTGTATTTATACTTATGAGAGCAAAGCAGAATTATGATTTCCAGCTTACTTAAATTACAAAATAGACCAGCTCTTTCCTTCCACTAAAGGAGGAAATAGAGCATCTTCATGTTCAGCTAATGAACAGTTGCTGCATTTGTGCAAAATGCAAAAAAAATAACAGAGAAACAGGAAGATAAAACAACCATTCCCAGAAAAATAGATCTTTCTTTAGCGCTCCCTGTATTTTATGCACTCAATCATACAAATATTTATGTATACCTAACTGAACTGAAGAGAAATATGTATCTGGGCTTTTCTGAGATGAAGCTTCACTGAAGCGGCACAAGTAAGTATGGGAGACAGTAGACTTGAGAAGAGCTATTGTCTTCGGTTTTCCCACTCTGCTGCTAGTTTATGTAAGCGTACCCTCCTTATCCTCGCATCAGCCATTCATTTCTGTGTCCAGAATAAGCATCTGTTATATTTCTCAGCCTAAAATCTCTCCTAACAATTCACACTGTCAATTGGCACAACTCATGTATGTATTTCTCTCTAGATTCATCTCTCTCTCTCTGGTCTGCTGTTGGATATCACACTGCAAATTACTTTAACCATGAAGACATGTTGTAATAAGCATTTCAACAGGAGAAGCAAAGTTAATTTTCTGCTTAGAATTTTTGTTTCATCCATCCAAAAATCTTAGTAAGACTATATCTGCAAATTCTCCAATTTTTACCTTTCTAATTCAGGCAACCCTTTTTCCTTAGTTATTAGGGCTGCAGAATCAAACACATTCCTATTTTTTCCTAGAGAACGTGTAATTTGCTCTCAGATTTCCACCGGTATACATATTTGGAGAAAGATGCAAAAGAAGGCGATACAGACCTTGTTTTTAAAATGGAAGAAGGGGCTAAATGTGGCCCCTGGACCACACGCCTCTGAAAGATAGGCAGGTTACATTCTTTTTCCTCTATACTCCCTAATACTAAGTGGGACACAAAGAAACTTAAGTTGTTGTCTTTCCCTCTCCTTTTCTTTTCTTTGCTTTCTTTGAGACTCAAACTAATACATTTCATTAAATGGGAGGCTGGTAAAACAAAAACAAACAACCTAGGAAAAGCAGGAAAGAAGATACCATATAACTTTTCAGATTTTTTGCTCCCTCCACAACCTACTATATAAAAAGAAGTCCTGCTGCCAAAGAACTCAGCTTTACTCTAATTCAAACTTGTACTCTTTTGGTGTTAATCATTCATTTATAATCTGACTTAAAATATGAGAAATAACCAATATAGAACTCCCACAGCAAAACCAAGGTTTTAAGAATAAAACTAACAAAGAGAACAGGTCTGCCATAAGAAAAGAAAGCCTTGCCCTTGGTTATTCCCCACCCTTTCTCAGATAACATAGACCTCAGTTATTGCATGCTGCATGAAATAGGGTAGTGCAGGTCAACAGTATGCTATAAGAATTGATCATAGAACGAAGAACCATCAATAATGCAGCTGCCTCGCAGTTTTCTGTATGTAACTCCTTATAGAACTTTCTTTTTTACCAACGTCAGAAAGAACACACTAACTTTTGTCTCCTCAACTTCTCCTACTAAGGAGTAGCATCAATAGTTAAAATTTTGATTTTGGCACAAATGACATTGCACTTCAGGATTCTTACCTCAGCCTGACCCTCAAAGGCTGCTTAATGAGTCCTGTATATTATATTTTTCCATTTTCACTGACTCTGAGCAATAAGCAACCTTGCAGAGATTCTGCTTGAGGCAAACTTTCTTCCACAGCTTTTTTCTGCTTTATGAACTTCCCAGGTAAGTGTTAGGTGCTTTGTATCCAGTGCATTTAGAGATCTGTGATACAGGTGGCCATTGTGAATAGCTGTTTTAATACCTGAGATAATAAAACGTGTCAAAAAAGAGTGCATAGACTTTGTCAAGTCTTCTGAGAGGGAAAAAGGTAAGGAAAAAAAAAATCACAGTTGAAGGTGCAGGTCTAACTTGTGCTAGAAAGATAAAAACAAAGGGTAAGCAAGAATAGCTCCTTGAAAGGCCAAGAGTTTGATGTCAGCTCGTGGACGCAATCTTTACCATCACTTTTTGGCCTGAGTTTTTAGACAAAACCAGTAACACCATATTTAAATTTGTTTTTGTTGTATTGGTTAGTGGTGCCTTAATATTAAAAATATCTGTCTTATTCACAGTCTCAGAATGGTATACTTTTATTTTACATGGGCACACTGTAAACTATGAGAATACCACTTATTCTCAGTTTAGCTGTTACAGTTTATGTGATGTGCTGTCAGATGCCTTCCAGATTTTGAATATATACTGTCTAACATGCCAACTGTTAGGTCTGTAATACTTAAAAAAACCCCGAGTTTTTTCCACAACTGCTTCAGCCTCTAGCCTCAGTGATCAAATCTCAGTATGCAGATTTGGAATGCCTAGACATCTATATGCAGGATTTTTTTTTATTTGCCCTTTATGATGAAAATCTCTGGTCTTTTTAAGTCTCAAGTGAAAATATTCCTGACTTTTTTTTAAATCCCCTATATTGCAAGCCAAAATCTCACCATATAATTGAATATGACTAATCTTCTGCCAAGGCCTGAATAATGTGGAGAACTGCCTGCAGACATGTTTCACCATTTCTGTGAGTAGAGCACTTCAGTCAGAACAGTTTCTTTTTTGTGTGTGTTAAAACTTCATTCTAAAGTTCTGGAAAAAAAAAAAATCTGATGCTTATATTAATAACAAAGTAAATAATTTGATCAAGACTGCAGCACAGATCTGTCACCTGCCTCATTACAATCTCAAATTTACACTCTCAAATTTACACTAAGTTTACCATAGTTTGCTTTCGTGTTTTCTTACTCAGTTTTCTTGCCAGTAAATTCACTGGTACTACTCTGACTTCAGGAGAAGCTGAATCTGTCTTCTGGATGGGTAGTTTGTTCAATGGGGACAAAGCCAAGACCCCCACTTACAGTTTCAGTTCGCTTCTATTTTTTGCATGATAATATAATTATTGCTTCCACCCTCACCCTCCCGTACAGAACTGCTGCTGCCACATGAGTGTTCTATTCAGAGCACACAGGACAAATCTGGCATGCGGACCCTGGTATGTAATGGGCATACATCTCTCATTGGTGCTGTCTGAGTCAGGAAATTTTAACCAAGGTCTTCAAACCCAAGAAAATCCTGCCACGCTATTATGTTCCAACCCTTACTTATTTTCTGTTAGAAGTAAAATTGTTGCTTACTTTTGAACGTTTCTAGCAACAGTTTTGTTTTGTGAAGCCAGAAGTCTGCACTCAGCTACAGCAGTATGACTGAGGGTCCACACATCACAATTTCTGTAGAATTACAAGTAACTTTCTTTTTTTTGCTCTTAAGCACAGATTCTTTTAAAAGAACATTTGGGTGTGCTGAAGCAAGTGGTTTTTGGTAGATGGAAAACAAGCAATGCCATCCTCTCTGTCACTACCGTGGTAGGCTCCTGAAACAAGACAAAAGCTACTAAGGAGATACCATCCCACTTACTGTAATTATAACACCCTTGTATTTCTCTGGCGCTATGTAAGAAGAAAGGAAACTAGAGAGGGAAAGCTGCACTGATCCTGAAAACAGAATTCTCCCAAGCTTGGTCTGCTTGTTGTGAATCAAACTTGTATCATAAAATTAAAACAGAGTATTTTTCCTTGACATGACTGTTAAGAATTATATGACCAATACCTTTTTCCCAAGCACCAGCAGACACCTCACTACTAACATCCCAGTGGAAGACCTGTGTCTACATGTCTAAGGTGAACAAATTCATGCTACTGCAGATGGGAAAGATGATCCTGCCAGCGTCTCTTTCTCTATGAGACAGGAGGAAAGCTCAGTTTGGAAGCTCTGCTGACCTGGGCAGTGACAGCACAGCAAATGGCTAACTCAGCCATAAAAGTTTCAGTATCAGGCATTTGCATATGTACCCTATAACAACTCCAACTCTGTGTCCCAGAGTAAAAAAAAAAAAAAAAAAAAATCATGGGAAAACTTCATTTAGAGAAAGGTTGTATTATTATACAGTCCCCTTCTGTCTCTAAGATCAGAAGATAATTGTTTAAAAGGCATGCCATGTACAGCGTGGCTAAACAGTGCCCAGCAGAATAACAACAGTACAGTAATAAGCTTCAGTATTTCAGAGTGATGAATGGTATCAACTCCCCCAAAGCTGTTTAAAAACATACAAGTGATTAATTTCAGAAAGTTGCATTACTGAGCATGTCTTAATAAAAGCATATTATAAAAGTTAAATTGTGCTGCCAATACAGTTTCAGCTCACCCTGAGACTAATAAGGTAAAATGTGTTACGCTATACTATATTTATTAAAATCAGTTCCATATAAATATCTAGGTGGCTTTTTATTAAACTGCAACATGAGCTGACCAGAGTATTATATCATACTGGCATAAATAGTTTACAATGACTTATATTTCACATTGCACAGCACTTAATAGCCTGTTAATAGTAATATTGGGATTCAGCTAAAAAAGAGAAGGCGTTCAGAGAGAAAATATCATTTAGTAGGCTTCTACTGAGTGGTTCTGAGACATCCTTTGTAGACTGGAAAAAAGAAATTGTATTTTCTGCACATAACCTTTGGCAAAATATGGGTATAATCAATCCCTCATCCCCTGGTTAAATCGTTTGAATAAAGGGAGGTTTCAAATGCACAAGTGCCAGCCAGCCATTTGATTCACCTGAGAATAAGTAGTACATTGTTTATTTTCTATTGTGCTTTTTGAAAAGTCCTACTTTTCCCATTAAGAAGTTGTTAATATAGAAGGTACAATTCCAAACAAGACCCTGGCACAAAACTGGTCATTTAGGATCCAATTTGACAGATTACTAACATCAAAAAGAAACAAAAGAATGAGATGGAAAATAGATTTGTCCAAAATTTGAAAAAGGTCAAATACAGAAAAGGAAGATGCAAAAAAGAGAAGAGAACCCCATTGTCCTGCCTGCCCAAAAACTGGCTCAAACTGTAACACCTATGTACAAGGAGTTCTCTGGCTAATGGTTTCTATTTCACCCTGTCAGTATATTGTGTTCTAAGCAACACAACCAGAACAAAACAGATGTCTCTGGGAATTTTTTTTTCCAATAACTACATTACCCTGTGGACGCAGGTTGAATGAGAGAACAGAGCCTCATTGCATTTGATGTTTCCTGGATACACGGCAAAGATACTCTCCACTTTAAAGGGATAATTACAGTAAGACAAGAAAAATGAACAGAAATGAACACTCTGAAACCAAACAAGAGAGGGAAGAAGGATCCAGGTTTTCTTAGTGTGTCAACACTGAACAGGTTCAGAATCATAGAACACAAAATCTTTTTAATGTCCATTTTGCACATTGTCTCCTCAGTTGTAATTGCTGTCTTTCCTTTTTCCCCCAAGAATCCAGCCCTTGACCTGTTCCTGTTCTGAAGGAAGGTTGACTTAGTTAATCCTGATGCACAATGAAGCAAACAAGGCGTTCCCAACAGCAACATGAAGAATACCATACTGAAGAACATTTTAATCTATAATCCCACAATAGTTTATTACAAAGTTTCTCCGCAAACAACAAAGCCTCAGATTTTTTTGCTACTAACACCACTTAGGTAGCTCCTGAACACATCCCCATACTCTTGTCATTTCCCGCTATAACTAGAAAACCAGAAAACATAAACCTAGGTCCATACCTCCACACAAAGGTAAAGCATCTCTGTAAGACATTTTTTTTGGCTGAAGGCCATCTGTACATGACTAAGCCATAAACTTCTGAGCAACATGATTTAGAACAGCAATGCCACCACAGTAGAGATGAATCTCAGTCTTAGCAGTGCGAACAGCAACTGCTATTAGAATGAATCAAGACAGTAATCTAGATAGTTTCAGAGTAATATGCTTTGCAGTTTTTGGATCATTTAACAAGGCCTATCATGTCTTTTCTATACTTGAAATTGAGATAATTATTCCACAATTTACCAATGGGGATTTAACTATTTCTAAAACCTCACAGTTGAATGTAATTTTTTTTGCTGTCCAAATTTATATTCTAAAATATCCTGTTATCTGTGAGACTGTTGCTACTAACAGAACAGATCGTGCCAGCTTTTCATTGTTATTATGGAGAAGCACATGGGTGAAACAGCAAAAAGTGGGATACTAGAAGCCAAGCAGACTTGTGAAAATTTATTCTCATGAGGAGAGAAACTGAAGTTCGTTATTAGGATGATACATTGCACTTGAAGAGAAGCAAAATGACCCATTTTGTTCACACACTATAAGAGAGCATTGAGATCTCAGTAGTTCTGTATTCACTTGTTTGAAGGTTACATGTCCCAAAGGAGCTCTAGGTTAGTGCACACGAGAGAGGTTTCAGCAAGGATGTATGTCAGAGGGGAACTGACATCAGAGCGACAAACCTTTAGTTATCCTCA